>NC_081408.1:647962248-648562248 GCF_030272615.1 Cryptomeria japonica
CAGCCAATTCCATGATGGAAAAGATAGTTCACAGTGGTCTTGTTGAGGCCGCTGCATTTCCAATTGCTGCTCCTTGCCCAAAATTAGTATATGCATGCATGAACATATATGATGCTAGTAATAGGTGTATTAGAGCCAATAATGGAGACATGCTAGTGCGGATTGACAGAGAAACAGTAATGGCTGCAATTGGAATTCCTCACAAAGAGCCTTATGAATATTGGTCCATAGGAACCTCATACGCATATTTTCTCTGAGAAGAAAAGTGTTTATCGGAACGTCATTGCTAGAAACTGGCTCCTTAAAATACAGAAGGGAGGTTCTAGGTTACCTAAACCCTTGACAAGAGAGCATTTCATTATGGAAGTTAGGGATATCGTGATTCTTTTGAATAGGCTTAAGGGGAATTCACATGCCTTCTATTCGGAGGATTGGATGTATTTTTACATTCAGGTATTATTAGCTGGTGAAAAATACCTTGACTGGGCGCAAGTAATTGCTGAGAGATTGCACAAAAGTTTGAGTAATTTTGTTGGAATGGCTAATTTTCATATGATTTCATACCTGTTTATATTTTAGCCTATATCAGAGAATGGCCAGGATTATATCAAGAACCTTGGGTTAATGGAATGAAGGCCTATGAGTGCTATCCACATTTGCAGATACAGAGGTACACATAAAACTTCTTGAGATGAAATGATGTCTTTGTGGGAAGATTAACTTTTGAACTGCAGGGAAATTTGAATAATAGAATGTCACCTGAGGCATTAAAGTTGGTCAGCACATATGGGAGTTGTTTTATTCAATTTCCTAGATTTACTTATATTAGAATTGGTGGCTTTGAAGATGAACCTTTCAAATTGCCTAGATATGCTCTTGAGAGTTATGTACTTTTAGAAGTTTGCAGACAGTTAGCTCATGTTGATAAGAAATTAGGGATGAAGAGTGAGTCTGAAACAATTTTCCCAGTTGAACTCGGATATTATAGTTGCCAAACTATTTTTGATGCATTGAACTTAGAATTGGAGCTCAAGAAGATGAATTTGCCGCCATATGTTGCTCGGTAGGGGTTTGATAGCAAAGAATATGCAATGAAGCACCTAAATGTTGATGTGAACTTTTCACATATACCCCAGTTAGAAGACTACTGGGAGGATTGCTGTGATGAATTTGAAGTCTGGAGAAGATTATGGTCAAGGTTCACTTTAGGGAAAATCATTACTTTGAAATTGCCAATGAACATAGTAGAAATACAAGAAGAGGAAGGTGAAGATGTATTGGAACAGGAGTTCAATAAAAGAGTTCATGAGCAACCTATTCCTGAAATTGACAGGGATAGGAGAGAAGAAGAAAATATTCAATCTAAAACCTTTAATGTTATAAGGAGAATAGAAAAATGGTTAAGAGACCATAGATCTGGAATAAGACTGACCACTACCTCAGCCAAGAAATCAGTTGAGCAATCTCATGCTACTGTACCAATTTCTTCTTCTAACATTATTGTTGATATTGCAGGTGTCACTGATACTCAAGGTGAGAAGGTTCAAACCAGAAGGTTTAAAGAAGCACTATTTGGTCCCTCAACAGTTTGAGTCACCCGTTCCAGAAGTAAGAGGAAAGGTGCAGAAATTTCAGGAAAAGAAACTATCATAGTTCTTGATAGTGAAGAGGCGCAAGTAATTATGGGTGAACCGGAAGCAAACATCCCTGCAATTCAAGATGCAGGTAAAGAGAAGGAGCAACCTGAGGAAAGCCCGAATCAAGTGACTACTTTAGCTACCATGGATTCATCTGAATATCAGACGCCGCTAACAAAAGTATCCCCAAATGTTTCAAGGTGGTTGGGAGTTTCAATTAGTAAGAAACGTAATGTAGTCCCTATCAGTGTACCCATGGAGGATATGGTGAGTAAATGCCTCGGGAAAACACCTAAGTCAAAGAAGCTAAAAGCAGAAGCTATGCTGGAGGTAGATGAGAATACAGTTCATTGGGTAGCTGAAGTGGCTAGGCCGATTACAGACAAAGACCCAAAAAATGCTACTAAGTAGGATTTTGCTGTTGAAAAGATTGATTTAGGAACTGCTTCAAGGGCTGCTGATGCAAAACACCTAGAGTCCTCCGCTAAAAGAATGTTGTCCAGAACATGGAAGGATGAGAAGGACAAACAGGAGTTAAAACAAACTGTTAAACAGATGGCAGAGTACATCAATGCCATACATCATCCCAGTCCACAGCCCCTGTCACAGGTTTCTCAAAGTTTTGATCCTAAATCACCGATGAACCAGAATTTGTTGGATAAGGTTCAGAGAAATCATGTGTTGGCAGAAACCTTTGAGGAGTGGCTTGAATCCATAATTAAGAAAGGAACAGAGTATATTGCTAATCTGGTCAGGGTGTACGAGGATGCTGTAACTGTAACTCAAGAGCTTGAAATAGAGGTGTCAGTGTGGGAGAAGGAAAGGAAAAAATGGGCTGCAGTATTGGTTCAGATGAAAGATGTGCAGAAATATGGTGTCATGAACTTCCTCATAGAAAAGACAGTAAATGATTTGGATGACAAGGTACTGCATGTGGCCAAGGAAAACATTGAATGGAGAAATTCAATCATAAAGCAAGGTCACGAAGAGTCCATTAAGTTGTTGAAAGAATTGAAAGAACTCATTGCCGTGATGAAGAAAGACTTAAAGTGCATTGATGTACAACTTCTGAAGGAAGATGGATAGACTATCGAGCAGGTAGTAGATATGGTGCAGAGTTTCAGAGGGAAAATAAACTCTATTAAAGAAGAAAAATATTTCACTAGAGATGACTTCACCAAGGTAGCTCGAATTGAATCTATGTTGGTTGTCTGTTCAGATCACTTAGAAGTGCACAAAATTAAATTCATGCAAGTGGGTATGGATAAAGAAGTTTGGGAGCAACGCATCCTGCACATTGGGCTCCGACATTACTAGGTTGTTCATAACTTTTCCGCGGCTCATATGGAGTGGCGAAATATACGTGGCACCACACACACCCCAGAGACAATTTAGGCCATTTTTTATTCTTATCGTTATGGCTCTATTTATGGCTTGTAGCCATTTAGTTAATTTCAGTTACGGGCGGTTGTTTCTTGAATTTCATAGTTTCATTTTGTTAAAAAAGACAATTAAGCCTGGCAGCTATATATATTAGTAAGGATGTTTTTGCGTGAGAGATAAATTTTTTGAAAATTTGAAGGAACAAACTGGTCTTACTTGTAATTTTAGTGAAACAACCATCTTTGAATGGAATGGAATATATGATATAGCTTTAGAAAACTTGTGTGTTTTGAATATGTAAAAATTTCTGTTGGAATGATTATATGTTCATGTATCTGATTCCTTTCTTTGATTTTTCATTTGAAGTCTGTGAATCAATTTGATAAATGAAATTAGCTAAAATATTTGAATATTTTGATTCCCCGTGTCCTATGAGTCATGAGTGAGTATTAATCAAAATTCAAATATTTTTGATCATCTTGTGAGTTAATCTTCATTCGAAACCTAATGTCTTATTGTGAATTTCATTGTCTATCATTAAGCATTCATGTTGTGTTGACAAGTGAATGTTGAAGCCTTTTTGTTTGCTTTCTGGTTAAAAGTGAATTATATGATGAAATTTATCCAAAACTCATTGAATATCATATAGGGAGCTGTACCTTTATATAGAGGGTAAAATAATAATTATTTACCCAACTGTTGGTTCTCATTGGTTTTCTATTTGGGCAACAGGAGTATTTATTTATAAATTTTGAGAAATCCAAATCCGTTAGCCAACAGATTTTTGGCGACTCTACTGGGGAGTCGAATAATAAGATTAGTTTTACAGCCATAAGACACTTTGAATTGGTTCATAGTTTATTTTGAAGTCTGTAGGGTGTGAGCACATTGGAGACCAGAAAATATACTAGATCCCAAAGGTGAGAAGGATTAGTTGATTCAACTTTTGAAGAATTGCAAAACCTAAATTCCTTCCCTTCCTTTACACCTCAAAGAAGGGCATGAAGTAGGCCCCCAAGATCTCCTTCTATTCCTTCCCAATCTTTTATTTGCCATTCCTTGACTTTACATGGTGTTGTCTTTCCCTTTGTGATTAATCCTACCCCTCTGAATATTATCCTTCCCATGGCTGCAAATAATCCCTGGGGTCCAGCAGTAAGACCACTTGCCCTTGGAGAAAATTTGAATCCCTTACCTAAAGGTTCTAGAGAACATTTACCTAATTTTAATGGTGATGAGAAATTTACAGTTGATGAGCATTTTAATGCTTTTAATGTTGCATGTGGCATGTTGGCGGTTCAACATGAAGATGTAGCAATAAGGTTGTTTATTTAGACTTTGACCGGAGTAGTAGCTGACTGGTTCTACTATTTGCCAAATGGTGTAATAACAAACTGGCAGGACTTGAAAACTAGGTTTGAGGATAGGTTTAAAGTGGCAGAAGATGACCATTCTCTTTTAGCCCAATTAGCTCAACTGAAAAAGGAAATACCTGAATCCATGAGGGACTTTGTGGCAAGGTTTGACAAGATTGTTCATAAGATTTCGGTTAATCAGAGACCTTCTGATGATAATTTGAAATGTTTCTTCATTAATGCAATGCCTGCAGAAATAAGTTTCTTTATTCGAAGGCAAAGAGTCCAAGATTTAGCCACTGCCAAAACCACTGCAGTAGAATTAGAAGATGATTTGATCAATGCAGGCAAATGGAGAAGAGAAGTTCAAGCTGCTAACTCATAGCCATCAACTTCCACAACTCCCTCTGATCCCATAATCCAAAGGTTGGTTAATGATGTGATCACTCTCAAGAGACAACTTCCCAAGGCGAATACATCATACCCTCAACCTTATTAGGACATTCCAAGATGGCCTAATAATCAGCCTGCCGGAACAGGAAATAAAGCTTTACAATTGCCCCAACCCAGCAAAGACTAGCCATTGAAGCACCCCCTCCCAGGAGAAATATGTGCGTCTTTCACTTAATAGATGACCATGATGGTAACTCTTGTCTAGAAATGGTGAGACATGCATAGATGCTTAGCACAGGAGAAGTTCTAAATGAACCTGGCTCAATAGAGGAAATTCATGGACAACCTGGCGACTCTGGAATACACTTCCTTGAATATGAATCTGAAATAGATAGAGGAAGAGATATATTGGTAACCCTTGAGGATCCCTCTTGTGCCATTTTCACTAGAAACCAACATCAATTTAAAAATACAAGCACTCCATCATCCTATGAAAATTCAACCAAAGGTAAGGAACCTATGAACCGAAATTCAGAAGCAGGTTCAAAGGTTCAAGAGGTTCAAATATTGAAGCGACCTAAGTTTGATATCCCTTTTGATATTGTTGAGTTTTGTAAAACATCAAAAATTCAAATCTCTCTTGCTGAATACCTCAGGCTGAATCCCAAAGAGCTGGAAAAGTTGATTAAATATGTGCGGGGGGAAAACTCTCAGTTGCAACCCTCTGATTTATTGACAAACTTTGAGTCTTTACCATTCAATACTGAAGCCTAGTTAATAGAACAAACCAATGCTTTTACATCAAAAGTGTCAGTTAATGAATCTGTAGCACCATCACATGTGCTTGACCAGAAACCTGAGCCTTTCTATGTCTCCCTATTTATCAATGGTTATAAACTTAATAACTGTATTATTGATTTGGGAGCTTCAGATAATATAATGCCTTCCATAGTGGCCAAAGCATTAGGTCTCACACTTACTAAAACCTTTGGCAAATGTTTCTCAATGGATTCTAAACAAATTCCTTTACTTGGTCAGATTAAAGATGCTCAAGTTGCTTTAGCAGTTCATCCTAATAAAAGAGTAAAGCTCACAATATTGGTTGCTGATATTCCAGCAAGTTATGGAATGTTGCTGAGTAGGACTTTTTGTAAAGACCTAGGCGGAGAGATTAAAATGGATTGGTCTGAGGCAATGATTCCTATAGGAAGACAGAAGATTACTCTCATACCAAAACCAAAATCCAAATTTACAGTGTTTCCTTTAGAGGATCCAAAATCACAAATATTGTACTAGGAATGTGAATTTGGTAACTATTTGCTTTTCTCTGATGACATTAAAAATGTGTCAGAAGATGTGGTTGATCATACTGCAGGGTTGTGGATAATGGAATTTAATGGAAGTTGTGCATCTGTTGGATCTGGCACTGGAGTGGTACTTATTTCTCCACAGGGTGAGAATTTTCCTTTTTCATTTAAGTTGGAGTTTAAAAATATAAATAACACCACAGAATACGAAGCACTATTTCTAGGAATTGAACAAGCCAAGAAAAAATGGATTAAACTGTTGTGTGCTAAAGGTTATATAAAATTGATTGTTAATCAGGTATGCAATCGTTATTCTGTAAAAAATGAGAGGCTCAAGCATTATAGAAATAGAATTTGGGATGAAACTAAGTATTTTGATGCATTTTCAATAGAAGCTATTCCCAGAAGTCAAAATTCTCGCGCAGATTCCCTAGCGGTATTAGCATCATTACTAGTTCCACATCTAGATTTGGGTACAGATGTTTACAGAATTGAAGTAGTTTATCGCCCAAACGTCCCTGATAATTCAAATTTCTGGCAAGTGTTTGAAGATGATAAGCATATTGATAAGTTCTTACAAAATGCTGCTATGTTTGCTTCTTCTTATTTTGAAGGTTCAAAAAACCAATGTAATGAATTTTGTCCAGATGAGAAGGGAAGCTTCAGAGAGGGAGTAGTTTAGCTTAAGGGAAATTGAATTCCAAAAGGACTGGTGACTTTAGAGACCCTGTTCGATCACAATGACAAGTCTGTAAGAAGAACTGATTCCCATAATGCTTATACATCAGGTGAATATGAGAAGATTAATATTGGTGATGAAAAGAATCCAAAAATGGTTAATTTGGATAAATGTTGCACTCCGAAAGAAAAGCATTTGTTCATTGAACTGTTGAGAAGTTTTCTTGATGTTTTTGCCTAGTCCTATGAAGATTTGAAAGATTTCAGAGATGGTCAATTTCAACATCATATTCCCCTTCTTCCCCTTAAACCAGAAGCGACTCCTTTCAGGTAGAAATTAAGGAATTATAACCCAAAAGTTGCAGATGCAATTTTCAGAGAAATAGATAAAATGCTTCAGGCAAGGATAATCTATCCAATTCATCATTCTACATGGGTGGCTAACATTGTTTTGGTTCGCAAGAAAAATGGAGAGATAAGAATTTGTGTTGATTTCCGGAATCTGAATCAGGCTAGCTTAAAAGACAATTATCCTTTACCAGCAATGGATCACATTCTTCAAAATGTTGTCAGGTCTGAAATGATGTCTATGCTTGATGGTTTCTCTGGATATAATCAGGTAAGCGTGGCAAAAGAAGATCAACACAAAACCGCCTTTACAACACCATGGGGAACTTTTGCCTATAACCGCATGCCTTTCGGTCTAATAAACGCTGGAGCTACTTTCCAAAGGGAAATGAATCTTTCTTTTGGTCATCTGATTGGTAAAATCATTGTTGTGTATCTAGATGATTTGATAGTTTTCTCTAAGAAAAGGGAAGGTCATTTCAAGGAATTAGAAACTATGTTGCAAAGGTGTCGAGATCATGGTATTTCCCTTAACCCAAAGAAATCAGTTTTTTGTGTTACTGAAGGAAATCTTTTAGGACATATAGTTTCGCAAGATGGTATCAAGATCGTTCCTGATCGTGTTAAAGCTATTCATCAGTTAAGTTTGTTGTTAGACAAGAGTGGTGTCAAATCATTCTTTGGTCAAGTAAGCTTTCATAGGAGATTTGTGCCAGATTTTGCTGAAATCACTAAGCATATTGTAGGAATGATGAGTGAAAAATAGATCTTTAAATGGAAAGAGGAAGCAAAGAAAGATTTTGAAGAGGTTAAAAAGGCCATCGCTCATGCTCCAACATTAATTAATCCTGATTTCAAGAAAGGTTTTATCATTTACTGTAATGCTTCAGAACACAATGTCTGGTATTCTCCCGCAGAAGAATGAACTTGGTGAAGAGTTTCCTATTGCGTTTATGAGCATTCCGCTTAAAAAGCGTGAATTAAAATATTCATTGAATGAGAAGCAAGCTTTCGCAGTTGTTAAAGCTATTAAGCATTTCAAGCATTACATATTGCATTCTCATTCAATTGTTTTTGTGCCTAATTCTGCTGTTAAAAGTATCTTGACTCAGCAAGAGGTGGGAATGAATAATAGAGCAACTTGGGTTTCAAAGGTTCAAGAATTTGACTTGGATATCAGGCCAACAAAGTTAGTTCATGGATAGGGATTGTGTTGCCTAATGGCAAAAAATAAAGAAGAGGAAGGAAGTTTGCCTTTAGCCCTTTTTGTTAGCCTGCAGGATGAATGGTTCACTGATGTAGCCTTTTTCCTGACATATGGAGAATGTCCTACACATTTGTCTCCCAGAGAAAAGAGAAACCTGAAATTAAAAGCAGCTAAATATGTTATTTTTGATAACATATTATATAAGAAAGGTCTAGATGGAACCTTCCTGAGGTGTGTGGATAAAGTGCAGCGTGAGGCCTTGCTGAAGTCATTTCATGATGATGCTTGTGGTGGTCATTTCTCTTCCACAATCACCACATACAAAATACTAAGAAATTGCTATTATTGGCCTGGTATGTTTAAAGATGCTTATGTTTGGGTTGCAAAGTGTGATAAATGTAAATTCTTTACTGGGAAACCACAACTAGCCGCTTTACCTCTCAGGCTAGTGGTTGTGGAAGAACCTTTCAAGCAATGGGGACTAGATTTAATTGGTCCACTAACACCTTCTTACAGCACTGGACATACACATATTCTCACGACTACAGATTATTTTACTAAGTGGGTAGAAGCAGTGCCTGTTAGGAGAACAACCTCATAAGTAATATGTGAGTTCTTAAAGGAAAATATTCTGGTTCGTTTTGGGGTACCATTGAAGATAATGACTGACAATGCTGCAAGTTTTTCTTCTATAGAAATATCCATGTTTTGTTATGATCATGGTATTTCCTTGGCACATTCCTCTGACTATTATCCACAAGGTAATGGTCAAGTAGAATCTAGTAACAAAAATCTAATAAATATCATGAAGAAATTGGCTAGTGAAAATGCTAAGGATTGGCATAAAAGGTTATATGAAGCCCTGTGGGCAGACATGACATCACCAAAACGAGCAATTGGTATGTCATCTTTCAAACTTGTGTATGGTGTTGGGGCTCAGCTTTCACTTCCTCTTGAATTAGCAGCTTCCAAATTACAAACAGTCATTGAAGATTCACATTTTCAAAATGCACTGGAAAGGAGGATTATGCATCTAGCTAGAATTGAAGAAGAAAGGGAAAAATTGGTTGATCACATTACGGAACATCAGCAGTGGGTTAAACAGATTTTTGATCGTCAAGCCAGGTCGAGGAAATTTATGCAGGGAGATCAAGTTCTACTCTGGGAGAAAAGAAGGGAGCCGAGGGTAGCACATGGAAAATTTGAGTCCTTGTGGAAAGGTCCGTTTCTGATTCATGAAGTGAAGGGACCGAATTCTTTCAAGCTCGCGTATATGGATGGTACTGTTCTTCCCCTATCTTATAATGGACAGGACCTCAAGCTCTACAAATTGTAAGCAAGTATTCCCTGCATTCTCTGTACATAGCTCTATTTTGTTTTCTCAATTTTGTTGTGTCAGTTTTGTTGTGTCTGGCTGTACCTGTTTTGCATCCTCGTCTTTATTTTAGTGTGAAACCAGAGATTCTAAGTTCCTTCCTAGTCCTTCATAGTCCTATTCCCCAGTCAAAGCCAATTGTTGCCCCCTCTTCATTTTTCGCTTATAGCCCATCAAAAATAAGGGTCATTATTTTCATAGAACTTAAGTCTTCATCAAATGAGTTTCGTACTCATTCGTTGAACCTTTTTATAAAGTTCAAAATTTGAGTTCAAAGGAAATGCGATCCATTAAGTTCTAAGTCTTCATTAGCATAATCATTGAACTTGAACTTTGAACCTTTCCGGTTCAAGGTTCAAGGTTCAATCGGTCTTATGTCTTGTGTTTTGCGGCTGTCTCCTTAGTACTAGCCTTGTGGTCACTTTGAACTTGACCCATTGAACCTTTTTTTTTTTTTTTTAAAATGGTTCAAGGTTCAAGGTTCATTCCCATGTCGTTGAATTTTCCTTTTGTCTCTTTCTGCTTGTTCACAAATGTTGATCTTTTGTCATTGAACTTTGAACCAATGAACTTCTTTTAAAATGGTTCAAGGTTCAAAGCGGTGTTTTCAAATCAGCCCGATGGTGTTTAGGAAGAAAAGGCGACGCAATCAAAATAGAATTTTCCTTGGTTTTTCGTGTTTTCAAATTGCAATTATGGAAACAATCATGAGAAGGCATGTCAACTGTGTGGAGTTGATTTCTAATTAATAAGCATGTCAGAATTATATCAAATCACAAGTAGTTTTACATGGATGAATGAGATGGGATGAAACGTGTGTTGGTTCTTTTCAGTCTTTTCCATCCTTAAATATGGGGCGTCTTAGGTAAGACAATTATTGTTTCCATTGGTGAAGAGTGGAGACGTAGAAGGTAATTTAGCTCAGTACCTCCGAGGGTTTCACAGTTTGATGTTGAAGACAAGTGAGTTCAATTGCTTATTTTCCCCTACTCTGTTTTAGTTCTAAAATTGGAAAAGTGAAATTCTTTGCCTCGGAGTTGAATGCTGTCTGATTGATGCAATTTAAAGCAAAAATGAGACTGACTCTTCCAAAATTGGGTCGAACATCATGCTTGGTTAGTACCCTCCCAGAGTTAGATGATACAGCCTTCATTCAAGATGAGTTAGATAATTTTCTAGAGAGGGCCAAGAACCCAACAACCAATTCCATGATGGAAAAGATAGTTCATAGTGGTCTTGTTGAGGCCGCTGCATTTCCAATTGTTGCTCCTTGCCCAGAATTAGTATATGCATGCATGAACAGATATGATGCTAGTAATAGGTGTATTAGAGCTAATAATGGAGACATGCTAGTGTGGATTGACAGAGAAATAGTAATGGCTGCAATTGGAATTCCTCACAAAGAGCCGTATGAAGATTGGTCCATAGAAACCTCATTAGCATTTTTTCTCTGAGAAGAAAAGTGTTTATCGGAACGTTATTGCTAGAAACTGGCTCCTTAAAATACAGAAGGGAGGTTCTAGGTTACCTAAACCCTTGACAAGAAAGCATTTCATTATGGAAGTTAGGGATATCGTGATTCTTTTGAATAGGCTTAAGGAGAATTCACATGCCTTCTATTTGGAGGACTAGATGTATTTTTACATTCAGGTATTATTAGCTAGTGAAAAATACCTTGACTAGGGGCAAGTAATTGTTGAGAGATTGCACGAAGGTTTGAGTAATTTTGTTAGAATGGCTAATTTTCATATGACTTCATACCTGTTTTATATTTTAGCCTGTATCAGAGAATGGGTAGGATTATATCAAGAACCTTGGGTTAATGGAATGAAGGCCTATGAGTGCTATCCACATTTGTAGATACAGAGGTACACATAAAACTTCTTGAGATGGAATGATGTCTTTGTGGGAACATTAACTTTTGAACTGCAGGGAAATTTGAATAATAGAATGTCACCTGAGGCATTAAAGTTGGTCAGCACATATGGGAGTTGTTTTATTCAACTTCCTTGATTTACTTATATTAGAATTGGTGGCTTTGAAGATGAACCTTTCAAATTGTCTAGATATGCTCTTGATAGTTATGTACTTTTAGAAGTTTACAGATAGTTAGCTCATGTTGATAAGAAATTAGGGATGAAGAGTGAGTCTAAAACAATTTTCCTAGTTGAACTCGGATATTATAGTTGCCAAACTATTTCTGATGCATTGAACTTAGAATTGGAGCTCAAGAAGATGAATTTGCTGCCATATGTTGCTCGGCAGGGGTTTGATAGCAAAGAATATGCAATGAAGCACTTGAATGTTGATGTGAACTTTTCACATATACCCCAGTTAGAAGACTACTTGGAGGATTGTTGTGATGCATTTGAAGTCTGGAGAAGATTATGGTCAAGGTTCACTTTACGACAAATCATTACTTTGAAATTGCCAATGAACATAGCAGAAATACAAGAAGAGGAAGGTGAAGATGTATTGGACCCGGAGTTCAATAAAAGAGTTCATGAGCAACCTATTCGTGAAATTGATTGGGATAGGAGAGAAGAAGAAAATATTCAATCTAAAACCTTTAATGTTATAAGGAGAACAAAAAAATGGTTAAGAGACTGTAGATCTGGAATAAGACTGACCACTACCTCAACCGAGAAATCAGTTGAGCAATCTCATGCTACTGTACCAATTTCTTCTTCTAACATTATTGTTGATATTGCAGGTGTCACTGATACTCAAGGTGAGAAGGTTCAAACCAGAAGGTTTAAAGAACCAGTATTTGGTCCCTCAATAGTTCGAGTCACCCGTTCTAGAAGTAAGAGGAAAGGAGCAAAAATTTCAGGAAAAGAAACTATCATAGTTCTTGATAGTGAAGAGGCGCAAGTAGTTATGGGTGAAACGGAAGCAAACATCCCTGCAATTCAAGATGTAGGTAAAGGGAAGGAGCAACCTGAGGAAAGCCCCAATCAAGTGACTACTTTGGCTACCATGGATTCATCTGAATATCAGACGCCACCAACAAAAGTATCCCCAAATGTTTCAAGGTGGTTGGGAGTGTCAATTAGTAAGAAATGTAATGTAGTCCCTATCAGTGTACCCATGGAGGATATGGTGAGTAAATGCCTCAGGAAAACACCTAAGTCTAAGAAGCTAAAAGCAGAAGCTATGCTAGAGGTAGATGAGAATATAGGACATTGGGTAGCTGAAATGGCTAGGCCGATTACAGACAAAGACCCAGAAAATGCTACTGAGCAGGATTTTGCTGTTGAAAAGATTGATTTAGGAACTGCTTCAAGGGCTGCTGATGCAAAACACCTAGAGTCCTCTGCTAAAAGAATGTTGTTCAGAACATGGAAGGATGAGAAGGACAAACGGGAGTTAAAACAGACTGTTAAACAGATGGCAGAGTACATCAATGCCATACATCATCCTAGTCCACAGCCCTTGTCACAGGTTTCTCAGAGTTTTGATCCTAAATCACCGATGAACCAAAATTTGTCGGATAAGGTTCAGAGAAATCACGTGTTGGCGGAAACCTTCGAGGAGTGGCTTGAATCCATAATTCAGCAAGGAACAGAGTATATTGCTAATCTGGTCAGGGTGTACGAGGATGCTGTAACTGTAACTCAAGAGCTTGAAACAGAGGTGTCAGCGTGGGAGAAGGAAAGGAAAAAATGGGCTGCAGTATTGGTTCAGATGAAAGATGTGTAGAAATACGGTGTCATGAACTTCCTCACAGAAAAGGTAGTAAATGATTTGGATGATAAGGTACTGCATGTGGCCAAGGAAAACATTGAATGGAGAAATTCAATCATAAAGCAAGGTCACGAATAGTCCATTAAGTTGTTGAAAGAATTGAAAGAACTCATTGCCGTGATGAAGAAAGACTTAAAGTGCATTGATGTACAACTTCTGAAGGAAGATGGATAGACTATCGAGCAGGTAGTAGATATGGTGCAGAGTTTCAGAGGGAAAATAAACTCTGTTAAAGAAGCAAAATCTTTCACTAGAGATGACTTCACCAGGGTAGCTCGAATTGAATCTATGTTGGTTGTCTGTTCAGATCACTTAGAAGTGCACAAAATTAAAGTCACGCAAGTGGGTATGGATAAAGAAGTTTGGAAGCAACGCATCATGCACATTGGGCTCCCACATTACCAGGTTGTTCATAACTTCTCTGCGGCTCATATGGAGTGGTGAAATATATGTGGCACCACACACACCCCAGAGACAATTTAGGTCGTTTTTTGTTCTTATCGTTATGGCTCTATTTACGGCTTGTAGCCATTTAGTTAATTTCAGTTACGGGCGGTTGTTTCTTGAATTTCATAGTTTCATTTTGTTAAAAAAGACAATTAAGCCTGGCAGCTATATATATTAGTAAGGATGTTTTTGCACGAGAGATAAATTTTTACAAAATTTGAAGGAACAGACTGGTCTTACTTGTAATTTCAGTGAAACAACCATCTTTGAATGGAATGGAATATATGATATAGCTTTAGAAAACCTGTGTGTTTTGAATGTGTAAAAATTTCTGTTGGAATGATTATATGTTCATGTATTTGATTCCTTTCTCTGATTTTTTATTTGAAGTCTGTGAATCAATTTGATAAATGAAATTAGCTAAAATATTTGAATATTCTGATTCCCCTTGTCTTGTGAGTCATGAGTGAGTGTCAATCATAATTCTGTAGACACCTAAAATTGTCATGTCTAATTAAATAAATATTTTATTTATTTAATTATCTAAGCCTAATTCTTTTATTAATTAAATAAATCTTTATTTATTTAATTAATTCATTTATCCTCTTCTAGCCTTATTTCTCATTTAAATAAATACATTTATTTATTTAAATTATCCTTTTCCTAAATTAAATAAATATCTTATTTATTTAATTGATCCCACTTCTTCTATTAATTAAATAAATCTTTATTTATTTAATTAATTCATTATCCTTTTCTACACATGACACATGTCATTCATCTCTTAATTCATACACTACCTACCCCTTTCATTATTTTATTATTTCTTTTACCTACCTTCTAATCTTAGCCGACCTCCTTTTACACCTCTCAATCTTATCCCTCCATTTCATATTGTGTCTTCTATTTAAGAAGATGCTTCCTTCATTATCAACCCTAATCAAGCATTCTAATGACCTAATGATCATTTTGACTACACTACGATCCTACTTGCAACCACATTCCGTTCTTTGTTGAGCTCTTGTGCACATAAAATCTGAGAGCAAATATACCAAGCAAGATCAATGGAGATAGGAAGAATGGAGATCAAAACCCTATTGGACATGTGATGGTATAATCTTTGTGATTTCATGTGATTTGCATTGTCTTAGGTAATCTTCATATGTTATGGTGGATCTTTGTTGATTGTTAGGCTAGGGTTTTGTGGTTGAATTCATTTAGTCTTTCAATATTGTTATTATTGTTATCCATTTTCACCATATACATTTTGGCACGCCCGGTGGGACTCTTGTCCCTTTGCATTTAACCTCCTTGTTGTAGATCTTGTGTTTTTGAAGTTGCAGATTGGACATTTTCAGCAACATTTTTTGGTATTTTCGCGTTTGCGCACTTTCGGATCGCGTTTTTGATTTTTAGGCGCGTCTGTGACAACTTTATCCACGTCTGCGTTTTGTCAATATTTCATTTTGCAGGTTCCGGGATAGGCGCGTCTGTGTCTTTTCTATCCGCGTCTGTGTTATAGAAGCGCGTCTATGTTACAGGAGCGCGTCTGTGTTGCATTCACCCGCGTTTGTGTCGGAAATGGGTGTTTGTGATTTTTAGGCGGGTCTGTGCATCACAGAACCGCATCTGTGTGATCTAGGCGCGTCTGTGTTGAGGGTAACAGCATCTGTGTATTTACTATTTCAGAATTTGGAAGTTTTCATTGATTCGATTTTCGGATTTTGCACTTAAGGTTTCAGATCTGGTTTATTTTCGGACTAACACTTTCAGATCTAGCTAACTAAATTGGTGCAGCTTGTCTTGAAAAAAAAAACGTTTTGTTGAAGGCCCCTATGTCACAAAGTCTTTTGGGTTTTTAAAATGTACCTAACTTGTGTGTTTGCAGGAAGGGGTGATTATGTCAAACAACCCAAACTACTAACAACTTTTGTTGCAGGTCCTTGGTTAGGGTTTTGAATTTTTATTGTGTGCTTTGTTTTCATAGACTAGAAAACACTTCCATTGGTGCACTAAAATTGAATCATTGTCTTTTGTGTCTTGAGCAATAGGCTCTTTTTGTTTAATCTTTAGAGGGCCTATCTTCCCATGTGGTCATTAGGACTACTAGTGAGAAGAGAACGACCCAAGTGGTAGCGAGGAAAACCCACCTCATTCGAACCACTATAATCAAATGTATTCATGGTGAAAACTATGGATAACGTGTGCTGATTAGTTCATACCGACACTATGTCTCCCCATAAACCCGTTTGATCAAATTTATTTGATCATTTGTAGGGCGTAACCCCTACCGGCTGGGAGCCTTCTGTATTTACAGAGCTGAAAGTGCCACATGTATGGCCACACGAGTGGATGCCCTTACTAGTACCATTTTGTTTTAGAGGCCCAAATCCTTCTAGTTGTTGGGGCAGGAGGTCGGACCTCTGGTAGTGGCCCACACACATACGGTTCTTAGTAGAGATACAAAGTTTGCCATGGGGAGTTTTCATGGGGACTGATGCTTGGCTGACCCGAGAAGTGAGTGCCGAGGGTGGAGCCAGTGAGGTCAAGCATCTAAGTATCCACTCTGAATAGCGTAGCCTCGGGGGTAAAACCCCATGTGGGATCAACAACTATTGTCTTGGCCAGCCATAAGAATTGTGCTTGACTTATGTTAAACATTCAAAACATTCAAAAACCAAACAACAAAACATTGTGTCTTTTGTGTCTTCAAGTGTATGCAAAACAATTTTACATCAAACAACACACTTTTCTTGGAGTCATTTTGGAGTCTAAACACTAGCAAACATTGAGTCCTCATCAATATTGTGTCCTCTTGTCACGAAAAACAGTCAAACAGTCAGATTTGGTCACAACAAAAATGACTTCACAGATTGGAAAAAAATTGCACAAATTTTACAGAAATGTGTCTGTGTCTGTTTTAACAGCGTCTATGTTGTCTACGCGTGTCTGTGAAGGGCAGAATAGTGTCTGTGTTTATAACAGCGTCTGTGTTTAATATAAGCACGTCTGTGTCGGGTAACCGCGTCTGTGAAGTATACAGTCACGTCTGTGTCCGGAATTGAAAAACTGTTATAGTCTAGCAAACATAAACAGGAAAATCTCAGAAGCGCGTCTGTGTTGAATAGAGTAGCGTCTGTGTCAGGAAACTGCGTCTGTGAAGTATACAGTCGCGTCTGTGTCCAGAATTGAAAAACTGTTACAGTCCAGCAAGCAAATACAATCAGTTTCGAAAATCTTGAGCTTCCTAGGTCATCTCTCTAAGGTTTCATTTAGCATTCAACCTGTCCTTGGGTCTCACAAAGTCCATCATTGCTTTACACCTTACATTACATTCACATTTGTCTAAACTTGAGTCAAAAGGTCACTTGCTTGTCCTCATCATACTTTGTCAACACTACATACAACAACACTTTGCTAAGTGGTCCCTCATCAAGGTTTCTTACCTTTGGGTCTCATTTGGTCTTACTTAGGGTCAAGGTCAGCTTACCTCATCAAGAGAAACTATCCTCTCTTTGGAAGTCACACCTACTCTACTACATACATACTTGGTCTTACACTTTGGACATTGCAAGTACACCTCAGATTCATTTACATTTCATCCAACTCTTGGTCTTCCGTACTCTTTCCATTTTTCATCTAGTCTCACATATCTTGGTTAATACCTATTTCATGGTTGAAACTCGTCTTCAAAAATCTAGGAGAGAAACTAAAGAAGCTCAAGAGTCTGCAAACATGAGTTCTTATGAGTATGACAATGATTTATTTTTCAATACTGATCACACTACATTACCTAACATGGAGGCTTATAGAAACATCCCAAATGTTGAGAACATGGACACTCTAAACAACAATGCTACACACAATGACAATTTGGACAACTTATCGATACATTCAGCAGATGTGGAAGAATCCATTATGAATCCCCATTTCAATCGACTGATTGAGGAGATAATGAGGAGGGATAGACAATACTTCTTACACATGATGGCGCAAAGTGGAGCCAAGATACCTCATGATTTTGACATGTCTCAAATAATGGAACATAGACCTTTGCAGCAACCTCACTCCAACATGCATCAAAGGAGACCTAATAGTGGAGGAAATAGAGGACCACACATGGTACCTGAATCACCATCAGCTTTGCTTCAAAAACCAGAGGTCCCACATACACATGGTCAAACATATGATACTCATCTTCACAGACCATTATGGAAGTCTTATGGAGAAAAATATGCTCAATCACATATCAATGCTAAGGATCAACCACCAAAGCAATGGGATATTCCAAGGCATGCTCAAAATTTGGACACAAGGAAACCTCATGTCAAATTTGGGGGCAATACAATAGAACATGACATGCCTGTAGAGTATGGTATACATGCACAAAATAGATATGGTGCTCCTCAACATGAATCTATACCAAGTGGTCCATATATGCAGCATCATTACAGACCTCCTCCATATGAACATGTGTATGATCAATATCATCCATATATGCAACATGTACCTCCTCCAATGGGTGCCTCAAACATAGGATATGGTCCAAGAAGTCGATCTCCACCTAAGAGCAGTTTGGAACAACAAATCAGGGACTTACAAAAGAAAATGGAGGACATAAATGCACCAAAGCCAGCATACACAATGAGAGACATATGTCCTTATCCATTTGACAAGAGCATTCCAATGCCCCCATTTCCTACACATTTTGTGACGCCTAAATTTGACAAGTATAGAGGAAAAGGGGATCCTAAGGCACACATAAGATAGTTTTTCACAACTTGCATTGAGGTAGCAGCAAAAGAGACATACTTGATGAGATTGTTCCCACAAAGCTTAGGCGATCAAGCTATGGAATGGTTCTCCCAACTCCCACCTGGTATTAAGTCATGGGGTGACTTAGCAGAGGCATTTATTCAACATTTCTCCTATAACATAGAGATAGACATATCAGTCACTACTTTGTGCAATACCAAGCAAAAAGAGGGAGAATCTTTTGCATCATTTTTACAAAGATGGAGAAATCTAGCCAGCAGATGCTCTTGTGAAATTCCACAAAAACAAATGGTAGAGATGTTCACCCAGAATGTTAACAAAGACATTGGCTATGATCTAAGAAAAGCTTGTTTGTCTACCTTCAAGGACATTATCGAAAAAGGATTAGCAACAGAAAAGGTCCTAATTGAACAAGGAGTCATTAAGATATTTAAGGAAAACAAAGATGACTATAAAGGAAAAGACAAGCCAAGATTTTGGAATAAAAACAAGAACACAGTCATTGATGGTGTGGTTGATGCCAACACGGTGCGACCCAAATTCATCTTTTCAGGATCAATTTCTACAAGCAATCAAGTGAATACTCAAACGACTTCTAGATCACGAAGGAAGTACACTCCATTAGGAGAACCACTTGAGTCAGTCTTAGAGAAGCTAGTGGCAAACAAGGTGATCACAATTCCAGATTTCCCGCCATATGAACCAAAGGTCAAACCAAATTGGTGGAATGATGATGAGTATTGTGAATTTCATAAAAGCAAGGGTCATAAAATAGGTAATTGTCATCGACTGAAGAACATTGTGCAAGATCTCATTGATAGAGGTGACATTGAGATTGAGGGACACTCATCCAATCAAGAACATGAGATGTTTAAGGAACCATTCCCAAAGCACGACAATGGAAAAGCTAAAGTCACAGATGATCAAGATAACTATACTAGAACACCTTACAACTTTGATTCAACTATCAATCATATCTCGATGGACAATCATATCTCTACTATTACCATCAAGAACAAAAACCCTGAGAATCCTCCTCAGCGACCCAAGATTGTCCTAAGAGGTGTTGGATCTTCTTCCGAGCCTACCTCTGAATGTCATGTTACAACTCGTCGAGGTAAAATTACTTTGCCAGGTGCTTCAACTAAAAAAATTGCTTCTTCATCTACCAAACCTAAGTATGACCTTGTAGAACAGTTAGGGAAGACACCCGCACTCATCTCCATCCTTGAGATCTTACGCATATCCCCCGCTCATAAAGCTATTCTTGACAAAATCTTAAGAGACACCGCCGTTCCTACTGATCTGAACGTGGACCAGTTTCAAACCATGGTGGGATACCTTTCCATTCCACATTCCCTTACATTCACAGAAGCTGATGACACCTCCATAAGTCAGCCACATAATGCACCATTACATATTGAAGCCTTCATACACAAACATCGAATAAAGCAAGTCCTGATAGATGGAGGAGCTGGTCTAAACATTTGTACATTGAGCACCATTAAACAATTGGGATATTCCGATAAAGCTGTGAATTCAAAGAATCAAATCACCATCAAGTCATATGATGATGAAGAACGCTCATCCAAGGGCACGGTCACCTTACCTCTAAGAATTGGGCCAGTTACAAAGGATGTGGTTTGTCAGGTCCTGGATTTAGATCTCACTTATAATATATTGCTAGGACGTCCTTGGATTCATGAAATGAGGGCAGTCCCATCGACATATCACCAATGCATTAAATTTCCTCACAATGGAGTCGAGGTAACAGTTAACGGCGATCCTAATCCGTTCATATATTGCAATAACTTGAGATCACATACTGACACCATCATTCCCAGTAATCGTGAAGCTGTTTCTTCTTTGGCATACATTGATCCTGAGTCATTAAAACCTTCGACATCAAAACAAGGTGAACTTAAAGGCAAATTTTGGGACAAAGGCATGGGAGAATACACTTTAAATCAGACCATGTATTTACGACAAGTCATGAACTCTCCAAAAGAATATGGAAGGCCTCATCCTAACAAGCAAACATTCATCATGACGCTCAAATGGGACCCTACTACCTTTCAAAGATGGGGCGAACTGGAAGAGGAAGGTTTATACAAAATTCTCTACAAAGACATTGAAGATGACACACAAGATCAGATCAATATACCCTGTGAGAAATATGGCAAAGGCTTCAATATTTTACAAAAATTTGGGTATGATGGAAAAAACCCTCTTGGGTTACGCAAAGAAGGCGTTATGGAGCCCTTACAACTTGAATTGACTATAAAAAGGGAACGCTCGAAGGGACTTGGTTTTCTGACTTCCAAGATCGACACTAAAAGGACAGAAGAGGCATCACAAATCAAAATTGCCAAAGTTCAACAAGAGGATCGCTATTCCACAGACTCCAACGAATGGGAATGGGGTTCAGACAAATCCTCCAGTGACTATGAGCTCACCGAGACATTCAGAGAGCCAGGTGAACACACAGAAGAGGAGGAGTTTTATAACAAATTCAGAGTTGGTCAAGAAACAACCCATGAGGAGTCTACATAGTCCTTGTCTCAAGGTTCTAGGTTGAAATCACATAGGATGAGAACACCTGTTCTGGAATGCACTACTAGTAATTATAATTTGGACTCGCTCGTGATCAAGACTGATGAGGAGAGTGCCATCGATGACCTCGATAATTACCTTGACATACCTGAATATAACCACATCTTCACTCTTAGCCCTGCTAACTTCGAAGACATTAACGACCTTCCCCTTGTTCATCACCAACTCATTGACTGGGATAATGAAGGACCTCCACAGTTGGATACATTCCAAAACGATGAAGCTTTTATTGATTATCTAGGCATATGAAATGATCTTCCCCCTGGAGACCATAAAGCGGAATACACCATAGAACTCAATAGCATGGCATATTTTGGTGAGAGTGTCGGACCTTCCAGTCGCAAAAATGTGAAAATAAGAACAAATCAAGGGCCTTATGGCGAAAACCACACTGTGGCGCTATCTGACCCCAAAAAAGTAAAAAGAAAGGATGTATCTGAGGGTGAAAACCTCTCTGAGGCGCCCGAAGATGGAAGGCTCGACATTCTACCATCATCATATGAGGAAAAATCATCCATGTTGGTAGAAGAAACTATCAAAACAAACATCGGTACAGAAGAGGTTCCGCACAACATATTCCTAGCTCAATCACTGATAGAGTCTGAAAGGTCAAAATTCATAAATTTCTTCAAAGAGCGACAAATCAAGTTCGCCTAGTCATACGCTGATATGCCTGGATTGGATCCGGATTTGGTAATGCATCATCTGACAGTCAAACCGGGGGCAAAACCAGTAAAACAAAAATTGAGAAAAATGCATCCACAAGTGGCATTACTAGTCAAAGAAGAGCTGGAGAAGTTATTGGATGTTGGATTCATATGCCCAATTGATTATCCGGAATGGATCTCTAACTTGGTACCTGTCAGTAAACCAGATCGCAGCATCAGAATTTGCACAGATTTCAGAGACATCAACAAAGCTTGTCCAAAGGATGACTTCCCATTACCAAACATTGACTTGATCGTTGATCTCACAGCAGGTCATGAAATGCTATCATTAATGGATGGATTCTCTGGCTATAATCAGATAAGAATTGCACCCGAGGATCAACACAAAATGACATTTACTTGTCCGTGGGGAACTTTCTATTGGAATGTCATGCCCTTTGGGCTAAAAAATGTAGGTGCTACATATCAAAGAGCTATGACTACTATCTTTCATGATCTCATGCATGTAACTGTGGAAGATTATGTTGACAACCTCTTGGTCAAATCAATAGACATAAATAAACACTTGGACATACTTTCAGTTGCCTTTGATCGGTTGGAAAAATACAAAGTAAGATTAAACCCCAAGAAATGTGTCTTTGGAGTAACCTCAGGGAAGCTCCTAGGATTCATCGTGTCCAAAAGAGGAATTGAAGCGGATCCAGCAAAAGTCAAAGCTATCTTGGAAATGAAACCACCAAGAAATATTAGTCAACTTCAATCCTTACAAGGCAGACTCCAGTCCATACAAAGATTCATAGCACAACTGGCAGATAAGTGTAATCCTTTTCAGCACCTGCTACATAAAAACATCAAATTCAAATGGGATGACAACTGTCAACAGGCTTTCCAGACGCTCAAAGACTATCTCCTAAATCCACCAGTTCTGATGCCACCAATTCCAGATCAACCACTGCTACTATACATATCAGCTACTTCGATAGCACTAGAGGCACTCTTAGCACAACAAATTGCTGGGGGCAAGGAAAAAGCAGTATACTATATCAGTCGCACATTGGTGGGATACGAGCTAAACTACACACCAATTGAGCGCGCATGTCTCGCCGTGGTCTTTGCTTCACAGAAATTACGACATTACATGCTCACTCATAAGACTAAGTTGGTTGCAAGAATTGATCCATTAAAATACCTTCTCAATAAAGCAACACTTACTGGGCGACTGGCCAAATGGGTAATGATACTGAGTGAATTCGACATCAAGTATGTGGACAGAAAAGAAATAAAAGGACAAGCCATCGCAGATCAATTAGCAGATGCTCCCAGGATAGATGATGTTCCTCTAAGTTCAGAATTTTCAGATGAATCCATTTTAACAGTGTCACATGCAAAGCCATGGCAACTATACTTTGACGGCTCATATACACAGCATGGGGCAGGAGTTGGCATCCTCTTTATAACTCCTCAAGGGGATTCTATACCAAAATCATACCGCTTATCATTTCCTTGCACTAACAATATAGCGGAATATGAGACATTAACAACAGGATTACGAATTGCAGTTCAATGGAAGATCCAGGAACTTCGTGTTTTTGGAGACTCCCAACTTGTTATCCGTCAAGCAACTGGTGATTATCAAACAAAAGATGAAAAGTTAATGCCTTATAAACAAATGGTGGATGATCTGAAACAACACTTTACAAAGATAGACTTTGAGCAGATACCAAGAGAGCAGAATCGCGCCGCAGATGCCATGGCTACAATTGCTTCATTGATTGATTTACCTTCAAACGAGACCAGCTATGAGTTCTTGGTGGATAACCTTTTGGTCCCTTCATATGAGATAATACCTACTGAGATGATATGCGTTGTTGGTCCTGAATCCCAGTTATATGGTTCCATCTTCACATACCTTCGCGACAATACCCTACCTCCTGATCTATCAAATAACCAACGTCGCACCTTCATTCACCAATCCTCTCGATATGTCATTTTAGCTAATATCCTATACCGGCGAGGTCTAGATGGAACTCTTCTTAGATGTCTAGAAAGCGATGAAGCTCAGATTGCGTTACGTGAAGTGCATGAAGGGATATGTGGTCCACATGCTAGTGGTCCTAACTTGGACAAGAAACTCATTAGGACTGGATATTACTGGCCCAATATGGAAAAAGACTCATATCAGTTTGTCAAGAAATGTAAGCAATGTCAAATTCATGGAGACCTCATACATGCACCAGCACAAGAACTACAACCACTTGCGTCTCCTTGGCCCTTTTGTTAGTGGGGACTCGATCTCATAGGCAAGATTCAACCTCCTTCTTCCAATGGTCATAAATTCATTATCACTGCCACAGAGTATTTTACAAAATGGATTGAAGCCGTGCCTCTCACACAAGTTACAGGAAAGCAAATTGCTACATTCATCCTTAACTATGTCATTTGCTGATACGGTATTCCGGTTTCCATTATCACTGATAACGGGCGTCCCTTCAAAAATCAGGATGTTCGCGAACTCTGTGACTGCTTCCATATTTCCCATCATTTCTCCACACCATATTACCCCCAAGGTAATGGCCAAGCTGAGGCGTCTAATAAAACAATCCTTAAAATCTTTAAGAAGACAGTCGACGACGCTGGCCGTAATTGGCATATCCAACTCAATCCTACACTCTGGGCCTACCGCACAAGCGTCCGTACACCTACAGGAGCTACACCCTATTCACTAGTCTATGGTTCTGAAGCCATCTTGCCTATTGAGGTCGAGTTACCCTCTTTACAGGTCTCTTTGCAAAACATCATCACTGATGAAGACTACAGGGTCTCTCGCTTACAGGAACTAGAACTGCTGGATGAACGGAGACAAACTGCTTTTAATCATCTCAAGGCTTACCAACAACGAATGAGTTGCAGCTACAATCACAAGGTCAAGCCTCGTACATTTGAGGTAGGTGACTTGGTTCTCAGAGAAAACCCCAAGAATCAGCAAGACAGAGAGAAGAAGGGCAAGTTTGAACCAAACTGGCTTGGTCCTTACATCATCACAGTAGTATATGGATCTGGGGCATATCAGCTCTCAACTACAGAAGGTGAAACTTTGGAGGATCCTATCAATAGCATGCACCTTTGCAGGTTCTACACATAGCTCGTCGGAATATCCTAATTCAAAAATACAAAAAAAATTATAAAACAAAAAAAAATCGTTACTTGGTGAAAACCTGGCAAACAGGCGCCTTGTGACACAAAAAAATTGAAAAATCGAAAAGAGTAAAGAGAAATAATTTCGTCCAATGGTGAAAACCACTTCGGTGGCGCCCTGGGAAAGTACCATGGTGAAAACTGGGTCACCAGCGCCATGTGTAGAGACATTGCTCCTCCCTCCTTCAGGATTCACTTTCATCATTTCACTTTGCACACACTCACGACCAATTCATCCATAATAAACTTACCCATTCCCATCATGGCTTGTTATTGATCTACCTAAGATTGGTTAGACATTCATAATAAACCTCCTTTTCCATCCATAATAAATCAGATCCTATCTGTGGCTAAGGCAAATCCTACGTCTAGTGATGGGTGTGGAACTGAGAACATCACATGTTTCGAGGAGTAAAGTTTCTTCCATCTTTCTTCAGTCTATTCGCGCACAATCTGCAATAAAGCAACATTTGCATCGCAGATCCACAATAAAGTTTCATCTTCTCCGCAATAAAGTATCAGTTTCATGGATTCAGTCAGTTTCAGATAAGACACAGCAGCAACAATGGGCTTCAACAAATCAAATCTTTCAACAGACTCAGACAACATTATGGTTCAGTGCTATCTATCCTTTCTGTGAAAGTGAACATTGTGACCACAATCAAATCAGACTTATACAAGTGACAAGAGACACTAAACTTGAGGACTACAGTGGATGTTGGTGTCGAGTCTTGGTTTTCTTTTGATTTTATCTTTTTGATGACATGTCTTTTAGCTTTTCCAGGATGTCTCTGACTAGAGATTCTATCTCTAGGATGTCTTTGACTAGAAAGGCGAGGATGGGGTATCGTCACCTATTTGTATTTGCTATCTGTGGATTGTCTCTTAGTAATGCTATGACTTGTCCAAGGATATGAGGACACTGTGAGTCTAGTGTGAACTGGGGCATTCCTTGTTTGTGACTGTCTTATCTCCATGCAAACAGCTACAATGACTTCCTGGGTCGAACATATGCCTTGATTGTCATAACCTATTTTGCCATAATAAAGCTCAATGATGATAACGCACAAGAAGCTCTTTCACTTTCATATCTTCTGTCTTTCATCCCCCTTTCTTGATTGACTTCCATCGTCCTTCTCAAGTCCGCGTAGCCTGCTATCACATGACTGAGTATAATGACACACCAAAAACATTTGCATTTCATGTAGCTGCACCTACATTACCACATATAAGTATTTCATACATACATATAGATATCACAACTGCATCACATCCTGCACACAATACCTGTTAGTACAATTTACATTTGCATTATCATATTCATATACATTACATACATTTACATTTGCATTGGCATAACATTTTAAAATATAAAAGAATAAAAATATTGCATTACATACATATTTGCATCCATATCATAAGCATCACATAAGAACATCTCATCACATAGGTACACATGCATATAGCTGCCACAAAGATGAATCATCTCATATATAATCATAAAGTGTCATAATACAATGATGTCCAAATCATATGGCTACAATCACCCGCAGGTGTCTACAAATACAAAAGAATGGTACAACACTGATACAATGGGAACCCTCTAAGGCTATGATGAACTCCCTCCCTCAGAGCTGCCAAGCCTCGATGGAATCTGAGCCCCTGAAGGACCCGCCCCAGGATCATCCCGCCTGCCTCCTCTATCTAGTGGTGGTGGAGGACCCATAACCCCACCGCTAGATGCCTGCCTCCTCTGACTCCCTCCCGTAGCTGTCGCTGTACGCGACGGTCTATGGAAGCTCCTCGCCTGCTGATCTACTGGCACTACACCGTAGTAGAGGTCCCTCCAGTACCCTATCTCCTCTCCTGCCCGCAGGACATATGCATAGCCTACCCCTGTGTCCTCCGCCGCCTGCCTCCCTTCCCTCAGTGCTGTCTCAGCCTCTGTGTAGCGCTGAATCGCCTGATCTCTCTCCCGCTCAGTATCCCTGAGCCTCGTCCTGAGTCGGTCTCTCTCCCTCTCCAACTCCTGTATCTCTTCTGCCTGACCCTGACAGATCTCCCTGAGCTCAATCAGCTCATCCTCCTCTGGATCCCCACCCTTTGCCTCGGCCTGTGGCTCTCCCTCTGCAGGTGCCTGCCCCTATATCGGTACCTGTACTGGTGCCTGTACGGGTACCTGTCTCTGTCCCTGCACCTATCCCTGCACCTGTCCCTGTCCCTATCTCTGCCTGGGATCCTGTGCTGCTGGTACCTGTAGGGGTAATCCACCACGACCCCTCACCACCTGAGCCTGCCGCTCCTCTCCACCCTCTCTCCGAGGTGCAACTCGCCTCTCTCCCACTACTCCCCTCTGCCTCCGTCGGCCTCAACCCCCATCACCCCCACCATCATCATCATCATCTCCTCCTCCATCTCCATCCAATAGCTCCCTTGGATCTGTCAGTCGTGGGAATGGATGCTCCGCCCAATATGCTGAATACTCAGCATCCATCCCAGCATCGTCGACCTCTGGCCACATGTCCCAGGGTAGAGGTATCATCTCTGCCAGTTGTGTCAGTGCCTGATCATATGACAATAGAGGCCCAAACTGCGCCTAATCCCTGACTGTACGGGCATACATACCCGAGCCTCATGGCATCCTCTAAATCCGGCCAAACTGTCGGCCAACCCTGTCCACAAGCTGCCTCTCTAGCACATAGGGCGTCCGCCCAATCAGATACCTGCTCCGGAAGGTGTATGGCAGCTCGACTGCGTCATCCTCCCACTCCTCGCATCCTAGATACGGTCTCCAGTTGACTACATCAATATCATCCAGCACTCACCGCCAATGCTCTAACCTGCCAATCCACGGCTGTGAGGTGATCATGTCGTACAAGTGAACAAAGCTGTGTCCATGTCCCCTGCCTCGGAAGTGTATCGGCCTCGTCACTGCCAGATGCTCATAGGCCCAAACCTGCAGTAGTGTCACCCCGCAGCCCAATCCCACTGACCCATGGTACACAAACTGGTGAAGCTCATAATATAAGTGGGCCAACACACATGGTCCCCAAGCATATCTGGTGTGCTGCATCACCAGTGTCTCCAATGCTCCGCCCCTGCCCACTGCCAATCCCCGTGTCACCTTATCCGGACACAAGAACCCACTAATCACTCCTCCAATCATAGCTGGCAATGCTAACTCTATGGCTGTCATGGTGTCCCATGCCACATGACCAGCCCTCATCTCTAGACCGGGATCCTGAAACACCCGTCTCAATGCCTCTCTGTCACCATCTCGATCATATGGAATCAAGTCTCCATCAATCGGTATGTGCAGAATCCTATAGACATCCTCAAGGGTGACTGTCATCTCACCCATCGGCAAATGGAAGGTGCACGTCTCCGAGTGCCATCTCTCAGCAAGCACAGTCAGCAAACCCATGTTCGCCCGAAACTGAGGCACATACAGAATATGTCTCAGACCCATAGCCTCAATAGTAGCTCTGTCCTCGAAGGTCAGCTCAGGTTGCAATCTCTGCGTCGACGGGAATCTCTCTCGTGACTCTAGCATCGGCAAGTACTCCTGTAGTTAAGCAAATTAATCATGTCAGTCATGGTGGCATTCACTGTTAATCACAAAATGCTACTTTTTATCTAAATGCATATGGTTATCTATCCTAGTGACACTCACTATTCATCACAAAGTGTTACTTCTATTCTAGTAGTACTCCCTATTCATCACAAAGTACTACGTGTGTGACACTCCCTGTTCATCACAAAGTGTTACTCACATTTGCACTCCCTGTTTATCACAAAGTGCTGCTCATACTTTGGGTACTCCCTGTTCATCACAAAGTACTCTATCTTGGTACTCACTATTCATCACAAAGTGCCTTGATCTATCCCAGTCTTCCTAGAGGACCTGCTTGAGTGTATCCTCTCAGCAGCTTATCCAATCGACAGCGTATGTTTATCACAGAACTGCCGATTTGACCTAGAAGACCAAAACTTGCATTTTTCAACGCAAACGCGCTTGACTGACACAAACACGTTTGACTGACACAAACGCACCTATAGACTGCACAGACGCGCCTGTACAACACAGACGCGCCTGTATAACGCAAACGTGCTCATACCATGCATAAACGCGACTTGGCGACGCAGACGCCCCTGCACGATGCAGGCATGCCCGCAATCGACACAAACGTGGTTCCAGACACAGACGTGCCTGGCACCGACACAGACGTGCCTGGCACCGACACAGACGCGCCTGTCGGACACAGACGCGCCTGGCACCGACGTAGACGCGATTGCACATTTTCAGACTTTTTTGGTACCCTATTCCTAAGCACATTTATTGCTCTAACTAGCATGCATTAATGACAAAAATACATGCGTCAAAATACGAGGAGGTTTGATGGTACTTACCGGCTCTCCTGCCTCTGCTGGCCTCTAGAATCGACGAACGCGGTCGAATCTATGAACCAAGGCCATCGCTGCTGACTGCTCTTGCTCTTTTCTCGCTCTGCACTTTGATCTCGTGATGGTGTAGATGACAATGAGGATGTCTTTTGCCCGTGGTCTATCTTATAGCCTACCCTAGCCCTCGCCTTCATTTCCCGAGTCAGTCTTCAGTATCCCGTGACTTTGTCACTTTATCCGGTTAGTCCATTCTAGCCTCTCTTTCTTATCGAGAGATTGTCTGCAATCTTTTCAGACATTTTCATCCAATCTCTCGAGGGGGCATATCCCATTCTGGGGCAACTCTGTATCAGTTCATCTTATCTTCTTTGAAACAACGCGACAAGCCGCATTGTCTCAAAGAGGGGCAAAATGTAGACACCTAAAATTGTCATGTCTAATTAAATAAATATTTTATTTATTTAATTATCTAAGCCTAATTCTTCTATTAATTAAATAAATCTTTATTTATTTAATTAATTCATTTATCCTCTTCTAGCCTTATTTCTCATTTAAATAAATACATTTATTTATTTAAATTATCTTTTTCCTAAATTAAATAAATATCTTATTTATTTAATTGATCCCACTTCTTCTATTAATTAAATAAATCTTTATTTATTTAATTAATTCATTATCCTTTTCTACACATGACACATGTCATTCATCTCTTAATTCATACACTACCTACCCCTTTCATTATTTTATTATTTCTTTTACCTACCCTCTAATCTTAGCCGACCTCCTTTTACACCTCTCAATCTTATCCCTCCATTTCATATTGTGTCTTCTATTTAAGAAGATGCTTCCTTCATTATCAACCCTAATCAAGCATTCTAATGACCTAATGATCATTTTGACTACACTACGATCCTACTTGCAACCACATTCCATTCTTTGTTGAGCTCTTGTGCACATAAAATATGAGAGCAAATATACCAAGCAAGATCAATGGAGATAGGAAGAATGGAGATCAAAACCCTATTGGACATGTGATGGTATAATCTTTGTGATTTCATGTGATTTGCATTGTCTTAGGTAATCTTCATATGTTATGGTGGATCTTTGTTGATTGTTAGGCTAGGGTTTTGTGGTTGAATTCATTTAGTCTTTGAATATTGTTATTATTGTTATCCATTTTCACCATATACAAATTCAAATATTTTTGATCATCTTGTGAGTTAATCTTCATTCAAAACCTAATGTCTTACTGTGAATTTCATTGTCTATCATTAAGCATTCATGTTGTGTTGACAAGTGAATGTTGAAGCCTTTTTGTTTGCTTTCTGGTTAAAAGTGAATTATATGATGAAATTTATCCAAAACTCATTGAATATCATATAGGGAGCTGTACCTTTATATAGAGGGTAAAATAATAATTATTTACCCAACTGTTGGTTCTCATTGGTTTTCTATTTGGGCAACAGGAGTATTTATTTATAAATTTTGAGAAATCCAAATCCGTTAGCCAACATGCAGCTCAGGATGGAAGTGGCGATGGAGTATGATTTAGTGGAAGTGGAGGTAGACACTCACTATCAAATCTCTATCCATCTTCACTGGCTTCAACCACAACTATTCACGTAAGCATCCCTTCCCAGTCGAGCGAACGAGTGCCTACCTAAAGGGCCTCCCAAGACATCTTAGTTCGCGTTGTCTCGAGGCATATTAGGGGATCACAATGGGGATCACAATAGGGAACATGCAGGTAGGGGCCGTCCCCCGATGAACATGAAGGAGGGAGGTGGACATAGTTCCCTGTGGGTTTAATCGCTGCAGAATGTAGGAATGGTTTAATCGCTGCAAGAAAATGGTAGGGTATAATCAACAAATTCATTGTTATATATATTCAAATATTTAGATTCAAATTTTATTATATATTTATCAGATTAATTGGCAATAGCAGAGATGGTGAGAGGTTTCTGTAATATGATATGATCGATTTAAAAGAATAATTTCTTACAAGACCTAAACCGTTGAACAATCCTACAATCATGTATTATTTAAACACTGCATTTTAAATAATGAACAATATAGTTAGCCTGAAACATATTAACACTACTTTCCATATTTAAAATATATCCCAATTAAGGGGATGGATGACCTAAATCTACGTGATCAAGTGCCATTATGTAAAATATATCCTAATTATGGATGCTGGTATATATGGTAGTGACAGAAAATCCCTGCTGCAGAACCGTGAGAGCAATGTGTAGTTATTGAGTGCTATTTTTTCTTGGTGTTTTGGAGGGGAGCATAAGTGTACCGTTAGGAAGGTGGTATAAAATGGAAGCTGAGAGGTATAAGGTTATGAGGTGTGGGTTAGGATAAGATAGGGAGGTAAGTGATGAAGGATGTAATGGTAAAAGAGTAAGTTAGGATATGTTAGGGGTTTGGAAGGTAGGAAAGTGAATGGGGGGAGATAAAAGGATGTGAAGGATGGAATGGGGTTAGGTAGGTGAAGTAGAAGTAAGTGTGTATGAGGTTAAGGTGTAGGATATGATGTAGGAAAGTGGAGGAGGTTAAGATAGGGGATATGAAAGGTAGATGGAAGGTAATAATGATAGGAAGTAAGGTAAAGGTTATGAGGTGTGGGTTAGAAAACAGGGTGTAGGAAATGGAAGGAAGGGTCATATCACTTTGAGAGTTTTCACCAAGATGAGTAGCCTGAGTATGGACCTCAAATCTTACAAGCCATGAGGATCCACTTGTAGTAGAGGAGCATATACTTGCATCTTGGGAGCTTATTAGGAGTTCGCCTTGAATTTGGGAAATACATATAGAGGAGATAGAATATTGATCAATACACATTACCTAGCCTCATCATGCATAAATATAAGAGGTATAGACTATAGCAAGCACATATCATGAGCCAAAGGATCATATTTGAGAGTTGCTTCATCTCCAATCCTCTACATTTTTAAGATCCACAAATGGGGTTGAGGATAAGTCTTGTTTACTAATTAGCTTGGACTTATGCTTTGGGTTGCATCTATATGTGAGCAACCTAAAGGCATAATTTTTAATGCAATTTTTGAGAGGACTTGCTTCCACCTTGTGGTACTGGGAGGATAAAATGCACCAACTCACATTGGAAACCCTCTCCAAATACCATTTTGGAGTGCTTCAAAGTGTGTTCTATTTCAAAATATTTTTGACAGAGATGCATAGATGAGTTTCACAATTTACATAATAAGGTTTCATAGTGGCTCAACATGAGAGTTTGTTTTTGGAGTTCTTGTAGTTTATAGATTACATTCAAGACAGGTTACTTGTCAATTATTTCATTAGGGGTGGAAAGCCCAAAATTTTAGTTTTCCTACACATGGCCAATCCAAATGACATTAGGGTTGCTATGGAAAAGTCTCTTATGGAAAAGGAGGTACATGGGAGGACACAAGAGGCATGAGAGAAGTTTGTAACCTTGATTAAGGGACTAAAGTGTCCATAGGCCTCCCCATCCTTCAAAGGATAATTTAGACTTACTATATGATTTACAAAGAAAAACTCAATAGTATCAATATTAGGGACAAAGGTCTACTAGAGCATAGTAGGGGCCATAGGGTAGTCACATTTGACCATCATAGACACAAGGATATTTTAGGTATGAGAGACTATAGGGCTATCAAGCTAGGCCTTCTATGACTCAACAACCTTTTAGGGGAGAAACCAGTGTTTTTAGTAATTAGGATCTTCTAATTATGGTGGGGCCTAGCCAACATAGGGTTATATGAGAGGCACATGTTATGTATATGTTATTATTAGATAGAGAGTGCCTACAAGGTTTTAGAGTAGGTGGACACCATGCTAGGATGTCAAAGTAGATAGTTGATATGTGGGTCTTTACCCCCCCAACCACTCAACATATACCACCATGGGTCTTTACCCTCCCAAACACACAAAGGTCAAAGGAAGATTCACTGCTGCAACACTCACTTTTTGTGACAGTCTCAAGCACTTAGGACAGTCACTCCTTTCATGGCCATTCTTCTTCAAACAACACTCTCTAACATTAATTATGATGATAGTGTACCTCCTTAAACCTTCCACCAACACCTAACTCAATACCAAACTCTTTCCCAATCTCGCTAATGGACTAATTAATTCAATTCACTGTGAAATTGTGATGGTCAATGCAAGGTTTAGGATAGTAGTAATTAAGATCTTCTAATTATTGCGGGGCCTAGCCAACATAGGGTTATATGAGACAAGGGTAAGTTCAATAGTGATTTCTCCTCTACAACCTTTGCCAGTCTGTGCGAAAATGAGAGCTTGACAACATTCTTTCGCTTTTAGCTAGCTAAATTTTTCAAGAATTTTATCTCTAGATTTAATATTTCTTTTCTTGCATGAATCTATTAATTTGGAGATAACAGATCTTGCCTTCATGAATTGATCCTAGTTTATCCCTTTAACCCTGATTAATTAATTTAGAGTGTTTAGTTCCATTTTAATCCTTTCTTTTACAATTAAATATTATTAAAAAATTGTATTATTGTTCCAAATTTTGTGGAGATATTTTTTTAAGGAGATATTGGAATGAGACTAATAGGAAGAGTAGTAAACATGAGTCACAATGAGCACTTTAGAATAAATCTAAACATTATAAGGAAGAGTTGCTTGGAAAAATAGAAGCATAATTTATTTTCCAATATGCAAGATTATTACTTGGGAAAGAATCTTTAAAGAGGATTGAAAAGATTCCTTGAGCTAACATTGTCTCACTTATCCAAAATTATGAGGAAGGATTCATTAATGAAATGGTCATTAACATGATGGAGAGAATAATAATTAGGAAGAGATAGATTTCACATGCTACTAGGTGACTAGATTGGAGAGAAACTAGAGGCAAATCATTTAGCTTGGCCATGACACAAAGTCTTAGAATAGATGCCAACCTTGGTGAATGGAATGAAAATACCAAACAATTAATGAGTGGTGAGACAAGTAGAGGCATCTATAAATTTTGTTTTGAATAAAATAAAGAAAAAATGGAACTAAAACCAAGGGAAATGCACATGGAAAGAATATGATGAAAATCAAAATAAATAGTTTGAAGATAATATTAGTTACCTAAAGGATATTCCACTTGATTATTTGGTATATCATAACTATTTTGACAAATTTTGAAACCATTAGAGGTACCTTTTTCTTCTGTAGATGAGACATTCATTCATGTTGAAGTTGTGATAGCTTATTTGCCTCTTTATAGACAACAAATTATCCATACGAATTATCATATATACTTGTAACCTCCATCCCAAACCACCTATTTCACTCTTCTTCCTTTGTGTACCTCTTTTATTCTTCCATTACCTCTTTGCTTACCTAAATTCAATCTAAAACATAGTGTATATAGCATCAAAAAAATTCCATATTTGATTAATATTATCCACAACATATCAAAAAGACAAATACCACACTTACTGTGTCATCAACCAAAAATAATTTACTTACATATTCAAAGAGTTCAATAATGGAGAAACATCCATGCGGTGCTCTACATATGTCCTTGAAGGTTCAAGAAATACTTATCCTCTATTGGTCCAAACTTTAAATCACTTTCCATGCATGAAAATAATTGCAAGCATACACAATTTCCCACCAAATAGATTCTCTCAAACTAGTTTACTATCTTAACATAGGGTTAAGGAAAAGCGGGCCAAAATAGGAATCCAAGTGTCTTAAAAGCCTTCAAGACCATAGTGGTGAGGATTGAATTTCTTTCTTTAGTGGTATCTTTCTCTAGATTAATTAGTTGGGGATTCTATTAGGACCTTTTCCTAATTAAAAAAAAAATATAAAGATTACATCCCTAAAAATTGCATTCATAATAGAATAAATTTCTGCAATATTGAGACTAAATTCATAATAGATTTATAGTGATGAATAAAGAAATATTTAAGATTATCAAAAAATTGATGTTTTCTTTCTCCCAACCGTCATTGGATATTGGGTGATCTTTGAGGCATTATGTCAAATAGTTTATGTGCCGTATCTAAGCTTACATGTTTTGCATGCATGTGTACTTGGGAAATTGCACTACAACATCTATACTCAGTAATCACATTTGGTTGGAAGTTTCTAAATCCATTTCAAACACATCTTGTGCATATCCTGCAATCGTAGCATTCCATTAGATCGCGTTTCTTTGATGCATCTCACTAAATAGTTCATGCGCTTTCATGTCTATACTTCCACATTTTCCAAACATGTCAAACAGAGCATTTCCAACCGTAAGCATTTGATATTAATTGCCCTTACCTTCTGCTTTGATGGAAGCCCATACTCTGTTCCAAAGCTCCCATTTTGGCACAGGTAGAGAGTACATTGGCAAATAAAACTAATCGAAATGGAAATCTATTTGTTGCATTGACTGTATTGTGAGGACGCTTATGTATTTCATCGACAACATAAAGTAGGAAAGGACATGAGAATATCTCCTCGGGGAGGTATTCTATGATAGCTACGAGGTAGATGAGAGTTTTGTATGCCATTTGCTTTGTTCTATGCAGTCAAACACGAGAACACTGTTTGAATTCAAATGCTAACGGTGATTGTCTTTTTAACAGAAACAGACGAGAAGGGACGTCAAGGGAAGGAATGGGCCCACAACACACCTAAGCACTCAAAGCTTAGTGTGTGTTGTTTAAGGCTGCCCCCTTAAGACATCATAATTGATTGGCTCTTCACTCCTAAGACCTTCAAAAGTCTTTAATGGCTTCATTGAGTCCTTTTGTCTTCCAAATGCACCTGCACCAACTTGAATTCTCCTTCAATGCTTGATTGCCTGTTCACTTGGAATTGAATTGATTTAATAACTAAGAGATCACTTGAATTGTAGGTAGACCCCTTCAAATGACAGGGTAGGCTTCCTTTTATACCTTATATATGTCTTGAAAGCATTTTATCCTGATGGCTTTAAATTAAAGTACTTTCTCTTCTATCTGGTATTGGTGGAGTAGAGGTTGCATTGCATCATTCTAGGATACATATTTCCGTAGATACAACACAAGTTAAATGTATCCCAGGTCGATGCAAAGCAACCTTTGCTCCAGAGATCACCAAAAAAATAGAGAAAGAACTTTAATTTAATGCCATCAGGATAAAAGTCTTTAATCAAGACAGATAAATGGTATGCAACTGGATCTATTTGGAATGCATTACCCAAACACCGCAATCGATCAGTCACCTTTGAAAAGAAAGTGGTATGATGAAATATTTAGACATAAAATAGATGAAATGCACTCCATACTACTGCTGCACAATATTTTGGTCGATGATATTTTTAAAATAGTAAAGGAAGGTGTATGGAACAACCAAATTCTGATCATTATAAATAATGAATATTTTAAGATCCTTTTATGATATGTAAGTTGAGAATATTTTATGAAAGGTCCCTAAATGAATACACTTTAAACTGATTTTAATATACCTTGAAGTGTGCAATATGGAAGGTTTGTATTCTTAATCTCCTGCCCATTTCTTAATTTAAAAGATGATATCTTTATTAAATATCTCCTCTATTAAATATCTTTATTAACTTGATTTCTCCTTCAATTCTTGATGAATGCTTGATTGCATGTTCACTTGGAATTGAATTGATTTTATAATTAAGAGATCACTTGAATTGTAGGTAAACCCCTTCAAATGACAGGGTAGGCTTCCTTTTATACCTAATATATCTCTTGAAAGCATTTTATCATGATGGCTTTAAATTAAAGTACTTTCTCTTCTATCTGGTATTGGTGGAGCAGAGGTTGCATTGCATCATCCTAGGATACATATTTCCATAGATACAACACAAGTTAAATGTATCCCAGGTCGATGCAAAGCAACCTTTGCTCCAGAGGTCACCAAAAAATAGAGAAAGAACTTTAATTTAATGCCATCAAGATAAAATTCTTTAATCAAGACAAATAAAATTTGAGTTTGATTGTCATCATTTACTTTGCCAAATTCTTCACACATAACTCCTGAATCAATTTCCTACTCACAAGAATTTTATTATGTCTCAAATATAGGGAAACAAAAGGCTTCAAATAGAAAACTTGAACATGCAACTAAATCCATTGACTAATCAGAAGAACAAAATTAAGAAATGGTTTGATCATCTGAGAGATGTTATTGACTTGCAACTCACCAGCTAAGTTTTTGCGAGTAAGAATTTTTTTTGTTTTGGTTATGGTCGTGGTGTTTATAGGGATATATTTCCAAATTTATGTCTATTTTCACTATTTAATGGTTTATGGGTTTGTAATGGTAATTTAATGTTCTTTCATATTTTTGTATATATTCTTTATAATAGCCTATTATATTGATTTGTTCTATTATGCATAATGGTGTGGGTCAGACGACTTTGCCGTCGGTGCATGAAAGCATTGAATGAGTTCTACTTTTAAAAATTACATGAAACATTTTTAATTTATTTGATTCAGTGTTATTTGCAAAAAATGATTATCAATGATGTTTCCTTTCTCCAAGAATTGTCTAGGATGTTTCCATCAGATAATATGTAACATCGAATGACTAAATCTTTTCATTACAAATGCTTATTTTATTTAATTATTATCTGAGTATGAATTAAAATTTATATCTGTACAGAAGCAAAACATACAAGTTGAAGAGTCATGTGCAAGCAAATTTCCTAAAAGAAAGCAAGCAGGCATTATCTTGAATGACATGGAAACAAGCTCATCAGCTGCCTAGAAGAGAGCAATTGGAGAATGGCAGAGGAAAGTGTTTAGGGTGATAAATAGATAGATAGTATGCAATACAAACAAACAATGTCTGGAGTGTCTGATGTGACGTCTCTAATTTATGTCCGGAGGGACTAACTGGTTTTGGAGTTCCTGCGAAACCTATTGGGCCATGCTTGGAGGAAATCAATGTGTTCATGCAAGGAGCACCTTTTTTCTATTATGAGAATGATACTTTTGCATCGAGGGATATTTGGAAGTCAATATCCAAAAATTTCTATAGTGTGGAACCAGAGTTGGCAGACTCAAAGTAATTTTCAGCTTTCAAAAGACCAAGAGGTTATGTACACAATCTCCCAACAGAAGGGAAATTTCAAGCATTACCTCTCCCCCCCATGACTATTCAGGAAGCACTTCCTCAGACAAAGGACTATTGGCCTCCATGGGATCAAATAAAAAAATTGAAGCATAGACTCTAGACGATGTGGTGGTGTCCTTCGTGAAGAACTCTGCACTATAATTGAAAATTCATGAGGGAAACTGCAAGATAGTGAAGAGAAATACAATCTTGAAAAGTGGGAAGAATGGATCTTGGTTTGGGTGGGGCCAAGTTAGGTGGCTCCTCTAGAGGTTGACGAGATAGAAATCATATTAGGATTTGAAAAAGATCACACTCGTGGAACTCCATGTGCGAGTGATCGATTGTGGTGTTTGGGTAATGCATTCCAAATAGCTACAATTGCATTCCAAATGGGTAATGTCTTGATTAAAGACTTTTATCTTGATGGCATGCAACTATATCTATTTGGAATGCATTAATCAAACACCACAATCAATCACTCGCACATGAAGTTCCACAAGTGTGATCTTTTTCAAATCCTAATATGATTTCTATCTTGTCAACCTCTAGAGGAGCCACCTGACTTGCCCCCACCCAAACCAAGATCCATTCTTCCCACTTTTCAAGATTGTATTTCTCTTCACTATCTTACAGTTTCCCTCATGAATTTTCAATTATAGTGTAGATTTCTTCACGAAGGACACCACCACATCGTCTAGAGTCTATGCTTCAATTTTTTTATTTGATCCCATGGAGGCCAATAGTCCTTTGTTTGAGGAAGTGCTTCCTGAATAGTCATGGGGGGGAGAGGTAATTCTTGAAATCGCTCTTCTATTGGGAGATTGTGTACATAACCTCTTGGTCTTCTGAAAGCTGATAATTATACTTCGAGTCTCCCAACTCTTGTTCCACACTATAGAAATTTTTGGATATTGACTTCCAAATATCCTTCGGTGCAAAACCATCATTCTCATAATAGAAAAAAGGTGCTCCTTGCATGAACACATTGATTTCCTCCAAAGCGTGGCCCAATAGGTTTCGTAGGAACTCCAAAACTAGTTAGTTCCTATGGATATAAATTAGAGACATCACATCAGACACTCCAGACTTTGTTTGTTTGTATTGCATACTCTCTATATATTTATCACCCTTTAACACTTTCCTCTTCTTTTTTCCAATTGCTCTCTTCTAGGCAGCTGATGAGCTTGTTTCCATGTCATTCAAGATAATGCCTGCTTGCTTTCTTTTAGGAAATTTTCTGGCACATGACTCTAAAGCTTGTATGTTCTGCTTCCATACAGATATAAATTTTAATTCATGCTCAGATAATAATTAAATTAAATAAGCATTTGTAAAGAAAAAATTTAGTCATTCGATGTTACATATTATATGACGGAAAGATCCTAGACAATTCTTGGAGAAAGGAAACATCATTGATAATCATTTTTTGGAAATAACACTGAATCAAATAAATTAAAATGTTTAAAGCAATTTTTAATAATAGAATTCGTTCAATGCTTTCACTCACCGACGATAAATCCATTTGACCCACATCATCTCTCACCATCGGAATCCCGACGATAACTAATGGAACGTCCGACAAGGATGCTATATATCTGACGCCACTGCCATGTCAGATGGTCATCGAGGAGTAATCATAACATCCATCAGAAATCCAATGGAAATCTACTGATATAGCCGCCATTGGGGGAGTTCATAACAACGTTGGACGACCGACACAAATGGCATCATCAGAAATCCCGATGATGAGTTTTTAACGGTAAAGTTTGTCAGAAGCCCGACGTTTGGTCGTCGCAAATCCAACAATTAGCCGTCGGAAATTAGGCCCAAATGTACTAGTGACAAGCACCAAGAGCTTGGTATGAGAGATTGCACTCATACCTGATAAGTATAGGGTTCATGAGAACCAGTGACAACATTAACTTGTATTTGAAGATTGGAAAAGAAGGAAAACATCTGATTGCAAAGATTTTTGTAGATGACATCATCTTTAGAGGAGATGATGAAATGAGCAAAGGTTTTGCAGAAGAAATGAAGAAAGAATTTGAAATGTCCATGATCGGTGAAACAAAATTCTTCATTGGTCTGCAAGTATCTCAACTCAAGAATGGTATATTCATTAGCCAGACTAAATATATAAGGGAAATATTGAAGACCTTTGAAATGGAAGATTCCAAACTTGTTGGAACTTTGATGGTTATAGGTTGCAAGGTTTCCAAAGATGATGAGGCTAATGAAGTGAATGAGACACTATACCGATCCATGATTGGTAAGTTGTAGTATGCAGTGCACAGTAGGCTGGATATAGCACAAGCAGTTGGCTTGGTTTCTAGATTTGTTGCAAATCCAAAAGAGACTCATATGGTGGCAGTTAAGAGGATATTCAGATACCTTAAGGGGACTAATGAGTGTTGTCTCTGGTATCCACATAAGGGAAATTTCAACTTAAGTGTCTTCACTAATGTAGATTGGGCAAGAAACATTGATGACAGAAAGAGCACTAGTGGAGGTGCATTCTTTCTTGGAGATAGGATTGTGTCATGGACAAGCAAGAAACAAAACTATATCTCTCAATCCATAGCTAAGGCAGAGTATGTGACTACTGCAATCAATTGTAGACAAGTAGTATGGATTAAGAAGATCTTGGAAGGTATCCAAGAAAAGGTGACTGAACCTGTGGTGATACACTATGACAATACAAGTGCCATCAACATATCAAAAAACCAGGTAATGCACTCCAAAACCAAGAATATTGCAATAAAATATCATTATCTTAGGGAATAGGTGTTGGACAAATAAGTTAGACTGGAATATGTGCCAACCAAGGAACAAGTTGTAGACATATTCACAAAGCCACTACCTAAGGACACTTTTGAGTATCTCAGAGGTAAGCTAGGGGTATTCCCCTGCATGATCTAAGGTGAGTGAATATTGGAACAACATCAATCCAGTATGATTTTTCCTAAAAATTATATGTATTTGGATTGATATTATGGAGTACTCCTGCTAGGGGGGAGCAATCATTGTAGTATGTGAAATAGGATGTCTAGACTACACCTTTGGCATTGCTATCAAAGGGGGAGTGAAGCCAGACATAACATGAAGGAAGATGAAATCAGATATGACATGAATGGAAGCCAGTGAAAGGGGGAGTAAGATCTTTCCTTAAGATATTTACTCAAGATCAAACAAAGCAGCTGATCGGTACAACAAAAGCACAAGTGATTGGTTTCTAAAAGAGAAGTTTGAAGTGTTGCAATCAATGCCAAAGGGGAAGACTGTTTGCATAACTGATGGTGTTGGCACAACCGATTCATCAGTGAGTATTGTCATTGATGACTAACACTTACCGGTGAATAAGGCCAAGCTCATAGGCAAGGAAGTGTGGTAAACCTCAATGGTTTACTCATGGTTGCAAACACTATGGAGGATTCAATGCTTCCCAAATATGCATTATTGACACACTTAAGCATTATTGAAACACTTAAGTAGTGTGTTGGTCAAAGACTAATCGGTTGAGGGATGAACAGAGTAGTTGACCAATCAGTCAAACATCCGATAGGTGTTGAGATCAGTTTCTTAAACTAACAGTTGAAATGATGATATAGTCATAGGAGGTGACCCAGATTGCAGTTTAGTAGTCTTATGCAAGACCAGAACACTGTGGACATACAGGTGATTAGTCTGATTAATGATCAGTGATCAATGGAAAAAGATGAAGAATTACACTGGCGAACTGATGATACAGGTTGAAGGATGATATCCACTGATAATCTCAGAACTGTGACCAGTAAGTTGGATGAGATGACCAAAGGTGAGACAGTTAGGATGAGATATCATCAAAAAAATTGCTAGTGAAGTCTACAACAATTAGCAACCAGTTAAGGTGATATTTGTGCAGATTTTTTAGTTCGCATTAAAAGGGCAAAACACGACCCAGAATTTGCTAAATTTATGAGTTGCGGTGGCAGATAAGGATGAGTTGCTAGCGATAATGATTAAGAGCGCACAAAGAAAGTGCGAGAAGATTTGGGAAGATTTGAATTTAAAATCTACCGAGTGTTAGGTGTAAACTCATTTAGGAATCAATAGGTATGTGTTGGAAAAACATTGCATAAAGATTTTTGGTGAAAACCAAAAAGTTTGATTGTAAAATTGCTAAGTGCAATTTTGAAGAGAGGTGAACCAGCAAGGTGAGAAGAGTGCAAAACTGCTAAGTGAATAGCAGAGTGGTGAAGAGAGTGTGCAGAGCTCAGATAGTGTGAAGAGTAGAGAAAGAAAGCAGAGCACCAATAGAGTGCAGAGCAAGTGAAATGCAAAGAGCCAGTAGAGTGCAAAGCACCATTAGAGTGTAGATAAAGTGAAATGCAGAGCACTCGTAGAGTGCAGAGAAAGTGTAACCGGTGGTCAAAACAAAGAGCTTCAATTGGATTTGATTAAGCTAAGAGTAGCTATTATAGCAGATCATTCTCTCTGTTGTTTTCTAATAACTACAACTATAAAATCCCTTAAACAGGTGGACTTTAACAGGTCCCTTTCTAAAATCCCTTAACTGGGTGACATCTTAATAAATGATTCTAAGTCCTTTAACAAGGCTACCTCTAACAGGGTAAAGGTTCTAACAGGCTTTGAAGAAAATCCCTTAATTAGGTGCCATCTGAGAGTGTCTTTGTAATCTCCTAACAGGGATGGCTCCTCACCAGGTGTACTCCAGAAGAGTGCATATGTTGTGAGTGTCTACTCACACCCTGGTTTTCTCCCATTTGGGTTTCCACGTGATAAACCTTGGTGTTCATGTGTGATTGATATTATGTGTGCATGTTTCTTATTAATGCTGCTTATACTGATAAGTGTTATGTTTGAGTAGAAAATTTGATTAAGGTTAAATCTGCTAAAACCAGTATAGTGCTAATTCAGGCCTCCCCTATCAACATCGGTTGGGACTTTCACTAGTGTCCAGGTCAGACAAAGTACAAAGCTAGACAAAGACATCTAGTTTGTATGGAAAAAATGCAAAACTTGTCAGATGTTAACTAAATTGACAAAACGCGACGTACAAAATGTTTACCATGAAAAAAATAGCTAAATAGAAGAGGAAGTTAGGAGAGAACTCACCAAGATGCTCACTGTGATGTTTACTTCTACAATATGACACTCAATCCTGCAACGTAATCCCTACACACATGCAAGAGAGAAAATGTTGGGGGTTGTGTTTTGGAGTCTGCCTAAGTCAGACCCCCATTTTGGTGTTTCAACCTCCACAGACAACCCAAAAAGCCATAGGAAAGGAAGAGGAAGAAGAAGCTGATAAATAAGAAATGCAAAGACAAATACAAAGACAATGCTATGCTATTTGATAATTGGAAAATAAACGATATATTGGAAATGTAAGATAGAGTTAGATTAATCCCCTAGTGCTTGGCAAGTGTTGGTATGCTTGGTAAACTTGGTAGCTCAAGGATGCTGAAACAATGGTGGTGGTGTCTCCAAGAGAAAGACTCCAATCTGCCAAAAGATCCTCTGGAAATGTCCCAAAACCAAGAATATAGGATAAGTGATGAGTTTGAATGTCGGTGGCCGTGTAGGGAGGTGTTAAGATTCCTTCATGGTGTGGGTCATAACATCCCAATGGCCACTTGCTAGTTGGAAGGTTGGCGGGATGATAGCGCACCATGTGGACGTCTTTGCACTGCGCCTGCGTCCATGAATCTGTCAAATCGACAGAGTTGGTAATGCCTCCGGGGAAGCAGACATGGACTTCTTCAGTGGACAAAAGGACGAATTGGTAAACCTTTCCTCCAAGTAGCGTGGGGGAGGTGCCACATGTCGCAATTGCCACTTAAGGCGATGAGGGTGATATTTGACTCTACATTTTGCCCCCACTTTTGCAAGCATGTCTCTGTTAAGAGATGAGAAGCTAAAGTAGGAAAGGTAGAAAAGGTGAAGAGGAGAAAATATCGTGATAGAGAAGCAGATTTTCGTTGATCAGACGAAGTTGCCCCCGACAATATGATGCTAGAATTTTGGAATAGAAATTAGTGCTTGGAACATCGACAACATGCTAGCTGTAGTCTAGTCTGATGGCTGATAATATATGATAAAGAAGTTGGAACAAAGTGCAACAAGAACAAGCCTCGTCATGGAGGAAAGTCCCTGATGATGAAAAGATACAAGATAGGGTGGGCACCATTGGTACAAGATACATCGATATGGTTAGTATGATGCACCATGCCGATAGCCATATGATAGGGTGTGATAAGCCAATATGGATAACCATACGATAGGGAAAATTGGAACGCCAATATGGATAACCATATGATAGGGAAAATTGGAATGCCGATATGGATAGCCATATGATAGGGAAAATTGGAATGCCGATATGGATAACCATATGATAGGGCAAATTGGAACACCGATATGGATAACCATATGATAGGAAAAATAAGTTAGCCGACATGGGTAGTGACATGCTAGATTGCCATGCGATAGGGCAATTGGAATTGGAACATAGTAGATTGGCCTCTACTAAGGCAAGAAAGATGATGCAGATTGGAAAGATGGTTTAGCCCCCATGTAGGCAATATTTGGAACAGATCAAGTGGTTTTTCCCCCACCTAAGTGATCTTGGAAATAAAATATCAAGTGGTTTGGCCCCCACCTAGGCGCACATGTTAAATCAAATTCATAAAAAAGAATAAAAATAAAGGCACAAATACATAAATGATGATATGATGGCCCCCCCCTTAGAATGATAAGCATGGAAGGCATGTCATTCTAAGGAGAAGAGTTGTGGCATCAAAACCCATAGAAATGTCAAAAAGACATAGTATCACTAAGAGATGGGTGTATCGTCATAGTGCCAAATTTCTCGGATCTAAAGAAGAGCACAGGGAGACAAAGATAAAATAAAAATTTGGGTCAACATGGAAGAATGCAAAGAATGCCCCCAACACTTTGAATCATCCCTGAATGTTGAAAAGCAAGATATGACAAATAGAAGAAGGAGGTAAACAAATGGAGGAATGTGTATGACAAAAATCCGCTATATCTGAGCACCTACAGAGTAACTTGGGTCCTTCAGGAGAGCACAACTGATAAAAACAGTCAACCTCCCATATCCAAGTACCTACAGAGTGACCTGGGTCCTCCAGGAGGGAAAAAAAAGATAAAGCAAGCATGGGGGAACAAAACCACACACACATGCAAGAAGATGGAGATGAAAAATTAAAGTCCCAATGATCAGCCCTTAGGAGGGGATCGTACTGCAAGAGATCATCATCCTCAAGAAGAGCCTCATCCTCCCAATCTAGGTCATAGGGAGAGGGGGGAAAGATCATAGAGGGACTATTGCAAGGGCTACACTAGGTGCCTCACCAGCAACAAGAGAAAGAGATGAAGCAACAAAAATATCTTTGTCTACAAGCTTGGAGGGGGCAAGGGTCAACGATCGTGTGAAGATTGTAGATAAGGCCGAAATATCCTTCAAGGAGCCGAACATGCAGGCCTCCGTGGAGGAAGCAGGTGACCCTCTTGGAGAAGATGGAGAAGGAACATGACTACCGACCCATGGAAGAGGGGCAGTGAAAAACTAAGGAGAAGGTGGGGCCTTCTTAATCATGCAAATAGAAATAGGAAAACCATCAGGCACTCAGATAGGAAAAGGAAGGGATGAAGAGCATACCTGTGAAGACTTGCACTGTCGAAACTTGAAAGAAGGTCCCTGCTTAAACTTGCATTTACACATGATAGGAGTGTTAGGCCTCCTATCAACTATAGTAGGCTGAAGGAACCGAGGAAAACTTGAATGCTAGAGTGGTGACAAAGTAGGTGGGGTAGACAAAGTTGCACTAGGCACCACCTATGTATGTGACATGTTAAGGGGTCGGGACAAGGTAGGTATGTCTGACAAATAAGTGATAAGCGGAGGCTCCAAGGAAGGAGTGATTAAGACCTACACTCACTTAGGGAGAGGGTCATCAAAGGTCCTTGGAGAAGTGGGAAGAAAAATCAAAACAGATGCAGAAGTAGGAGCCACCAAAGGAACATACTCCAAAATAGCAGCACTAGAGGATCCACCAGCATCACACGCTCGAGCCTAGGCCCATTAGAACTGTTTATGCTTGCACACACACTATTTTTCGATGGAGGTGTAGACCACCAACCATAGTATAAGATGAATCAATAGCACCATGCTCCATAGGAGAGGCCTCCAAGATTGGCTCAAGGACAAGAGAAGGCCTAACTGATGAAACAGGAGGGACATCTTGAATGGGCACCATATTCACAACGATGGGCACCCGGCCTCACTTCACTTGAGGAGTGGGTGGAGGGATAGGAGGAAATGACGTGGTCTATGATGTAGATGTAAGAAAAGATGAAGGAACTCGAGAGGAGAGCTTCCCCTTCACATAGCGAGATGGCCTAGGGATATTAGCCATGATGGGAAGCTCGAAAGGTGGGCGATCCATGGTCTTCATCAGTGAAGGTGCCTTTCCTTTGGCTACACTAGGTGCAATCGTAGGAACATAGGACACCACTGAGGTTTGATGGTCCTAGGCGGATGATGAGGTCTCAGTGTGGGAGTGGGTTTATCCCCAACCCCTTGTAATGGAGGGACATGCAACACAACCCGTTGCAAGAACGGGATCTGGGGTGCAAAAGTTGATGCGGGAAGCGAAAAAGGTATGATAGGCTGCAGCAACATAAAAGCCAACTCCCCCATCTTGTATTTATAATATGCATGGTATAAAAGGTCACCGTGAGGAATAATTGGCCCAATCAGGGTAGTCCATAAGTGATCCAAAGAGAAGTCCCCATGGGCAATCAATGGTCGATAGCTAGTGTCCTAGATGACATGCACTGTGACCTCATGAGGAAACTTTAAGCACTTAATAAGTATGGAAGGAACTGCCTCCATGGCGATCAACCACGGGATGCCTAGTTTGACTCAGAAGAGATCAGACTAAGGGATGATAGTAAAAACCGATGATACTGCCTTGGGACCTACCATGACTATCAAGGTGATGCTACCCAATGGGCTGATAGAGAATCCATGGTGGGTCCACAAGGTAGTGCGACACTCATCATAGACCGGCCTATGCCATCCATTCATGAAGAGTGTCTCCTTTATGATGATAATGACTCTTCTAGAGCGATCAACCATCACACCTATGATAGGTTGAACATTCAATTAAGCAGAGATATAGAGAGGAGTAGGCTCTCCACAATATGGGGCATCAAACAGTGTGAATGAGATAACAATGTCAGACACCTTCCCCTTCTAGGAAAGAGGGAGACGATAGGGGTGATGGTCACCATATTGATATATGGACCACCATCCAAGGCTAGATCAGATGTAGAAATCACATTTGTCAAGTGCAGAGGAAATGAGTTGGTATAGATCTACAAGTCACTATTGGTTTTATCCACAAACTTGTTCTTGTGTTTCTTTGCGTCAACTTTGATAGCTCCACCGTCTATGTGGTCTTGGACAATGTGTCTAAGATGATAAAATCTCTCAGTGTCATGACCAGACACATGATGAAAATGATAATACATTAACCCATCAAACCACTGGGAGTAGGGTTGGTTATCTGACAGAGGTTTGGGCTCAGGTAGGGTGATCAAGTTGTCTCGCAACAACCCTTGCATGATACTCAAATAAGAGTCATTAAATTTTGTGAAGATTGAGATGTATCTATCAAAGGAGTATCCGCTATATTAGCCACGTCTTTATTCATCTGAGACCCATCTGAGGATGTGCCAGGAAAAGACCCACCACAAGGGTTTGAAGAAGAGTCTCTGAACTGCTTCATGGTGTGCTGGTAATTGGTCAAGGAAGAGCACATACGGACAAAGTTCTGATAACGATTCAGGGAAAACTTCTCCCTTAATGCTGGCTGTAGGTTTCCTATGAACATACATTGTAAGTCATTATCCAACAAGGCAAAGGGGATCTTAGTTCAAATCGTCTAATATCATGAGATAAAATCTGTCACCTTATCATTTGGTTTCTGCTTACAATGAACAAGGTCAGATATAGTGACCTTGCTACCTATGTTAGCTTGAAACCTCTTCAAAAAGAGATCCATCAACTGGTCAAAGGTGCAGATGGAATGGTTAGGCAGAAAATTGTACCATTCAAATGCAGTCCCTTTGAGGGAACGGGCAAACAAATTAAGGAGAACAAAGTCTAGATTGTGATAGTCACTACATGGTCATAAATGAATCGATGTGAGTTTTTGGGTCACCATCACCACTATACCTATCAAAGTTCAATGACTTGGTGATCATTGGAAGGATTGTATTCAGGATAGTGATGTCTAAAGGGGTCTTCCTATAGTATGCGGGATCTGAAGAAGAGCACAAGAAGACAAAGATAAAATAAAAATTCGGGTCAACATGGAAGAAAGAAAAGAATGACCCCAATGCTTTGCGTCATCCCCAAATGTTGAAAATAAAGATACGACAAATAGAAGGAGGTAAACAAATAGAGGAATGTGGATGATAGAAAATCCCTTGTATCTGAGAACCTACAGAGTAACTCGGGTCCTTTAGGAGAGCACAACATATGAAAACAGTCAACCTCCTATATCCAAGTACCTACAAAGTGACTTTTGTCCTCTGGGAGGGAACAAATAGATAAAGAAAGCATGGGGGAACACAACCACACCCACATGCAAGAAGATGGAGATGAAAAATAAAATTCCTAATGATCAACTCTTAGGAGGGGATCATACTATAGTAGATCATCATCCTCAACAAGAGCCTCGTCCTCCCCATCTAGGTCATAAGGAGAGGGGGGAGAGCTCAGAGAGAGACTATTGCAAGGGCTGAACTGAGTGCCTCACTAACAACAAGAGCAAGAGATGAAGAAGCAACAATGTATTCATCTTCAATCTCATAGGGGGCGAGGATCAACGATCACGTGAAGATCGTAGACAAGGTCAAAATATCCTCCAAGGAGCCAAACATTTAGGCCTTCATGGAGGAAGCAAGTGACTCACTTGGAGAAGATGAAACAACAACATGACTGTCAACCTCTAGAAGAGGAGCAGTGATGAACTCAGGAGAAGGTAGGGCCTTCTTGATCATGCAAACAAAAATAGGCAAACCATCAGGCACTGAGACAGGAAAAGGAAGGGATGAAGAACATACCTATGAAGATTTGCAGTGCCGAAACTTTGGAACATGGCCATTTCTCAAACTTGCATTTACATGGGATAGGAGTGTCAGGCTTCCTATCAACCATAGTAGGCTAAAGGACCTTAGGAAAACTTAGATGTTGGACCTATGACAAGGTAGACAGGTTAGACAAAGCTGCACTAGGTACCATCTGTGTATGTGAGATGTTAAGGGGTCAGGACAAGGGAGGCATGTCTGACAAAGAAGTGATAAGTGGAGGCTCCATGGAAGGAGCGATGAAGACCCGCACCCTCTTAGGGGGAGGGTCATCAAAGGTCCCTGGAGTAGTAGGAAGAGAAATCAAAACTGATGCAGAAGCGAGAGCCACCGAAGGAACAAGTTCTGATACAGTAGTGCTGGAGGATGCACCAACAGACTGTAAGGTAGCGTCACATGCACGATCCTGGGCCCGTCAGAAGTGTGAACCACCAACCGTAGTCTAAGAGGAGTATCATGCTCCATGGGAGAAGCCTCCAGGATTGGCTCAAGGACAGGATAAGGCCTAATTGATGAAACAAGAGGGACATCTTGAACGGGCACCACATTCACAGCAATGGGCGCTCGACCTTGTTTTGCTCGAGGAGTGGGTGGAGAGATAGGAGGCACCAACATGGTCTATGATGTAGATGCAAGAGGAGACAAAGGAACTCGAGATGAGTGCTTCCCCTTTGCATATCAAGATGGCCTAGGGATATCAGCCATGATGGGAAGATTGAAGGGTGGGCGGGCCGTGGACTTTGGCATTGAAGGCGCCTTTCCTTTGGTTGCACTAGGTGCAGTCATAAGAATAAAGGACACCACTGGAGTCTGCATGGTCCTATGGGGATGAGGAGGTCTCAGTGTAGGGGAGGTTTTAGCCCTCACTCCCTATGATGGAGAGACATGTGGTACAACCCATTCCAAGACCGAGATCTCAGGTTCAAAAGTTGATGCGGGAGACAACAAGGGTATGGTAGGCTGCACCGACGTAGAAGATGACTCCCCTATCTTGTATTTATAATACGCATGATATAAAAGGTCACTCCAGGGAGGAATTGGCCCAATTAGGGCAGGCCAAAAGTGATCCAAAGAGAATTCCACATAGGCAATTAATAGTCAATAGCCAATGTCTTGGATGGCATGCACTATGCCCTCATGAGGAAACTTTAAGCACTTGTGAACTACGGAAGGAACTGCCTCCATGGAGATCAACCATGAGATCTTGAGTCTAACTTAGAAGAGATCAGACTCAAGGGTGATAGTAAAAACCGAGGAGATCACCTTGGGACCTACCATGACCGTCAAGGTGATGATGCCCAATGGGCTGATAGAGAATGCATGGTGGGTCTGCAGGGTAGTGTGACACTTGTCATAGACCGGCCAATGCCATCCATTCATGAAGAGTGTCTCCTCCATGATGACGTTGACTCTGTTGGAGGGTTCAACCATCACACCTGTGATAGTTTGACTATTCAATCAAGCAGGGATATTGAGAGGAGCAGGCTCTCCGCAATATGGGGCATCGAGCAGTGTGAATGAATAAGAATGTTAGACACCTTCCCCTTTTGAGCAGGGGAAGATGGTAGGGGTGATGGTTACCATATTGACATATGGACCACCATCCAATGCCGAATCAGATGTAGAAATCACATTTATCAAGTGCAGAGGAAACAAGTTGGTATAGATCTGCAAGTCACTGTTTGTTTTATCCACAGACTTGTTCGACTTGTGTTTCCTTTCATTTAATTTGATAGCCCCACTATCGATGTGGTCTTGGACAATGTGTCTAAGATGATAAAATCTCTAAGTGCTATGACCAGGCACATGATGGTAATGCCAATACTTTGACCCATCAAACCAACAGGGGTAGGGTTGACTATCTAACAAAGGTTTAGGCTTAGGTAGGGTGATCAGGTTGTCTTGCAACAATCGCTACATGATACTCAAAATAAGAGTCGTTCAATTTTGCAAAGATTGAGAGGCAGCTATTGGAGAAATAGCCTCTATATTAGCCATGGATTTATTCCTCCGAGATCCATTTGAGGACATGCCAGGAAAAGACCCACCATGAGGATTCAAAGAAGAGTCTCCGAACTACATCACAGTGTGCTGATAATTGGTCAAGGTAGAGCACATGTTGGAAAAGTTCTAATAATGATTAAAGGACAAATTATCCCTCAATGTCAGCTGTAGGTTTCCTATGAACATACGCTACAATTCGTTATCCGACAGGGCAAAGGGGATCTTAGTTGAGATCGCCTGGTATTGTGATAAAATCCGTCACCTTCTCATTTGGTTTCTTCTTACAATGAACAAGTTCAGATATAGTGACCTTGTTGCCTATATTAGCCTGAAACCTCTTGAGAAAGAGATCCATCAGCTGGTCAAAGGTACAGATAGAGTGGTTAGGCAATGAATTGTAGCACTCCAACATAGTCCCTTTGAGGGAATGAGAAAAGAACTTAAGGAAAACAAAGTCTAGATTGTGATAGTCACTACACATGGTCATAAATGAATAAATGTGTGTTTGGGTCACCATCACCACTAAACCTATCAAAATTCAATGACTCAGTTCTCGTCAGAAGGATGATATTCAGGATAGTGATGTCTAAAGGGCTCTTCATATAGTACGTGGGTGCAGATGATTGGTCAAAAGAAAAAGCCAGAGAAGTGAGCTACAATTGAAGCTAGCCCATGTTCTATAGTATAGTATTCATAACTGGGTTCATAGGCAAAGGAGGAGGTGGTGGAGCTGTACCACCTCCCCTGCCAGATGACATGCCAACTGACATGGCACTGGAAGAGACAACTACAATATGGGAAGCAGTGGAAGTAACAGTCGAGTCACTATCCATACCTCTATAACCTAAAGGAACATAGGAGGCACTAATACTCGAGATGGTGGAATCCACCATGTGGGCTCCCAACATCAGGATGCTAACATTGTCCTAAGACCCGAATAAACCAAACTGGGTGTCCACATGGGGTACCTTAGCTAGGGCTACATGACTTTTAACAATCATGGATAGGGCTGTCAGCATCTCCAGGCCTCTCCTTTTCAATATCAACATGTCTCTCAATGTTTTGATGACATTCTCAGCCCAAGGGAGGATGTTCTCTCAGTTCAAGAATCCCTCAAAATCTCTCAAATTGCACTCTAAAGAATTGATCTGCTCAAAATTGATAGAGACAATAGAATCGTGATCAATAGTAGGAGGGGAAGACAGGGTATAACTCCTAGGAGAGTTAGGTTACAAATTAGAAGGAGAATACCCCCCAAGAAGAATAGATTTCAGACTATGAGAGGTCAAGAACTCATTGGGATTGGATGACTGCTCACCTTGCATGGTACCGGGTAGAGGAGTGTTGGTGTAAATAAATATTCATTTTTGGATATTATTAGACTTGCTTAAGTTAACTTAGGATAATGCATCTCTTCGTAGTTTGGATTTGAGACACTTAGGGAAGTGTGCACTTAGGGATAGAGCTTGTAGGAGAAATTCCACCTTTTGTGCTTTTATTTTGCTGTTACACTCCACATTCAGTGGGTCATCCACCTCTTGTGGAATATTATATTATTTCTCCTACCTACCCCTAGTATTTCTTACCTACCCTTGTTTCTCATTGAGCCACATGTCATATTTGTGTGCTCATACATCCATATGGCCTTGCCTATATAAGAAGGCCTCTATTCATTGTATTGGTTAATCCAGTTGATCATTTGTATTTTGATGAGAATACAGTTTGTTCTTGTCATTCTATTGTCTCTTTTATGCTTTTCATTGTGCCCTTGATCTTGGCAAAATCCAACAAGGAGGACTATAGTGATCAGGGGGAACACTCTGCCTAGACGACCTCCTGACTACGACTCCTGTTGCAGTCTGAGTTGTAAAGGTTGTAGACAAGATACATGACGTTCAGGACCACACTATAGGGGCACCTATGCAAGTCTTTGGAAAAAGATGTAGGACTGTTTTGTTTTGATGTGTTTAAGATAAAAGCATGAAAGGCAAAAAGGTGTTTGCTATTTTTGGTTTCTGTTTTGTTCTTTTTTGTTTTATTTTCTTTTTAAATGAATGTGATAAAAAGTAAAACAACTATACAAAACTAGAAAAGGAAATGAAATAAAGCAACTAAGCTATACTAGAAAAAGCAAAAACACATGAATCTCCCTTCACGTCAGGCTCAAGAAAATGTAACAGGAGGGAATTCAACACTTCGGGAATGGTGAGTCCTCGGAGAGCGAATGTTCCTTTTGATACCTCTATGAACTAGCGCAAGGCTAGGCTAGGGGATAACAGAATTTTCTAGACCTGTTGAGGGACCGAGACAAACATTTGGCAAACTCTGCAAGGCTCCGTGACCAAGACAACAATGCGAGTCTAGGACTGCAACACGGTTATCGGACTACAGCGCGACACGCTAGTGTCTAGGTCAGACAGAGTATAGAGTTAGGAACACAACATACAAAATGTTAACTATGAAAAAGAATAGATTAGTAGAAGAGGAAGTTAGGAACCAACTCACCAAAATGCTTGCTGTGATGTTTACTTCCGCAATATGACACTCAATCCTGCAACGTAATCCCTACACACATGCAAAAGAGAAAATATTGGGGGTTGTGTTTTGGAGTCTGCCTAAGTCAGACCCCCATTTTGGTGTTTCCACTTTGACAGACAACCCAAAAAGCCACAGGAATGGAAGAGGAGGAAGAAGCTAATAAAGAAGAAATGCAAAGACAAATACAAAGACAATGTTATGCTATTTGGTAACTGGAAAATCAACGAGTTATTGGAAATGAAAGATAGAGTTATATTACTCCCCTAGTGCTTGGCAAGTGTTGGTATGATCAGTAAACTTGGTAGCTCGACAATGTTGCAACAATGGTGGTGGTGTCTGCAAGAGCTTCAATTTCCAAGTGCAAGTGTCCAATTTGCCAAAAGATCCTCTGAAAATGTCTCAAAACCAAGGATATAGGCTAAGGGATGAGTTTGAATGTCGGTGGCTGCACAGGGAGGCATTATGATTCCTTGCTGGTGTGGGTCCTAATGTACAAATGACCTCCTACTGGCTAGTAGGTTGGTAGGATGGCAGCATTCCACGTGGACATCTTTGTGCCGCGCCTGCATCCACGAATCTGTTAGATCGACAGAGTTGGTGAAGCAGTCACCGATGAGGAGGGACCTCAAGGAGATCAATCCTGACCGGTTAGCAAGAGTAAACACAATGAAAACACAAAGATATGAGGGAGGAAATGTAGAACAGATTATTTTATTGCATGAAATTTGATTACATCCAATCGGTAACAACTGGGTTACAACATACTGTCTCACATGCTTGGTAGAATAGGTCACAACTAGGACCTTGAATAGAAAGATCTATCTTCTATGCATAGTCTAGCTACTTGATTCTCTTCTTCATTCTAATTGATTACATTCTAAAGTATAATTATAGATATATATCAATCCAAAGGATCCTATCGGCCTAAAAGGGATCAAAACCTGAAGAACAAGACCTAACATGAAAAATAGTAAGGTCGGCCTCTGCCAAGAGATTCTTCCAGAAAATACAAAGGATGAAATGTAGATCATAGGAAAAGGTTGACCACATGCCAAGGAGCATCAGAATCAATGCACAAGGCTCCACAAACTTTGAAATGGGTTCTGGTAGATCACCAAAATTAGTCTCAGGCAATCGATAACAAAGAACAACCGGTAACAAGAAACTGTCATGGAAATCGGTAGAGATATCTTGCTGGAAAATGATCCAAATGTGATATGGTCTGAAAGCAAGAAAGATGATCAAGTCTTCAAGTAGAATCCAACTTGACAATATTTGGTGAGCCAAAACCAAGACACACAGAAAGGAAAACTAAAACTGCAAACTGAAAACAAAATAGAAAAGAAAATGTTTTTGGTTGATGCAAGATTGCAGTGAACTGAGGATGCTCCTGCATTAGACATCTGGGGTTATTGAAAAAGTGAGCCTCTCACTTTGCTGGGGCTAGAGGAAAACCAAGATTCTCTACCTCTTCCTAAGAAATCCAAGATGAATCTTCAACTGGTCTATTCTTCCAATTCACAAGATATTCCTTATATTGATTTTTATGGGTTACGCCCAATCCTGCTGTCCAAAATTTCTTCAATATGATCCGGTTTTTTCCAGGGCAACTATTTCTCCAAGTCTGCAACACTGTCCTTACTAAATTTTGGTTCATGTTACTCATGAAGATCTGAAATGTTGAATATAGATTAATAACTTCCTGAAAAATCTTACAGGGTCCAAATTTATTCATTTGCAACTTGTTATAAGTTCCAACTGGGAATGTCTCTTTTCTCAGATATACCATCACTTCATCTCCAACTTAAAATTCATTTTGTCTCCTCTCCTCATCTTCCTTCTCCTTATATTTTTTGTTCATGTCTTCCAAATTTTATTTAACCTGAATATTCAATGCTATCTTGTGATCTGCAAAGTCTTCTACTTCTGAACTCTTCCGATCTTCATTGCTAATGTCTCTCAATTTTGATGTACTTCTAGGATGTACTCCGATAACAATCTCAAAAGGTGTTCTTCCAATAAAACTATTCACTAAATTGTTGTAGGCAAACTCTTCTTGTGCAAGAATCAAATCCCAACTTCCGGTTTTATCTCCTACTAAACATCTCAACAAGTTTCCTAAACCCTAGTTAACAACTTCTGTCTGTCCATCAGTTTGTGGATGAAGAGTAGAATTGAACTTCAAATCTATCTTCATATTCTTTCAAAGTGTTCTAAAAAAATAGCCAACAAACTTAGTGTCTCTATTTGAAACTAAGCTCTTAGGTAATCCATGCAATCTCACTACTTCCTTGAAAAATAGGTCTGCCACATGCAATGCATATGATGTCTTCTTACAAGGTATGAAATGAGCCATCTTTGACAATCTATCCACTACCATAAATATAGAATCATTCCCTCTCGACGTCTTAGGCAATCCATGTACAAAATCCATTCTTATATCCTCCCAAGGTCTTACTCATACTGTCAAAGGTTTATACAATCCCACATTCTGACTACTACCTTTTGCAACTTGACAAACTCTACAACTTTGCACATATCTCTTTAAAAACTTATCAATCTGAGACTAAAACTACTATCCACTCACTAATGCAACTATTTTGTTAATGCCAAAATGTCCAGCTAAACCTCCACTATATTTCTCTTTTATCAAGTTCTCTCTCATGGAATTCTTAGGTATGCACAACTGAACTCCCCTTAATAACATTACATCTTGAATGGAATAATCCAACCATTTGCTTCTGTCAGCCATATCCGGTTCTCTACATGCTCTCCAAGGTTCTGCAAAATCCGGGTCTTCATCATACAAGGTCTTCAAATCTTCAAAACCTAATATTGTCACCCTCATCTCTGTCAGCAAATTCCTTCTCCTACTAAATGCATCAACAACTTTGTTAGATTTTCCACTTCCATGCTTTAACAAAAAGGTGTAACTCTGCAATAATTCTACCCATCTCACATGTCTCTGATTCAACTTACTCGAACTATTCAAATACTGAAAAGCTTGATGATCTGTATACAACATAAACTCCTTAGGCAACAAGTAATGTCTCCATTTCTTCAAGGCTTGAACTATGGCATAAAATTCTTGATCATACACTGAATATCTCTTCCGAGCATCATTCAATTTCTCACTGAAATAGGCTAATGCTCTCCCTTCTTGACTCAAGACTGCTCCTATTGCTATTCCACTTGCATCACAATCCACTTGAAATACTTTATTGAAATCCAGTAAAGCTAACACAGACTGCTCAGTCACTTTTTGCTTCAACAATTCAAAAATTTTGTTTTCTCCGGTGGTCCACTTGAATTCCTTCCAATCTCTTCTCATAGTCTCAGTCACAGGATTACAAACTGAATTGAAATTTCTAATAAACTTTCGATAAAAACTAGCCAATCCATGAAATGATCTTACCTCTCCAATGTTTTCTGGTGTAGGCTACTCAACAATGGCTTTCACTTTCTCAGGGTCCATCTTCAAAGCATCCTCAAATATCACAAATCCCAAATAGACTAACTCATCCTTCATGAAAGTACACTTCTTGCTATTGATCAACAACTTTTCTTCCCTCAACCTCTGCAAAACTTGCCTTAACTACAACAAATGCTCCTCTTTCATCTTACTGAAAATTAGAATGTCATCCAAATACACAATAAAAAACTTACCCAATAATTTCTTCAATACCTCATTCATCAGCCTCATGAAAGTACTTGGTGCATTAGTCAATCCAAAAGGCATCACCAACTATTCATATAGTCCTTCCTTCATTTGTCTTAAATGTTGTCTTCCACTCATCAACTTCTTTGATTTTGATCTGATGATATCCACTCTTCAAATCTATCTTTGTAAAGTATTTTGCTCCACTCAAATAGTCCATTATGTCATCCATCCTAGGCAAAGGAAACCAGTATTTCACTATGATCTTGTTTATTGCTCTTGAATCGGTACACATTCTCCACTCTCCATTCTTCTTAGGTGCTAATACTGCTAGTACTATACAAGGGCTCAGAGTCTCCTTGATCAAACCTTTCTTCAACAACTCCTGCACTTGTCTATTCAGTTCTTCATTCTCTACTGGTGTCAACCGGTGTGCAACTTTGTTAGGAAAACTAGCTCTAGGAACCAAGTCCATGGAATGGCTAATACTTCTTATAGGTGGCAATCCATTAGGTACATTATCTAAAATGATGTCCTCATATTCTGTCAACAAATCTCTTATCTCTTCCGAGTGCTCTTCTTCTGGTTCCGGTCTCTCAGTCTTCTTAGGAATTAAGGAAAAACACACATTCTCATGTCTCAGCCCATCCATGAATTTCCTTCTATCTACTAAACAGATTCTAGCATTCATATAGACTTTATTCTTCAAAGGTTCCTCCAAAGGTAACAAGGTTTGTTTCATCCCATTGGCCACAATAGTGTATATATTCTTCATCCCATCATGTATTGCCTGTCTATCAAACTGCCAAGGTCTACCCAACAGAAGATGACAAATATCCATAGGCATAATATCACACAAAACTTCATCATGATAACTCCCAATTTTCAATTTCACCAAACATTGTTCACTTACTAACAACTTATGTTCATCTTGAATTCATGCTATCTGATAAGGCTTAGGGTGTTTCAATCTCTCCAATTTCAACTTATTCACCATCTCCACTGAAACAAGATTATTTGAACTACCACTATCAATAACACTTTTACAACACTTAATGGATACCTTACATCTGGTGTTGAACATATTCTTCCTCTGCAAAGGTTGTCCTCATCATGAACAATTCTCCATCTTCTGGTTTATTGCCTGATCCAGTGGGTTTTCTTCCACCATTGCTTCTCTTTCGGTAGCTCTATCTTGTTACACTCGAATACACGATGTCCTCCTCCACACTTAAAGAAAGTTCCTCTAAATGTCCTCTTGTCCTGTCTTCCAAAGTTCTCATTTTGGTAACCATCCAGTTCTCTCCTCCGGTAGGGATTTTTGTCATTCTTCTAGTATGAATTACCTTCTTTGCTCACTTCCTTATCCTTGTTCTGATATGTACTAGTTCCTCTTCGTCTTTCTCCTTGAAATCTTCTGCCAGTAAACCATCCACCTCTACCTCTCCGTCTCGGCTCATGTATTTTGTTCAATTTCTCTTCAGCCTTTAGGGCATACTGGCAAGCCTCTTCAACACTCTCCAACTTGATCATACTGAGTTCATTTTGTATAGACATCTTCAATCCGTTCAAATATCTTTCAATATGTTTGAATTCATCATCAACATGTCCGCATTTGATGTTCAATTTGTAAAATGCTTCAGTATACTCCTCCACACTAGATTCCTTCTGTCTCAGATTCTGTGACTTCCAGAACAAATCCACCTGATAATTCACCAACACAAATTTTGATTTCAACTCAGCAATCATCTGATCCCATATCTTAAGCTTTTCTTTACCTCTCCTTTGTCTACCAACTTGCAAATTCTCCCTATTGGCATTTGATCATTTGGTTTGAACAGATAATTGTTTGTTTGCTTGATGCAACTGATACATGTTTGATTAGATTGTTGTATGATGACTATGTTGTATGTTGTCATTTATTGCAATTATGTTTCTACAGTCATCTAAGTCCTATAGGTCAACCGACAAGGCTTAACCAATAAGCAGAGACAGTTTTATCAGAACCGATAATTAGGACTTTAACCGGTAAAAGACAGACAATATTATATTTTGACAACCGGTACATAAAATCTATGAAGAATGGAATGATGCGGTTTTACAACAATAATGAAGAATAGTAGATGAAGCTATGTTCGTGACCACATGTGTAGATTTGATTAGATGAATGAGATTTCATTGATAGAGCAGGTATTCTGACCGAGACTTAACTGGTAGTGATGAAATTCACTTAGATCGATAAAATGACACAGAATTGGATTTGTCTAGATAATGCAAAATTGTCTAGATACATTGAACCTAGGGAATTGTTACAAGGTTCTAGCTGACCTAATTATGTTTTTAAGATGTGTGATGAGGTATGAAGGTATATATGTGTATGAGCTTGAATTTGTGAGAGATTATTAACGAATTTCGTATTTCTGATAATGCGATGATCAGAGGATTTCAGAGATGAAGTATATGTGATGTTGTAATGTTCCAAAGAAGATATTATCAGACACTAAAGGTGTTATACTGTGATCATTTGTACTTGTTATCTCCCTAATAGTTGCAACAAGAAAATCCTCTTACAAGGTCACTCCTAATAGGGTGTAGTCAGATCCTAACAAGTGTGATCATTAAATCCTCTAACTAGGCGACACATTAACTTGTATTTGAAAATCCCAGTAACATGGGTAGCTCCTAATAGGGCTGGTCCTCACAAGCCTTATTACATATCTCTTAACCAAGATTAGACACTTCTAACAGGGTGTGCCTCTAACCCGGTGTTGTAGACCTTAATCGGTCAGATCTATATACTACAGGTAGTGGATCTTTGTGGGTACCGACTCCCACTGTGGTTTTTCCCATTTGGGTTTTCCGTTTATAAACTCTTTTATCATGTGGTTTATGCTTTATGTGGTTATTTCATACTTGGTGTTATTTCTTATATTCCTATTGAGTTTTAAGTTGGTGAAATTGATAATCATATTTGTATTGTTTTTACTTGCACTGATTCACCCCGCCTCTCAGTTCCTTATAAGTTCATCAATTGGTATCATATCCTAACTTCCTTAAGGCTTAACCACTTGGAAGGGATCTCTCATCCTAAGGCAAATATGGGGGAAGGAATGAGTTACCGAGAGATGGCTAAGGAACTTGCAGAAACCAAGGAAGATATAGAAACCCTAAGAGGCAATTATAAGACATCACTAGCTAAAATGAAAGAACTCACCAAAGAATTGTTGGAGATCAATGAAAGAAGCTCTTCTGATGGAGAAAACATAGATGCATTGGTTGAGAAAGTGGAGAAACTAAATGGTGAGATACTTAACCTGAGGAGAGAGCTTGAAGCCCTTATAATCTAGATGAGTCAAGAACTTGAAGCTAGGAGGGCAATTGAAGAGAAGATCATGAGATTTATAAGGTAAATCAGGAAAATGACATTCTATATGCACACTGGCTTGAGGAGAAAGAAGAGAAAGAAGAAATCAAAGCAGATCTTGATATGGTAATGTCTCTTAGAGAGAGTCTTATGAAGAAAAATGAAGATCTTACTAAAGAGCTTGCAGAAGCTAATGAGAAGCTTGCAAAATTCAACAAGAGTTCTACCATGCTGGATGAATAGATCCAATCTCAGAGGATGAAAGGTGATACATCCGGGTTAGGATACAATACATTTGAGAAGGGAGAACTTTATGGTACCAAGAGAAACATGCATGGAGGTAAAATAACTCCTAAGGATTAGAAACCTACCGATAAGAAAGATTACAAACTTGTTTGTTTTAATTATCATAAACCAAGATATACTACTAATGTTTTTAGAAGCAGATCTGATGCTAATACTAGCTATAGACCTAATACTAGATATGTGCCTAGAAAATTTGAAGGTTATTGTTATACATGTAACATGTATGGGCATAAATCTATTGAATGCGGGTATGGAGCTAATAATCCAACATTTCATATGAATCCAAGATTTATTGGTGATTGGAGAAAGAATTTCAATGTCTGGAGAAGAACTAATTGGCAAAGACCCTATGACAACCGGTCTAGTCCTTATGAGATGGAGAAAAGAATCAATGTGATTTGTTCAATCTGCAACAAATTTGGACATGTGGCAATGAACTGCAGAAGAAGGATAGGTAGAGGCAATGCAAGGTCGTGGAGAGCATCTAGAATGTCATGTTATCATTGTAACAAACCAGGACACACTGCTAAGTTTTGCATAACACAAAAGAAGAAACCGATGAATCATTCTGCAGACTAGAAAGGAAAGCAGAAAGTTGATATTGAAGAAACCAAAGATGAGATGAATAAAACCTAGAAGAAGAAGAAGAGTGATGACAAACCATCTGAGGAATCAAATTATTCACCTAGTGTGGAGAATCCATCACTGTCAAACTAAGTTGTTTCTACAACTTGGGGTGTACATAATGTCAAATCTTGAGATGAACCCCTAGATGAAGTACTGTAAGTTAAATCTACATATTCTGATGTATTTTGATGTTTATAAGCCTTTTTAAATCATAACCGGTAAATATCATTGAGTTTTAGCAAGTAGTAATATGCTTAAGAGTGTTTTAAGGCATTTTAGGGTTTTGTTGGTTAAAGCATTTAATTCAGCAGTTTGAAAGAAAATAAAAAGAACATTTTGAATTTCATTTCTCACATTGCGATCTTGAGAGCATTTGGCGAGTGAACAGAGCAGAGAAAATTTTGTGATTGCAGCATTCAACGTGTTTAGCAGAGATCTGAGGTGATCGACAATGCATTTTGTATTGGTGATCGAGTGTTGTAGGTTTTGAAGGTGTGAAACCCTTGTGCTGAAGCAGGAAAGAAGAAACAAACCTTTTCGATGCCTTATCTAGTGTACCGTATGGAGTTTTTCATGTTGAGGATTTTAGATCTTTTTTTCACTGCAAATTAGAGGACATGGGTGTATCAGTTATTCATGATTAGTATAGATCATTGTGTGATAACAAGGGCATACTGAAAGAGTAATTTAAGAGTGTCACCGAGAAAGGGTTCCATCATGTAGTCAACTTCATTAATGATTTTGATAATGAGTTAGTTAGATTTGTTTTAAGTCGTATTCATGATCAATTTATGTGGTTGGATTGACCACCTAAAATAACCAAGGAAGTCATTCATGCAGTAACCAGATTTTGATCAACCGATGAAGTACCCTTACTTAGATCAATACCCAAGAATGATGTTGAGAAGTTGACAAGATCAAGATAGGATGGGAGAGCCATGACAATAAACAACATCAATGATCCAGCTATGAAATATGCCTCTATGGTGATCAGGTACATGATTTAGTATTCAAGTAGAATGAACAACATACCGGCAACAACTATTCATATTACCTACCAGATGGTAAAAGAGAATGTTGATTATGATTTGGCTGAAGCACTAAGAAGCCAACTGATGGTGAATCTAGAAGCTGTGAAGAAAGACAAGAAATTGAGATACAAATTTGGACAATTGATTTTGGGATTGTTTTTCTATTTCTAAAATTTTTTCCTTGGTATTGGAGATGTTCAATGAATTGAAGGTACCCCTGCACTACTAAAGATGAAAAACAACATCAGGATGCTGAAGGATAAGTTTGATAATATTTCATGGGGCTACTTCAAATAATTTCAAAAGAAAATGCATGCGAGAGAGCATATACTGGCAAAAGTAGTCAACCGGTATGAGAAGACAATCTGTTTCATTGTGAATACAGACACCTGTATGATGGAAGCAGTTATCCTTAGAACCACTTGGGTATTACCTATGGGATATGAGGTAGACAAGGATCTACTCATTTCTTATGCTAATCATTTTTTAGAGAAACCAACAGATACCACTGTAGAGAGATTTGGGACTTACAAAGAAAAATCACTTCAAGTCCACTTTGAGCTGTAGAGACCAATGATTGCAAAGAAAATAAGGAAGGAGGTAGAAGCATTCACTGAGCAGGAAGGATTTACAAAAGAGTAGATAGTAGCAACTAGGGAAAAGCATGCAACAAAGCAAGGTGAAGCATCAAATGTACCTACCAGTAAGATTAGAGTTGCAAAAGCCAAGGCAACATAAAAGAAGATGGAAGAAGACAAACTGGCTGAATCACAAAGAGGTAAACCATCTAAAATTCAGTTCCAGAGAAAGAAGAAAACTGTTGATCCACCTATTGCACCAGTACAAACCAGAAAGAGGAAGAAGTAACAAGCCCACAAACTGACAAATGAGAAGAGGCTACTGAATCAGATGAGGAAAAAAGAGCACTTAGAACAAGTGTTAAGAAGCCTAAGGAAACCGGTAAGGGCAAATCACCTAAGAAATCATTTACATTAGAAGACTCTTTCAATAGGATGGTTCAAATAATTAAGGATTATGGGATATACAAAGGTTTGAACACATTGTTTATTCATTTATCTGAAAGTCAACAAAGGTAGATTGAAGATGCAGTCATCTTCAGTATGAATAAATTTAGCAGAGCCCTCATTGAGCTCCAAGGTTAGATTCCAAATTCTTTGTATAATCTTATTGATACAAGGTGGCACGCTGCCATTAGCCAAGATAAATAATTCGTTAATTATATCTTTAAGAGCCTGCAACTGGAAGCAAGTGAAGAAGAAATTGAACAGATGAAGGTTAATGCAAAAGCATCATTCAAATCCAAAAAGAGATTATCAAGAATGTCAATATGAGAGACCGAATTAGTCCAGAAGGAGACTGAGATTTTGATCAAGAAGGATTTAGGTCTCATCCCAGATGAAGAAAAGCAAAAAAAATGAGGAAGGTAGTTCTGAAAAGTTAAAGTCAGAAGAACTTCCTAAAGGTGTTAAGATCACATATTTTGAACCAGATAACAAGTATATGCAAGATGATCCGATTGATACTGAACTGATATTCATTCCTGATGATAACACCAGAGACAATGCTGATAATACTATTGGTAATATAGATGTATTTGATCTTGATGCTCAAATGTTTGAACAACATGAGAAGCAAGAGGAACAAGTGGAGAAGGAAATTGAAGAAAAAAGATTTGATGAGCCACCGGTGAACACATACCCTACTGATACTCAAATTCCATTGGTAGATGTAAATGTAAATATTTGTGATAGTCAAAAGGAAAAGACTGATGAGGAAGTATCGGTGAATGAACAAAATGTGGAAACTCAACCACCACAACTCAAGGACACCATTGAAGAAGAGAAGACAAAAGAAGATAAGACCAAGAAGGAGAAAATAGAGACATAAAAGGAAGAGAAAAAAGAGACAAAGGAGAAGAAAATAATTGATGATGATGATGATGACGACTCGGTGAGTATCAAAGGACCTATTGATATGGACAATTTGAGTTCTTCTCAATTGATGGAGATTGCACCAGCAATGCAATTTAGAGTTCAAAAGAAGAGAATGAAGGAACAATAGAGAAAGGTAGAGACCATCAAGAAAACAATTTACATTTTGTCTATTCTCCTACCAGAGACTAATACTAAAAGTTTTGTTAATCCCATTGACAAACTTGGACAGTTGGTTACCAATGCCGGAGATCAAATAAAGACTTTTGAAGATGCAACATACATATCAATTGAAAAGGATTACAAGAAGAAAAGAACATAACACCTGATGTCAGAGATAGATAAACGTAAGGTAGAACTCATGGTTAATAAAGATTTGTTGAAGAATGCACTAGAAATCAGAGGAAAGATTTTGTCTACTATTTCAAAGTTTTCACTGTTTCATGTTGACTTAAAGGAGAAAAGGGAAGATGCTGAGAAAGAACTTGAAATATTGAGTGAAACATTTAGGCCACTGCATGACTCAATTATTCTTTTTGGTAGATCAGTTGTAGACTTACATCATAAACTTGAGATGTATGAACATGAGCAAGTCAAACGAGTTAGATCATTGAAGGATCTCCAGACTCAACTGATTCCTAAAGTTGAAATTTTACAACGAGCATACAAGGAGTCAGAGGCTATTTTGGCTACACCTGAGATGAGCATAGTTGATGCAATGGAGGAACTAGCAAGGCAAACCAAGACACATGTTGAGATTACCGACACACTGTTAGAGACATGGGATAATAACTTAAAATAGTTAAAGTTTCATTTCAGTGACACTTTTTCTAAAATTGCTTTGTAAAGAATTTATGACTCTTATATATATATATATATATATATATATATATATATATATATATATATATATATATATATATATATATATATATATATATATATATATATATATATATATATATATATATATATATATATATATATATATATATATATATATATGCTCTGATGCAAATTTTGATGTAAAATGTATATATCTTTCATGTATTTTACTTCTTTAATTGGCATTGTTGTCAAAGGGGGAGTAATAGTTAAGAGTCATTCAAAATTTTGTATGCAATGTAAAGGGGGAGTAATAGGAGAAATTTCTAAGGGGGAGTACATGTCATATAGTCAATTTTTGTCTTGCACACTTAGTTGACAAATTTTTTCCTAAGTGTTGCCATCAATACCAAAGGGGGAGATTGTTGGAATTTGATCATTTGGTCTATGTTAGATTCAATGATAGTCCCAAAGACATTGAGAGGGGGGGGGGGGCAAATCAATGTCTAACCGGTTAGCAGAATATTTAAACGTATTTATAACTTTGCATCCCAAAACAGTATACTGGTAAATAAGAATTATTGCAGTAAACAAAAATAATAGAGACAACATATAAACACGCCATAACACAAGATATTTAACGAGGAAACCTAGTGTGGGAAAAACCTCAGTGGGATTTGTGACCCACAATATTTACTCACTAGCCAATGAATAAATACTACTTACAATGAGAGGCCGGCACATGCAAGGAGGCCAACAACCTAGATCTCAGTGCTTAATAAAGAGTCACACTGACTACAAAATGGATTATCAAATCTAGTACAATGTACTACTCAAAACAACATCTCTTATGCCAGGTTCAGTACCGGTTTAAGCTCAGTCTATAACCAAAACCTTCACTGTCAACTATATCACCTTATACAATAAAATTTCTCACTCTCTATTCGTCTCTCTCTCTCTCTCTCATAAGTTTCAAAATACCTATAAGATCTCATACATATATGAGTCTTTTACAATATACCATGTTGGCTAACAAAAGATAATTACATTTACAAAACAATTCATATAAACTAAACTTTATCCCATGTCGGCTAGAGTGCCGGTATGCTTTGTTGCCGATGTAATCTGAATGTCAGTGAAGTGCCTGCCGGTGCTGGTGTTTGTTGGTGTATGAAGTTTGTGATGTCGGGCATGTAGTAACCAATTGCTATTGAGTTTCCAGCTGGTTACCATCAATGACAACATCAACTATTCTCATAAGAGTGTAGAATGCCAAAAATCTCCCCTTTTGGCATTGATGGCAACACTCATGAGAAAAATAAAAAACTGTGATCCCAAAATTGAAATCCAAAAAGATGTGCTCCCCCTGAGCAAGTGATCTCCTCTGTACATGCATTTTTCTCTCCACTGCTCCCCCTTTGACATCAATGACAAAGGATGTCATAGATAATCAAAAGAGTACAAAAATGCTAGCTCAAAGTTTGTAACCAGTTGGTTACAATCTGAAAGATGTCTGCCAAAATCATATTCAAACTCTGCATACACTTGTTGCTGGATCACACCAGTTAGATAGTGCATTTGCTGCTCCAATGATCGCTCTCCTTGAACTATTGCCTTAGATAATTCAACTCTCTGAGTAATCATATTATCTAACCTCGGACCAAGTTTATCCTTAAGTTCCTGGGCATTAGACCTTATTCTTGCCTTCTCTTTCTCAAGTTTTTCTAACTTTTCCTCAAAAACTGCCATTTCCTGATAAAAAACTGATATAAGTCCAGATGAACCTATTATATTATCCGCAATGTCATCAATTTCCTTTTGTGTATTTTTTATCTCCTCATCAATGTCCTCAGTCAAATAGTGAGGTTTACATGCTTCTCTATATAACTCCTTATACTCCAAAATTGTAGAATTGAGTACCAGTAAAAGTGTATCCACATGATCGGTACATTTCTTTATGGCGTTTTCAAAGAATGTGTTTTTCTCTTTTTCAACTCTCTCCTTTATGGTATCCTCATTCACCTTATCTATAGTTATTACATTATCAACAATGAATTTGGACAATGTGTCCAATTTCCCTAAAGAATCATTAATGTGATCTATCTTACAATTAGGTGCAATCATCTTTAGAATAGGTAATGTGTTATCAATTGCCTTAAAAGCTAAGGCATTGCAATCAGTAATCCTTTTAATTGAATCCAAAAGTACCTCTGTTATATTAGTGGGTCTGAATTCACCTATAGATGTGCTTGGTTCTGTTGTAGGCTTCTTCTCAAGAGATGTTTGACCAATCACCTTCAGTATATCCTCTTTACTTCCATCAGATGTATCCACTTTGCTTTTATTTTCTTCCAGTGGATCTGTCTATGTCTGCACCTCTACCTTTAATGGTTTCTTAGTTTTATTAGGCTTCTCTGCAACTACCAGTGCTATAGACTCAACATTAACCTCTGCCTTAGATTGTTTCTCTATCATTGCCAGTTTCTCAGAATTTGGTGGCCCTGTGCTAGTTGTCTTGTCCTCAGTTAGTTTCCCAGTCTCCATTTTCTCTATTTGAGTTGGTATCTCAGAGTTCTGAGAGTCAATTATTTATGCCGATTTCTCTGAAATCTTGCTGTCCTCAACACTATCAGTCTTAACCTCTGTAGTATTTTTGTCCACAACAATGTTTACCTCTTGAGTATCCATATTCATTGTAAATAATATCTCTGACTCAGGATTAGTATCATCATGTGTTAAACCTTCAGTAGCTATATCCGGTGGATTAGCTATATGAACCGGTGATGAAGGTGCTAATAGAGGGGTGTCCTAGGTTGGTGGAGGAATGTTATCTGTTATCTTTATAGAGGGTACACTACCTACTTTACCTTTTCCCTTGTCTTTTTGATATACTTTGAATGTTTTCTCCATTTTAGGTCTGCTTCTTTCCTCTTGCTTTTCCTTCTCTACAAAGAATATGTCCCATTTCTCTGCAGTCTCATCTACAATTTCTTTTACCCTTTCAGCCATCAGGCTCACTTTCCAATGTCCACTAACAAATACTGACCGATTAGCTTCAGAAATAAGCTCATCTATCTCTTCTTTATAATTTACTGGATGTACAACTAAGAGTGCTTCAACTTTCAACTTCTTGTCCAATTCCATCACAGATAGCCTTTTGGCTTCTAATCTCATGTATAATCATTTGGTAACTCATCAATCACTTCTATCAACACTTTCTTGTTAAATATTTAAATGCAAAATAATGCTTTCTTCAATTATTTTTTTGTCAGAATCATTTGAAGAATTATACCATTTATTTACATTAGACAGATTACCTTCCTCTATAATTTCATTCAATAAATCATCTAATGTGGGGGTAACCGGTGTCTATTTCTTATTAGGTGTAAGCTTCTTCTTCGGTTCCCTAACTGCCTACTATTTCTTCCTTATTGTTATGGTTTTCTTAGGTGAATGAGAGGGTACCGGTGAGGGTTTTTCTTCCTTTCCACTCTTTTAAACCGAACAACCTTACCACTATCAGTATTGAAGGATGTTACAACTGGTGAAACATGTGCTTCAAGGAGTCCTTCAAGCTCACTGGCTAATATACCACTGATATTCATGAAATTTTCTTTGATTTCCTTGACCTTCTTGGAAGCATCTCTGATAAATTTTTCTCTTCTCTTTTTCCTTTCCTGCATAGATACATCACTCTCTATTATTTCTGCATTTCCAAAGAATTTCTCAGATGGCTCCCTTGGTGCATCAAGTAGAGCTTTAGCATATGTCTCTAGAACAGATAGGTCAACCTCATAACCCATCTCAGTAACCCAAATAGTTCTAGATCTTACTGCTTCCATCCAAGTTTTATCTTTCTTAATGACAAAACAAATTTCCTTATCATACTTATCAATTATGCTCTGTGGTAGTCTCTCTCTTTCTCTCATCTTAGATTGAAATGTTTTGAAGTAGTCTGAGATGTTCTTAACATTGTCAGTGTCCGTACCAGTGAAAGCATCTTGTATCTGTTTACCTACCAGGATGTCATAACCAAAATACTTGTGACCTATGTCAGGTATCTCCCTGGTAAAGTAAAGCATTAGGCATACTGGTAGGTTTCCAAAATGAACAGTACCTTTCTTGTCTCCCTTAATCTTCTTCAAGTTATCAATTAGTTCATCCTTAAGCCATTCACACACATAAATCTTAGCATTATTGTTCACCATCTCATATGCACTATGAATACAAAGGCTAGAAACAAAATTTAGTCTATTTGCATGAGTTGCTTTGTATCCTAGTACCATACTCACATATATTACATTTATATCCTTGACATCATTCACTCTAAGTACCCTGCTATCATATGCGGCTTTGGTTAAATCCATAACTCCCCTATTAGGTATCTTCTTGGTTTTATCAGGCCTACTACCGGTTGAAGGTAAACCAGTAACTGCCTTAATTGCATCCCTGGTTATCTTGCAAACTGACTCTAACCACATGAATTATCCATGGACTTTGCTCAATACAAGTTTGACAACTTCTTTAGGAAATTCAAGAATGTTCAGAATCTCTACAAAACCTAAGTCTTCCACAATTTTATGTTCAGGTTTAATCACTCCATTTTCATCAATAATAACCTCATTTAATATCTTCTTCAAATCCTTAGTCCCTAGGTTTTCTTTGTTGCAATGTATGTAGATTCTAGGGTCTTCTGCAAATGCTACACATTTCAGTATTTTTGAAAAAGCTCCTACAGAATCATCCTGTTTTGCAATCTCGGGGATAATCTTGAATACGGGTCTAGGGCATTTGACATTTTTCACAATGGTAGGGTTTGCAATAAACTCAAGAACATAAGATGAGGAGGCCATTTCAAAGATAAATACCTCTTAACCGAAATTCTAAATACTTGAAAATCACTTCGCAGCTTCGCCTTAGAATGCCCTTGCTTAGTTTTGCGCTCTCTGATTGTTTGAATGCCCAGTGAGTTCAAAATAAGGGTTTCCCGGTGCTTTATAGCCAAAAAAGATTCTTAAAACTACATTAAATGCTCGCTGGTTAAGTGAAAACTTAACACATCTGCCAGTAAAGAAGAAATGTATCTTCTCACCATCAATCGATGGTAGAATACATGATCTTCAACTTGTTGCAATACCCCCTAAGGATTATTCCTTAGTTAGATGAAGAATCTCCTGCTAGTGGAGGATTACTCTATTCTACCGATGCAGAGATAGTTTCATCAACTTTCTGATTCGCCTTCTTAATCCATTGTTTTGAAAAAAATTTCTTTACTTCATCTACCTTTTCTTTGCCCTTCAAATTAGATCCTTTTTTGTTCACTAGTGCATTCTTTCTTCTACAAAATTTTGCAATATGTCCAATCTTGTTGCATGCATAACAAGTTACATTATTCCCCTGAATAGCCTTTCCATATCGTTGACCGGTTTGTGATCTGCATTGATTAGATAAATGCCCAAACCTTCAACAAATATAGCACTTCACATTCATTTTGCAATTTTCTGAACTATGACCATCTTTGTTGCATTTGGAACATTGACCAGTGGGTGGGTTAATATTCTGATTATTTCTAAATCTACAATGATTTGCTCTGTGACCATATTTGTTGCAATTGAAACATTCCCATTAAATTTATAAGCATTAGGTTGTCTTACCAGTTTGTTTTGATCTTGATTGTTTGCAGTACCAGAAATTTCTCCAATTTCAAATCCATGTCCATTTGTATCTCCATCAAGTTTCTGTCTTTTAAGCATGCCATCAAGTTCTTCTGAACTTTTATTGAATTTATCTATGTTTATTTGCAGTAGCCAACTCATTTTCTAGAATTCCAACTTGTCTCACAAGCTCATCTTTATCATGTTGCATGTGAATCATATCTGTCTTTAACATATCATTTTCATGACCAAGTCTCAGATTTTCATTTCCAGCATCATTAAGTCTCCTAGTCAAGTCTTCTTCATTTTTATTCCTATCTTTAATATCCTTACATAACCTCATAGTCATATCTTGCATTTCATTCTTCATATTACTATTTTCTTGTCTCAAATTATTTGCAATGTCTCTAAGAGTTTCTTTTTCATCATCATCATTCTGCATCTTCTCATGAAGTTCCTTTCTCTTATTTTGTGCTATAACAAAGTTCTCCTGAAGTCCTTTAATGAATTCCTTAGCAGTCCTCAGATCATCTTCAAGTTTGATATTCTTCAGTTTTTCAACATCAAAATGTTCAAGAGCTCCTTCCAACTATTTTCTTAAGTTCTCCATATGTACTAGTGTCAGAATCTCCCTCAAGCTATTAGGATTTTGCAAATAGAGGACCATGATCTGATACCAATTGTTAGATTCAATGACAGTCCCAAAGACACTGAGAGGGGGGGGGGGTGAATTAGTGTCTAACCGGTTAGCAGAATATTTAAACTTATTTATAGCTTTGCATCCCAAAATAGTGTACTGGTAAATAAGAATTATTGCAATAAACAAAAATAATAGAGACAACATAGAAACACACCATAACACAAGATATTTAACGGGGAAACCCAGTATGGGAAAAACTTCGGTGGGATTTGTGACCCACAATATTTACTTACTGACCAATGAATAAATACTACTTACAATGAGGGGCCTACACATGCAGGGAGGCCAACAACCTAGAGCTCATTGCTCAATAAAGAGTCACACTGACTACAAAATGGATTATCAAATCCAATACAATGTACAGCTCAAAACAACATCTCTTATGCCAGGTTCAGTACCGGTTTAAGCTCAGTCTAACCAAAACCTTTGCTATCAACTATATCACCTTATACAATAAAATGTCTCACTCTCTACTCCTCTCTCTCTCATATTTTTCAAAATGATCTATAAGATCTCATACATATATGAGTCTTTTACAATATACCATGTCAGCTTAGAAAAGATAATTACATTTACAAAACAATTCATATAAACAAAACTTTATCCAATGTCTGTTGGAGTGCCAATATGCTTTGTTGCCGATGTAATCTGAATGCTAGTGAAGTGTCTGCCAGTGTATGAAGTTTGTGATGCCGGGAATGTAGAAACCAATTGCCGGTGAGTTTCCAGTTGGTTGCCATCAATGACAACATCAACTATTCTTATAAGAGTGTAGAATGCCAACAGTCTGAACCAGTAATTGTTTGTTTGCTTGATGCAACTGGTATATTTTTTATTAGATTATTGTATGATGATTATGTTGTATGTTTTCATTGATGGCAACTATGTTTCTACAATCATTTAAGTCCTATAGGTCAACCGACAAGGCTTAATTGGTAAGAAGAGATAGTTTTATTAGGACTTTAACCGGTAAAAGATAGACAATATTATATTTTGACAACTGGTACAGGAAATCTATGAATAATTGAATGATGCGATTTTACAAAATCAATGAAGGCTAGTAGATGAAGCTATGTTCATGACCGTAAGTGCAGATTCGATCAGATGAATGAGATTTTATTGACAAAGCAGGTATTCTAACTGAGACTTAACCGGTAGTGATGAAAATAACTTAGATCGATAAAACAATACAAAATTAGATTTGTTATGTCGGTGGTCGACATAAATAAGGCATGAAATTAAAGATTGTCTAGATAAATTGAACCTAGGGAATTGTTACAAGGTTCTAGCTAACCTAATAATGTTTTTAAGATGTGTGATGAGGTATGAAGGTATATATGTATATGAGCTTGAATGTGTGAGAGATCATTAGTGAATATCGTATTTCTAATAATGCGATGATCAGAGGAGTTCAAAGATGAAGTATATTTGATGTTGTAATGTTCTAAAGAATATCTTATCATACACTGAAGGTGTTATACTAAGATCATTTGTACTTGCTGTCTCCCTAATAGTCACAACAAGAAAATCCTCTTACAAGGTCACTCCTAACAGGGTGTAGTCGGATCCTAACAGGTGTGATCATTAAATCCTCTAACTAGGTGACACATTAAATTATGTTTGAAAATCCTAGTAACATGGGTATCTCCTAACAGGGCTGGTCCTCACAGGCCTTATTGTAAAGCTCTTAACCGGGCTTAGACACTTCTAATAGGGTGTGCCGCTAACTGGGTGTTGTAGACCTTAATCGATTAGATCTCTATACTACAAATAGTGGATCTTTGTGGGTACCAAATCCCACTGTGGTTTTTCACATTTGGGTTTTCCACTTATAAAATCTTGTGTCATGTGGTTTATGCTTTATGTGGTGATTGCATACTTGGTGTTATTTCTTATATTCCTATTGAGTTTTAAGTTGGTGAAATTGATAATTAGCTTTGTAATGTTTTTACTTGCTCTGATTCACCCCCTCTCTCACTTCCTTATAAGCTCATCACTCCCACCAAAGAGATGCATGACCTTTCAACCGGGTATAGACATATTTCACCTTCCTCTCTTTTGCAGTGTTTTCAAAATCAAAATACTTCTCCATCTCTGAGATCCAATCCATTAATTCTTCCGAATCTAACTTCTCATCACATTCCAGTGGGCTAAAATGAGGTTTAGTGTTCGCCCTACTCAAAACCCTCAAAAACCTTTCTTCATCGGGATCAACTGGCGGTAGTTTTCCTTGTTCTAGTGAGGCTTCTACTCCTTCATCTTCACTCACATCTTCAATATGTCAGCCTCTTCTCTGGGATGTCTCCACGACTTATAACTGGGCTTCTATTCTTCGCAACATCTCCATCACAATAGGGTCTTCATTCCCACATGCTCCACTATTCCTAGTTCCTCTCGGCGCCATCGATTCATGCTAGTCCTTTGTAATTGCAGGTCAGATCTGCAATCAGCCACCCTACAACAAGAAATTAAGGACATGCAACCTTCAAAATGAAACTTCACTCTAATACCACTTGAAGCAGTCACTAGTGAGGAGGGACCTCAAGGAGATCAATCCGGACCGATTAGCAATAGTAAACACAATGGAAACACAAATATATGATGGAGGCAATGCAGAATAGATTGTTTTTGCATGAAATTTGATTACATCCAACTGGTAACAACCGGGTTACAACATACTGGCTCATAGGCCTGGTAGAATAGGTCACAACCGGGACCTTGAATCAAAAGATATATCTTCTATGCATAGTCTAGCTACTTGATTCTCTTCTTCATTCTAATTGATTAAATTCTAAAGAGTAATTATAAATATATATATCGATCCAAAGGATCCAGTCGGCCCAAAAGGGATCAAAACCTGAAGAACAAGACCTAACATGAAAAATAACAAGGCCGGCCTCCACCAAGACATTCCTCCAGAAAATCCAAAGGATGAAAAGTAGATCATGGGAAAAGGTTGACTACATACCAAGGAGAATTGGAATCAACACCCAAGGCTCCGCAAGCTTTAGAATGGGTTCTAGTAGATCACCAGAATAGGTCTCAAGCAACTGGTAACAAGAATCTGTCATGCAAACCGGTAGCGATATCTTATCGAAAAATTATCCAAATGCGATGTGGTTTGAAAGAAAGAAATTTGATCAAGTCTTCAAGTAGAATCCATCTCTACAAGATTTGGTGAGCCAAAACAGTGACACACAGAAAGGAAAACTGAAATTGCAAACATAAAACAAAACGTAAAAGAAAATATTTTTGGTTGATGCAAGATTGTTGTGAATGGGGGATACTTTTGGATTAGTTGGTAACGCCTCTGGGGAAGTTGGCATGGACTTCTTCAATAGAAAAAAGGACAATTTGGCAAACCTGTCCTCCAAGCAGTGTGGGGGAGGTGCTACATATTGCAATTGCCACTAAAGATGATGAGGGTGATATTTTTGACTCTACACTACTCAAGGAAATTCAAATACTACATGGTATATGTTGAAAATACCAAAATACTAATAAGGTGGGGGGGGGGGGGGGATGGGTGAATCAACATTCCCTTTAAAAATTAAAACCTTTACCACAATTAAATTAAATATCCTTCAATAGATCAACAAAATGAAAGATAAAGCAATGAGCACCAATGTACAAAAGAACACCATATTTACGTGGAAAACCCAATAAGAGAAAAAAACATGGCGATAGATATCTCACAATATATGAATATATACTATCTTCACCATCATATCCCCAAATACCATAGAGATCATAGACCATCATCCAAAAAAAAAATAGACCCAACAATGAAGATTTGGGTGCTTACAAAGATATCTCCCCACACAAAGAATCTTTCTCTTTAAGACATCGAACTAAAAACATTAAACAAGTAGAAATAGAAGCCAAATCCATACTCAAAAGAATCCTCAAACTTGACTCCTAATAACAAAAAATAATTATTTAATTATTTAGTGCCATAAGTGTGTTACCCCTTATTTTAAATTTTGAAAGCGCTTCCCCTTTAGTCGCGTAGTTGGTCCTTTCATGAAGTTATGTCGTGTGTCGCACCAATTTTCTAAGTTGGCCGTGGAGTTAGAAAGTTTTTGAAGTCCCTGATCACCTGATGTCTCCTATCTTGTATTTGTTCGCTTTGTCGCGGGTTGTAGGAAGTTTGCAAGTCTCGACCATAGGTTCATTAGTTCACATTTTTCCTGATTGAGCGACTTGTCAAATCTTTCCTAGGTTTCAGGGCCACCTTTGTGACAGATTTTATATGGACTAATGTTGTTTACCCTGTCAGTGGGAACAAGCCGAATTAAGGGACCATTTAAAAAGGAGAAGTAAATGCGACATTTAAGACATGTCACATCAATTAAGTACATGAATGAGGTGGCAAATGATTTTTGAACTAGCCTTCATTTTTTTGAGTTCTCTAAGTGTGTCATCTAGCTCGCGCTCATGTAGAGTATAAAACAAAATCAATGGGTAGGCGTGCAAGTCACAGTGATGGAGCAGTTGAATTTTGAAACCTTTTTGCAAGAGGTAGAAGTAGGAGAGAGAACTCCACTGCTAGAGAAAATTTTCCAGTGTGGTTTGGCCTCTACAGTTGGTTTTCCATTTGTTATTCCCTACATAGATTTGATTGTCACTTGCTTTGAGAGATACAACCCTGAGACTCAGGAAATTTAGGGGAAGAGTGATAAAGTAGTCATGCAAATTAACCCTGAAAATGTTTCTCGCGCTTTGGGCCTCCCTGAAATAGAAGCTGCTGAGAATATGTATTTTGGTTGGCAAGGAATATTTTCGCGCGTATGGTGACTTCTGCATGAATTGTATAGCTAGAAATTGGTTAAAGTCAGAAAAGAGAGGTAAGTCCAAGTTGCCCACTAAGCTTAAAAGAATGCATTTCAAAGATGAAGTTGTAGAGGTCATAGTCCTTTTGCACCACATTGTGGGTAGTAGTTCCACTGAGTCTTTTGAATTCTGGATGTGCCATTTCATTCTCACTATCTGTGCCCCCAAAAGCTTCATTAATTAGGCCTCCATCATCAGTTTTCATTTGAATGAGCAATTGTGAAATTTTTTTTAGTCCCTTCCTTTCCATATGTGCTCATATCTTGTTTACATGTTTGAAAGAATACACATGATTTTTCCCGCGTCAATGATTCATTCTTGATGGGTCTAGTCAGAATATTGGAAGGAACCCCTAGCCTATTGTTTTCTCATGTCTCTTCTGACTTTGTGATGAAGTTTGTAAACATTTACACTCAATTTAATCGGTTCTCATATCTTAGAATTGGGGGTTTTGAAAAAGAGCCACTGAAATTGCCCTGTTTCCCCTCTGATTATATTGTGTTTTTAGAAGTCTACTGCCAGATGTCCGTAGTAAATGTGAAATATTTGAATATGGGAAAGAGGAGATACCCTTTTCCATTGTCTGCCAGTGTCTTTTGCTATAAAACTAATGATGCTGCCAAAGTAGTGGGAACACTTCTAGAGAAGTTTCATTTTGCATCCCTACTAGCCAGAAGCAGCTTTGATAGTAAAGGGTATGTGAGACATCATTTATATGGAGCTAAAGGTTATATGCATCATCTTGAGATTGAATATTTTGGGGAAAATTATTGAGATAATGCTGAAGTATTTAAAAGAAGCTATATGAGGCTCTCCTTGCAACAATGGCTTGCATGATGTTACTGAAGATGAGGTCATCATTGACTCAAAATATCATACTATTGATAATGTAGTCTCTTTAGAGGTTGACTGGTCTAGAGAAGAAGTTTTGTACCTAATGATTTGTACTACTCCGGTGTTAAGGAGAACATTTGATTGGCTGAATGACAATTGGAGACAACAAGTCAGTTCTTCCCAAGGTCAGAAATCTTCATCTTTTAGAGAGCAGGGAACAATTTCTTCCTCTCCTATTCAAACAACAATAGTTAGGTCTACAGATAGGCCATTGAGAAAAAAATATCAATCACACAGTGATGGAGAAAAACTAGAAGAGACCACTGCTAGGCTGAAAACCACTTGTGAGAAGGATGATCGAGCTACACCGCTCAAAGGAAAATTGCTCCTCTTTGATTCTAAAGGTATTTATCAACAAATAATTGATGATCAATGTTTCTCATCTTTGTTTAAAATCCCCTCCTCTCCAGTACAAAGTACCCCTGGTGCTATCAATAAAGGATCAAAATATGAGATGACCTCTCCAGCTTGGCTGAAAATAGAGGTTGAAAAGAAAAGAAAGGTTTCCACTCCAATCTCTACTAAAATTGACACAGTTGCATTGTTATTTTAAAGTTCTTGTAAGCCTAAGAAGGCTAAACAAATGTCTCGAATTATCTCTGATCCTAATTCTAGCCACCAAATCCTAGAAATTGCTATTGATCCTGTTGGGAATGTAGATGTAAGTGATGTAACTGGGAAGGATTATAAAATCAACCATGTGGATATGATACCCTCTACCTTGGAAAGGTTTGTCTATCATGTTGATTTCTCTATTCATGCATTAGTCAAAAGAGCATAGGAATAGAAGAAGAAGAATCTTGAGCTCCAATCTCAGGTGAAATCATTGAAGGATTTCATTTCATCTTTTATAAAGATTACTACAGGAGAATCATCAAGTTCACAGGTGTAGGGGATTGATCCAAACACTGTGAGGAAATTCAAAGGTAACTTGGGGTATGCCAAAGTTGTCACTAACTGCATCGATGAAATGTATGGTGTTGGCATAGGTTATGTCACTAATTTAAGAATGTTGTATGTAAATATCTGGAACAAAAGAAAGGAGTTGTTAACAAAACTACATCAAGTCAGAAAAGAACATGGGAGTATTTTGGTGCTCTCAAAGGAGGTCACAGAGCTCATGCCATTGAGCCATGCCATATTAACCACAAAGAAAATAGTTGAACACCCTATGGAGGTTAATAATTTTTGGCATGATGCATTAGATTGGAAGGAGAAAATCTATCATGACTATATTGATGATATTGATAATTCCCTAGGACATTACTTGAGTGACTTGCTGAAAATAAAAGTTAATCTCTATGCTCTGGATGTTGATCTCATGGATAGTTTTGAGGAGAATGTGATGGAGCTTAGTGAAATGATATGCCAATTCAAAGACAATTATCACAAGAATGTTAGGGACCCTCAAAATATATCCTTGGAGTCCTTTAATGTGTTAGGTATCCTACAAATACACACCTCTACCTTTGAATCTGAGATGGATGAAATGCACAAGAATATAGCTACTATTGATGGTTTGGTTGCAAAATGGAGGACAAGGCTACAAATTACCATTGTACCTGAGGACTCGAATATGGAGCCAACTGTGAATAGGTACCATGAATACAGACAAAGGATCAAAGCTCAAGAGGTGACACGTTTTGAGTAGGAGGTGGAGATTGTCGAGGATGATGAACCAAAAGCTGAATAGGTGGTGAAAATTTCTTGTTTAATGTTTTAATTATTTTTCTTGATCATTGACCAGGAAGCCTAAAGTTTTTTTTTTAAATAGCAACTTTCTTCAAGAAACCGTTATCTTTCATGTTTTAAATATCTGGACTTTAATTTTGATTAGGATCTTTTGGGCAAACTTTTTTTTTTCTCATAAGAGCAAAAAAATTTATGCATGTGGTTATCTACTATTTTAATATAGAAGAACTACTGGAGGCTTTCACATATTCGTAATCTTTGAATTATGGTATGTGGATGCTTTTTCTGTTCTTTGAAATGGATGTCAGTTGGTGAATTTATACTGGTGAATTTATACTGAAGTGGTGGATGATTTGAAATTTTAGTTGTTGTGGAATATTATCTATGAATGGTGTTTCAGAGTAGCTTTATTTTTTAAAATTTGAAAATATCCTAAAAATAGTAGTTAGTATTGTGAATGCCTTTACAAAGATTTCTAGTTAAAAGCTCTTTCCTTATTTGCTTACTGGTTAAAAGCATATGAGTTATTTGTTCATTCATTGAAAATCATTAGAAGGTAGTTGGCACCTTGTACAATAAGAAGAGAATCAGTTAGTTAATAATTTTTTAGATTGGTTCAACTATTCACATTTGTCATCTCCATGGGCATGAGAATATAGAGTTAGGTGAAAAATATATTAACCAACAAAATTTTGGAAACTCTGTTGGGGATTATAAAGATTAGTATCATGATGAATCCGTGGAATAGCAGTCCAATATTGGTTTGCCAAGCCAGGTTGCTCGTGTGTTGCAACCTAATGTAGATTGGTTGGTTTACAATCAGGAGGACTTAGTGGTAACTCTCCAATGTCTTTCCTGAGAAAAGAGGAGGTCTAACCATCAGATTCACAAAATTAATGCTGTTTTGGAAAAAGAAGAGTTTGGGGAAAATGTTGTGCATATGTATGTTGCTAAAGAAGGAGTAGTTATTCAAGATGAAGAGGTTCCCCCTTTACCAATCCTTAGAAATAATTGAATCTTCATCCAAGTTGAAGTTGGCGACTCTAAGACTTATTAATTCAATTCTAGCTTCCAAAAGATACACCAAGGCTGATAAGAAAAAAGGGATTGTTGATTAAGATTTTGAATTTTTAGAGTCTATCAAATTTTTGATTTTCCCACCTATTCGGAGAACTAAAATTATCAGAAGACTTTCTCCCCCTAAGTCTAATAGACCTGCGTCTACCCATTCACACTCCCTTAGCCAAGCCCTTATATTGCAGGGTACTATATTACCTCTCCAAGTTTGTTTCCCAATTCCTACTGTTCGAATCATGGCTCAACTTGTATAACCTATACCATGGGGTTTAGCAATAGGTCCTATTGCATTTGCAGTTGGGTCCCAACTCCATGAGTTACCCATAGGCTCTAGGAAAATTATCCTTAAGTTCAATGAAGATGGAAAAGTTTCTCCTGAGGAACATTTGAAGACTTTCTTTGCTGCATCTTCTATCTTGATAGTGCAATAAAAATATGTTGCAATGAGGTTGTTTGTAGAATCTTTGACTGGTGTGGTTGCTGAATGGTTCTATTATTTTCCCAATGGTTGCATTAATGATTGAAATTGATGGAGAACCAAGTTTGAAAGTAGATTCAAGACAATTGAAGATGATTCAGTTTTGGTTGCTCAGTTAGGTTCTATGAAGAAAGAAGTACATGAAACTATGAGAGATTTTGTGTTGAAGTTTAATAAACTGCACAATAGAATTTCTACTAATATGAGACCCGATGAACATTTAATCAATGCTATGTTTATCAACACCCTACCACCTGATATAAGTTTAACTATAAAAAGGGAGTGTGCTGGTAATATAGAAGTTACTCAAACATTGGCTATAACAATAGAGAGATGATCTTATTACAACAAGAAAATGGAAAAAAGAATTACAAACTTGAAAACCATTATCAATAAATTCCACTGCTCTAGTGATTCAAAGATTAGCCAATGATATTATTATCTTGAAGAGGCAGATGCCTAAAGGTCCATCAACTTCCTATCAAGATGTTTCAAGAAGATTACAATTATTAGGCAACCCAAAATAAGCCACTTCCTATAGCTGGTCCAAGCCCAAGGTTGGCAATTGAAGGTCCCCCTTCTTCTTCTTCATCCTTAAATGTGAGTAATAATTATGTTTTTCATTTGACATCTGATCATGATGGAAGCACCTATCCAGAAATGATAAGATATACATAGCTTCTCACTACCAATGAACATACCACAGAACCTTATGTAGAGGAGCCTTGTTCATCCAAGGATGCTGGTGTCAATTTATTTTATTACTTGCCTAGTAATGTTGATGAGGAAGATGTATTGGTAGAAGTGAATGACCCTAACTGCGTTGTGTTCACTCAATCGTAGGATGCAAAGGGAGAATAGAGTAATACCTCTTCCACCCCAAAGTTTCTCTTAACTAGACACAAGAAAACAGATCAAGGGACTCCCAAAGAATCTCAAGCTGAGGTTATTCCTTATACTTCTATCCTTGTTGTACTGAATGCTATCTCGTTTGACATAATTGAGTCTTGTAAAAATACAAAGATCCAAATTTCCCAAGCCGAATATTTAAGGTTCAATCCTAAGGAATTGGATAGTGTTGGCATTTTCGATGATTATGTTGTGATTGTCATTGATGGACACACACTTGCTATGAGATCACTTTTTGTATGTATGAGTTAAAGCTCAACCGGTATTTGTTCCAACTGGTATGATGTATTATAATCTTTAGACTATCGATGTTTTGTAGAAAGTGTTTACCAATCTGAAGTAGTATGAAGACCCCAAGCGGCTCGAGGATCTCAAGCAGTATGAAGGAACGAAGCAGCACGACTCATATTTCCTAGTATTCATTTTGTCTAACCGGCAACCAATATTTTTCTTAAACCAGTATTCTGTTTGAACTAGTAATACTCTGTGATGAGTTACCAACCGACATTTTGTGATGAATTACCATCCACCGATTGTTTGGTGGTGTTGACACTTTAACGGTGCTTTTTGTGTCATGTTACAGGATATGTCTAGATGCATTGAACCTAGGAAATTGTATTGTAATCCTATTGGACTGACATGAAATCAGATTCCTTTATAAGGACATCATGTCTAGGGTTTTAGGTTGTTGCTAGGGTTTAAGGTGGTTGATGAATTTTTGTAAGTGAGATTATAGAAGAGAAGTTCATGTCTGTGAGAAAAAGGTAGAGTATGAATGTGTTGAAGACTGAAGTAATGCTAGAATGTATTAGGAATGAGCAATCAAGGATCTAATCAAGCAATCTATGCTATTTGCTAGATCACTCACTTGTTGATTACTCACATCTTTGACAAGTCTAAAGCCCTTAACCGGGTAGGCCCAAAAAGCCTTTTGTTCCTCTAATAAGGTGGTTCACATTTGTGGATCTAAAATCCTCTAGAAAGGTAGTCCTTAATCAGACTTATCTCCTAACAGAGATTGAGATTCCTAACAGGATCTATTCTGGTAAAGAACATTGTATGACCTTAACCGGTCTGGTTCCTATTCTGCAGATAGTTACTTGTGAGTTTCATCCCACTGTGGTTTTTCCCATTTGGGTTTCCACATCAAAATATTTTGTGTTATGGTGTTTGTGCTTCTATGGGTGAATGCATTATTTGCTATTTGGTTTGCATGTGTGCTAACTGGTTTGTTTGATAAACTGTGTTACCAATTTACTGCTAGACTAGTGAAGTGTTTAAGTATAGAGATTTTTGGCATACTAATTCACCCCCCCTCTTAGTATTCATCAATTGGTATCAAAGTCAACCTTTCTATAAGTCTAACCACTTGGAAAGAGATATGGGGGAATACACTATGAGGGAACTTACTCATCGGCTCACTCAGTCTGAGCAAGCCTATGATGATCTTATGGTCAAATATAAGGCCTCTCAGGCAAAAAGGAGAGAACATGCTGAAAAACTACTGGAGCTATCTGAAAATAGTTCTTCTGATGAAGCAGACATGGAAGCCATGATTCAAGAAGTAGAAAAGCTGAATGAATCCAATTCCAACCTAACAAAGGAGTTGGAAGGACTAACTATTCGAATGTGCCAAGAGCTTGAGAACTGGAGGAAAGCTAAAGATCTGGTAAAGGACAAAGATCATGAAATATCCAAGCTGAAGCAAGAAATTAGTGCCCTAACCACTCAACTCCATGCGAGCAAAGTGGAAAAGGAAGACATGCAAGGAGAATTGAACATAGGCATCTCCGAGAATGCAAATTTGATGGAATCAAATGCTGCTATTTCCAAAGAATTGTCTGAGTCAAAGGAAATACTTGCTAAGTTCAACAAGAGTACTGTTAAGCTAGAGAAAAAGATTGAATTGGCCAAACTTATCAAGAATACTGATGAACTTGGTTACTTTGGTCATGAGCAAGGCGAGACCTCTGGTGCAAAAGCTGAACCATCGAAGAAGCAATCGGCATTCAAAGGTAAAGGTAAGAAAAAGTTCAAACCTATTTGCTTTAACTGTCTTAAAGAAGGAAATACTGCTAATGTATGTAGGAGAAAAGCCTACAATAATTTTCCTTACTTTATAAACAATGTACCTAGATCCAATAAGTTCAATGGTAATTGTTATGCATGCAACAAGTTTGGGAATAGAGCATCTGAATGCAGGTCTGTTATGAACAACACTGGAAGATATCCTTAGAGGACTCAAGGAGTTGGTCTAGAACCTTTTGTGAACCGGAATCCCAATCGGTTTAATACCTTTAATCATCAGTCAGGAAGCGGTGGCTATCAAATGGCAACCAAATGGAGAGCAAACTGTTTGATCTATCATTGTCATGGTCACACTGCTGCAACATGCAGGAGGAAGAATGGTAACATGAATAATGGACCTTGGAGAGCACCTGGAATGGTCTGCTATCATTGCAACAAATCGGGTCACACTGCTGCAACATGTAGGAGGAAGAATGGTAACATGAATAATGGACCTTGGAGAGCACCTGGAATGGTCTGCTATCATTGCAACAAATTCTGTAGAACAAGAAAGAACATATCGGACGGCATACTAGTCACTCTGGAAGGAAAGATTGATATTGAAACTATTCAAGTGGATATGAACAAAACTTGGAAAAAGAAACTAGGAGTGTTGCAAGAAGAACCAGTTTCTACACCTAGTGTGGAACCCACGGAACCGCCAAACTAAGCATCATAAAAGCTTAGGGGGAGAAAATGGCGAAATACTTCGAACCCCTGGTTTACACCGGTAAAAGACCTTAACCGGTATGTGATACCTGTTAGTCAGCAGAAGACCGGAAATGATAAAAGGCAAATTATTGTTTACGCCCTAATATTGGAGCATTTATTATGGTAGGTGGAGAACCTGTTTAAAAGGAATTTTCAAATCATTTCTCACTTATCATTTTTCAAGCGAAGAAGTTTTTCTAGTGCAGAGCGAAGGAAAGCGATTTACACTGCGAATCAAAGAATTTATCAAATTCCCGAAGAAGAATCTAAGGAAAACATCTGTTGGAGGAGTGTAGAATGCAAAGCGGTATCCCTACAACCGAAGGAGTGTGTGGAGAAGTTCAAATTGCGAAGCCCTAAATTTTGATCAGCAAAGGTATTTTTCATAATTCTCTATTTATCATGGCTTCCGCATCTCATGATAGCTCTAGTACACCTGTTGATTCTATGGACTTCATTAAGCGAAAGTCAAAATACAATTCCTTGTCTCAAGTACCGGCTGGTGTTATAGTAGATGAAGGCATTTCTGATTACATAGACTGCAAAATCGAAGACCTAGGGTCTCTTGTAATCCATTCCTAGCTGAGCTTATTCTGCGGAAAGGATAAGAAGATTAAACTGAAATTCAACATTCTGGAAAAGAAGAAACTTCAAAATGCAGTTTACTTTCTTGAAGAATTTTTGGATGATCACATTCGCATTATTCTAAGCAGGGTACACAGTGACAAGATGTACCTAGAGTAGATGCATGATATCACACGTGAAGCGATTCATGTTGTCACCAGTTTCTGTAACACAGGGGAAGTGCCAGCCCTTAGGAAGGTCAGCAAGACTAAAATGTCCAAGCTCACCGGTTCAGTGAGCGACTCACGTGGAATGACCATCAACTCAATCAAGGACGATCTAGTCAAGTATGCCTACATGGTGATAGGTTACCGGATGTTCTCTGCTAGAAGAATTAATTCTATCTCTACTGTAGTGGTAAATGCCTCTTACAGGATGATCAAGGAAGATGCATCATTTGATCTATGCACTTGTATGCAAAGACAACTTATGTTGAATCTTAATTCGATCAAACAGGACAATGCACTGAGATTTAAGTTCGGACAACTACTAGTTGGTTTGTTATTTTACTTCCAAAGCTACTTTCCAGGAGTAGGTGACATTTAGTGGTCTGCCGACCAACCGGTGACAAAACAAATCAAGGAGAGCCTACAAGCGGTTGGAACTGGCTATTCAGAAGCACTGAACAAATACTTTGATGAGTTCAGACGCAAGATGAGCCAAAGGATAAGGATATCCGGTGACATAGTCAAAAAGTATGAGGAAGACATCTGCTTCACCATCAAAGTGGATGAATGCATAATGGAGGCCGTTGAGCCTAGGTAGGAAGAAGTGGAGCCTATGGGCTATGAGGTAATGAATGATATGTTGGACATGTATGCTTCTACCCTAATTGCCTCACCCCTTGATCCTAAGGCAAAGAGAACCGCCACCTATTTGGAAAGGGTTACACCGGTTGAAGAACCCTCAGAAAAGAAAGGAAAGGCAGTGCCTTCAGCATTGACACTAGTTAATGCAGCCAGTCCCAAAGTGACCAAGTGGTCACCCATTAAGAAGAAACCAGAAGCGGCACTTGCAAAAGTCTTTGAGAGGAAGCGGAAGACAAAAAGTAATACACCTGACTCAAAAGAAACTGTGTCAGAAGAACTGCCGAAGAAGAAGACTAGGCAAACAAAGAAAAAGACAAAGAATGAACCGACACCATCTGCACTGATAAATATTGATATTTCTTCTTACAAACCTTTGACACATTGTCAAAGAACTATAAAGAATATTAGGAGAAAAGTGTTGAATGACTTAATTGATTCTTTTGATGACTTCAATGATGAAGAAAAGGAAGAAGTTGAACAGGAAATCATTAAGTATTTGTGTGTTAATGACCGGTCGCCTTCAAAAATTAGATCTGAGACACCGGATTCTTTGTATAATTCTTTAGACAATAAATGGTGCATTGCCATAGAAAAGGAATAGGAAATGAGGGAGGAAATATTTTCTCAACATTTTCCTGATGTATCAAATTCAAAACTTTTCGAAGTTATGAGTAAATACAAAGGCCTCTTCTTCATGAGAAGAAGAAGACTCCTGTTACTAGAAGGAAAGGTTCATGAAGTGATCAAAGATACACATACTCATGCTCAAGAAGCTCTTAAGATGCATCAAGTGGCTGAAGCCAATAGAAAAGCTGAGCAAGAACCGGAAACTGGCAACCAGATGAGGTGTATAACAATGAAAAAGAACCGGTCACAGAACAAATGGACCCCATTGATGTTGATGCCTTAGATGGTGAAAATGTTACTTAGGGTACACCATCAGAAGGAATAGGATAGGAAAAGAAGGCAGAAGAAGAAAAGAAGCAACAGGAAGCAGAAAAGAAGAAACAGGCAGATGAAGAGGATAAGAGAAAAGAGGAGAAAAAGAAGAAAGAGGAAAAAGAAGAGGAGAAGAAGAGAAAAGAAGAGGAAAATAAGAAACAAGAGGAAGAGAAGAAGAAGAAGGAAGAGGAAAAGAAAGAAGAGGAGAAGCGGAAAGAGGAAGAGGAGAAGAGGAAGAAGGAAGAGGAGAAGAAGAAGGATGAAGAAAAGAAGAAGTGAAAAGATGAAGAGAAGAGACAAGAAGAAGAGAAAAGAAAGAAAGAAGAAGAGGAGCAAAGGAAGGCTAAAGAAGATAAGAAAAAAGCCAAGGACAAGGAAGCAGCAGAAAACAACACATAGGTGGAGACTCCAATGGCAATCGGTAGTCAGGCTAAACCGGCTAACATTACAAGTCCTATTGACCTCCAGTCTGCAAATGAATCGGAGCTGCTGCAGAGCATTAAGTTTGCTCAAGAGCGATTGGATGCTCTAAGGAGGAAAAAGGAGGAAGATGTTATCCAAACTATAGTGGAGACACTTACCAGTTTGATACCCGGTATGAACCTTCCCAGTACCGATTCCTCACTTGCTCAATTGAAGCTCCTATGTACAGTTGTAGAAGACTAAGTGCAAAGCCTGGAAGAGGTCGTAGAAGCAAATGCCAAGAAGGCATATCAAAAGGCTCTGGACACTGCCTTGGTGAGAAAATTAACAGAGCTCCAGTCTGATCTTCAGAAGGCACAAAAGGACATTATACATGCAATGGATGAGGGTAATCTTCTACTCAACAAGATTTGCCAACCTCAGTTATTTTGTGATGATCTGCTCACTCAGAAGGACAAACTATAAATTGATATGCAGTCATTTATTAGCACCTTCAAGATGCCCTATGACTCATTCTCCACCTATGGACAAACCATTCACCGGCTTCAACTGCAATCTGCAAGACTAGAGGCAGAGATAAGCAACCGAACACGAAATTTGCAGGAACTTCAATTGGTCCTACTGCCAAGACTGCAAATTATCCAGAAATGCTATCTAAATCTTGATGCCCTAACGGTCACTCAAGAAATGAGCATGATAGATGCCATGGAAGAACAGGTCTCCCAGATGCAGACAGAGAAAGAAGTGGCTACATCCCTACTTGAGTCATGGTCCTTATCCATGAAGCAATTTTTGCAGGACTTTAAATAGGTTTTTGACAAATTTTACTCTTTATTGTCATAAACACTTATTATTTTAATACTAATGCAATAGGGGTTAGTCTACAATATTTTTGTCATTGTTGGCAAAGGGGGAGAATTATATAAATTTTGATGTTTTGATGTATATTTTCATGTTATTTCTATTAAGTAGTATACATTGCTTTTTCTGCAAAAGGGATAGTGTATATGCTTAGGGGGAGTAATTTTGATTATGGCATATTCTTTATTGTAAAACACTTAGATGTCAAAATTTTCCTAAGTGTTGCCATCAATGCCAAAGGGGGAGATTGTAAGCATTTTTGATGATTATGTTGTGATTGTCATTGATGGACACACACTTTCTATGAGATCACTTTTTGTATGTATGAGTTAAAGCTCAACCGGTATTTGTTCCAACCAGTAATGATGTATTATAGTCTTTAGACTATCGGTGTTTTGCAGAAAGTGTTTACCGATCTGAAGCAGTATGAAGACCCCAAACGACTTGAGGATCTCAAGTGGTACAAAGGAACGAAGCGGCACAACTCATATTTCCCAGTCTTCATTTTGTCTAACCGGCAACTGGTATTTTGCTTAAACCGGTATTCTGTTTGAACCGATAATACTATGTGATGAGTTACCAACCGGCATTTTGTGATGAGTTACCATCCACCGATTGTTTGGCGGTGCCGACCCTTGAACGACGCTTTTTGTGTTGTGTTACAGGATATGTCTAGATGCATTGAACCTAGGAAATTATATTGTAATCCTATTGGACTGACATGAAATCAGATTCCTTTATAAGGACATCATGTCTAGGGTTTTAGGTTGTTGCTAGGGTTTAAGGTGGTTGATGAATTTTTGTAAGTGAGATTATAGAAGAGAAGTTCATGTCTGTGAGAAAAAGGTAGAGTATGAATGTGTTGAAGACTAAAGTAATGCTGAAATGTATTAGGAATGAGCTATCAAGGATCTAATCAAGCAATCTGTGCTATTTGCTAGATCACTCACTTGTTGATTACTCACATCTTCGACAAGTCTGAAGCCCTTAACCGAGTAGGCCCAAAAAGCCTTTTGTAAATCCTCTAACAAGGTGGTTCACATCTGTGGATCTAAAATCCTCTAGCAAGGTAGTCCTTAATCGGACTTATCTCCTAACAGAGATTGAGATTCCTAACAGGATATGTTTTGGTAAAGAACATTGTATGACCTTAACCGGTCTGGTTCCTATTTTGCAGATAGTTACTTGTGAGTTTCATCTCACTATGGTTTTTCCCATTTGGGTTTCCACGTCAAAATATCTTGTGTTATGGTGTTTGTGCTTCTGTGGGTGAATGCATTATTTGCTATTTGGTTTGCATATGTGCTAACCAGTTTGTTTGCTAAACTATGTTACCGGTTTACTGCTAGACTAGTGAAGTGTTTAAGTACAGAGCTTTTTGGCATACTAATTCACCCCCCCCTTTTAGTATTCATCAGATAGATTGGTTAAATATGTCAAAGGGGGAACCCTATCACCCCAATGCAATGCCCAGTTATCTTGTGATAATGAAGTCAGTGTGGAAGAACAAGTCTGTGCTAATTCTAAAGATGACTCTCCTTGTTTGCCAGAACCTTCAGCTAAACTAAATCCCTTCTATGTCTCTTTGTTTATTGTTGGCTTTAGATTAAGCAACTGCATTATTGACTCTGGTGCTTCTGAGAATGTAACGCCCACTCAAGTATCCCAAGCTTTAGGTTTATCTATTACCTCTTCCCAAGGAAAATTTTTCTCTATGGATGGCTCTGCATTTCCAATCATAGGTCAAATTAAAGAAGCCCAAGTAGGTCTTGCAACTTTTCCCAAAAATAGACTGAAATTAACCATATTAGTGGTTGATGTACTTGCCAGCTATGGGATGCTACTAAGTAGAAGTTTGTGTAAATATTTGGAAGGGGAAATTCAGATGGATTGGTCTCATTCTTTAATTCCTCTTGAAGGGAAAAATATGTGCCTTAATCTTGAGCCTAAAGCTAAATTTACTATGTTGAAGTTTGGAGACCCTAGAGCTAACATACTATTTGTTGAAACTGGGCCTGCCACCTATATGTGTTCGTCAAAACCTCATGATAATTCATATCAAATTACCCCTAGCCTAAAGGGTGAGTTATGCACATTGGAGTTTGATGGAAATTGTGCCAATGCCAGATCAAGAGCAGGGGTAGTCTTAGTTTCATTGGATGGTTACAAGTTTCCCTACGCCTTCAAATTAGAATTTTTTAATACCAATAATACTGTAGAATATGAAGCTTTTCTGCTTGTTTCAGGGCTAGCCAAAGAAAATGGGATTAAACAGTTGAAGGTCATTGGTGACACCGAGCTAGCTGTCAAACAAGTGAGAAATGTTTATATAGTGAAGAATAGTCATTTAAAACATTATAGAAATAGGGTTTGGGACTACATTGAATTATTTGATGCCTTCTCAATTGAATCTATTCCAAGAAGTGAGGACACAATAGAAGACTTGTTTAACCCAACATTAATAACAATAATATCTCTAATTGAAATCTCAATCCGAAGTTTGGATATTCATATGGTAGAGTTTACTATTCTCATGGTTGGTGTTCATTTAGTTGTCAATCCAGGAACGTAAAACTTGAAATGGGTCTGGAAGATATATGCACTAAGCTCCTTGAATGATTATTCTCAATTACTAGAAGAAAGGTAGGAATAAAAATCAGAAAGACTAAATGAAAGCTTTTTCAAAATTCTGCTGAAATGAATTAATGGAAATAATAGGAATAACACCGTTCTGCCTTGACTGCAGGAACAGTCAAAGGATTTGTTTCCAGTGGCTGCAGGAACATCCCAGTCATGAACTTCTACTGCAACTAAGTAAAAACTAACTTCAATAATTATAAACACGGGATCACTCACCAAGTGGGCCCCCTTGGATGAGTGATATCAAACTCTCAGTAAAGATCTCTTAATAGATTAGAATAACATGTTTTTATTCATTTCTTCCTGAAAGATGATTACATATCCAAAAGATGAAAATCTAGAATACGTGACAAAAACTGCTCAATCCTTTTCCATTCTATCTAACACTCAGAAAAGAAGGGAGAGCTTATTAAATAGAAAAGACAAAATACAATGGATAACTACAATTACGCCCAGAAGAAAAGGCGGATCACTGCCATATGAAGGGGATAACAAAGAGCTTGGCTGTAGGAACTATGGACCTGTAACTGAACCACAGTCCTTGCACGCCAAAGAGATATTTTATAGATTAAACATGCACTGGAGTTAAACTCCCATGGTAAAGTACAACTACTTTGATTATGCCATGGATCGTGCCCACTTGAATATCCTTCAATTTGACCTCTAGCTATCTAGTGTGATTATCCAGTCCTTAGGCGCGGAAGAGAATTCTTCACTGCAGCATCAATTATTACCTACACTAAAACAGAAACAATATACAAGGACACACATATGTATCTTACTTTAACTAATACATTCATTAACTCACATATGAAATCATCCTAAATAATCCACATATCACAGAGACAAACCATTTGGCTGTAGGAATAAATTTGGCATGGTTGCAGGAAGAAATTGACAAGGTTCAAACATGATTTCTTAAGTTTGGTTTTTAAAACATGGATTACATATAGTCAATGCATAATATTTTACTATCATAATGCAACCCAAAAGATACCAAAAAACCTAAAGTCCTGATAAAAACATGTCAATACACCAACTTATCATGCCCCCCAACTCTAAGGGTTTGCTGCTCCTGCGGCAAAAGGAAAATTTCTAACTTTTGTTGAGACTCTGAAATCACCCACAGTGTTCTGTGTGGTTCCCTTGGAAGGCAAAATCCAGTAAAATCCCTTCATTTTCTCCAACCTGGACCATCTAGCTGTTTCTTCAACATTCACATCATAATTCTATTCTGTTGGTTGGCATGCCAAAAGTGGCCACATTAGGATAAGAGGCTGAAAGATTAATGGTAACCAATTATTGGATTTCTCCCTTCCTAGCTGTATATATTTGGAGGCTCTTTGTATAGCTGCATGAAAATTCTGCAATGAATAGGGTTCTCCTAGTTTTAGATGATTTGGTAGATGATTCCAGCGTTGAGTTAGTCCCTCTAGTGTCGTTGTCCTGTGGGTTTGGACTAATTGCTCAAATGCTTGATATACTTCCTCTCTCATTGGAAGTACTATCTTTCTAACATCATCTCTTATTAACATTTTTTTCCAGTCATAATACAAAACTCTAGGTTCTTTTGCTTCCCTCCTCAATGGCAATGGACAGTCAAGTTCCAGTTTTTCAAACTCCCTAGCTTGTGGTCCTATAATCATTTCATTTTGTATCCATGATATTAGAGCTCTGAGATGAATATCCCCAATATACAACAAGGGATTCCATTCTCTATCTTGGGGCACAACATAATTATGTAAATATAATTCATATAACAGGCTCTTTACAGAATGTGGGGAGGTTTGAAAAGCATGATAGAATTCCTCAGGTGTTTCCAAGGATGGGCTAAGGTCCCTTACTATGTGGTTTAATCTGAAATTCAGATACCATTCTTTCAAGTGCACTGCATAAATTCTTGGGGGAGCTCTACACTGCATTATCTCAGGAACCATACTATAGATTTCTTCTACCTTAGTCTCCAATTCTTTAATTCTATTGTTTTTCTTCTCAATCTCTTTTTGCTTCTTATTAATTATTCCTTGCAACCTATCCTTCTCTATTTCCCATTGCCTAAAGAATGTTAAAGCAATTGACAAGCTAGTTAGGGATGAAGGAGTTTTTATGGGTCCTACCTTAGACTGTGGAATTTCTTCAATAACTTCCTCATTCTGGATTGGCATATTTCCCATGTTTTCTTCAAGTTGTTGTGCAACATCATCAATTATCTCCTCAGATTGCAATGCCACTGAAACCAGTTTTGCAAGCTTATCAATTACAATTTCTTCCTGAATTGCTTCTTGGATTTCTTCACCTGCAGGATTTTCCTGAATTTCATCTTCTGTAGGGTTTTCTTGCATTTCCTTATCTATAGCATTTTCTTCTTCTGAAGTATCTACTACAATGACCTCTGCTGGCTTACTCACTGGCTGAGTTTTATGTGTTTTTCTTCTTATTCTCCTAACATACACTTTTGAAACAGACGTAGGAGTTCTTGTTTTTGTCTGACGCCTCTTGGCTGCGGGAGGAATATGCACTTCCTGCGGCCGAACAACAAATTCTTCACCTGACGACTCCTTTTCTAATTCTTTTCCTTCCCTCTGCAAAATAGGTGAACCTCCTTTAAGAGAGGTAGAGGGTTGTCCTTCAGTTAGCCCTGCTTCAATATTTTCTTCTAAAAATATTACAGCTCCTTCAGCAACTAACAAACCCTTATCTTCACTGGAAAGATCTTCTGCAGCTATCCCTTCTTGAACCGGAGGATTATCTTCAACAGGGGCTTCATCTACCCTAAATTGCAGAATATCTTCAAACACACCCCATTCCATCTGTGAGACATCTCTCAAGGACCGTTGTACCAGCAACTTCACTAGTCCATGATGGCTAATAGAGCGATTGCCATATTTTTTAGTCTCCTTAGCACTTATAGAAATGAGATGATACAAGAAATTTGGGACATTAACTCGCCGGTTATGACATAGATGACTGAGTAGCTTGAAGTGAGGCGAGTGGAGATTTGAATACTGTCCTTCACAGGTAATATATTTCATGATATACAGAGCTACCTGAGGCCAGTGTGCTGGCAAAGAAATCCTTCTAGTTCCTTGCCTATCTACCATTAAGGGTGTGTCTGTAGGAATTGTGAACTTTGCCCTTCCACTCCTTGCATCCTTCGATTCTAGAAAGAGTTCTTCTTCTTGCAGCAACCTTGTGACCTCTGCAATTCTCTGCTCTATAGAAATTACCCTCAACCCCTTAACTATGGCTTCTCCTTTGTCAAAAGAATGCATAAATTCCACAGCTATTTCGTCATTGAAATCCCTAATCTTCAAGAAATACTCCAGCCAGCCGTGGTTTTGGAAATAGTGCACACAGACAACATCCTGCAGCAACCCTTCATGTACAGTTGGTTCATGGCGAATCAGATCACCTCCCATATTTTACTCTCATACTTCCGCAACTTCACCAAAATGTTTGAAAGATTCCCAAAAGCTAAAATCTACATATCTAAAATTAAGCGGCAGAACTTATTATTCACTCATGTGAAATAATAATCATCATAAGTAATGTTAGTTAGGAAATTAGTTCGGGATAATAGATCTTACTAGGAAAAAGGACCATAAAGTACCCCCCCCCCCCAACTTAACCTAGCACGTGTCCACACAGGCCTATAAGATGTTGGGTTTGAAGTGGATTAAAATAGGATTAAAGTCATAATGAACTAATAAATGCAAAATTAAAATAAAGTACAATATACATGTACCTGCAATTGGGCAAAAATGATGGCGAAATGAAATGAAGTGATAGATAAGAAAGTGGGATGGAGTGTAGTGGATGGAACTTATGTATGGAGAACAATATTTCTCATGGAAATATCTGATTATGATATGGTAATTAAGTTCACTGCAAAAGTTGCAGGAACATCACCTTTATTAACATGCCCAAGTGCAACAGGAAGCTCATGAATTGTTACCAAATCATTATCAGTTACTACAGGAATATCACCAGTTGCTGCAGGAACATCACCAGTTGCTGCAGGAACTTATGTTTCTTTTTGAGGAGCAAACTGCTGCAGAAACTCTTCTCTAGTAGCTGGCTTGTGATAAAGGCACAGTCGGTGTCCATTCACTAAAAGTTTGAATCTAACAACATCTATGGTGGACAACCGAACTACTCCATTATGAAAAAATTCTTCTATCTCATAAGGACCCAACCACCTTGTTTGGAGTTTTCCCTGAGCATCCTTATATCTGGAATCATACAAGAGTGCCCAATCACCAACTTTGAATTTCTTTTCTCTGATATACTTATCATGCCATCTGGCTCTTTGGTTTTGAATCAACTCTGTCTATTGAACAACTATTTTTCTCCATTCATCTAATGCATTTAACTATTGAATGCGTTCCTTTTGTGCTTTAGATAATGTCATATTCAGTTGTAGGGCTGTTCTCAAGCTTTTATGCTCAAATTCAATAGGCATCATTGTTGTTTTGCCATAGACCATCTCAAAAGGTGTGAATCCAATTGGTGTTTTCCAAGTTGTTCTATATGCCCAAATTGCCTTTGAAAGACAATTAAACCAATCTTTCTTATGGATAGACACTGTTTTTGTAAGAATACCCTCAAGTTCTCTGTTGGTAACCTCTACTTGACCATTAGACTGTGGATGGTATGGAGTAGATTTCCTGTGTCTTATATTATATTCATTGACCATAGCTTTTATCAATGTTGATGTAAATTGAGGTCTCTGATCTGAGACAATTTTCTTGGGTACTCCATACCTTGTAAATATTTCCTCATATAGAAACGCGGCTACCTTATTATCTCTTGCATGTTGCATAGCTTTAGCTTCTACCCATTTTGTCACATAGTCTGTACATACCAAGATATAAGATTTGCCATTAGAGTACCCACCAGTCCTATTAACCTCTGGTCCACAAGAGAAATGGAGCTGCTATAGAGCATTAAGGTTGCTCAAGAATGCCTTGAAGTGTTAAGGAGGAAGAAGGAGGAAGATGTGATCCAAGCTGCAGTGGACACTCTTACCGGTTTGTTACCCAATACAAACCTCCCTAGTACCAACTCATCATTGGCACAAATGAAGCTCCTATGCACTGTAGTGGATGATCAGGTGCAAAGCTTAGAGGAGGTAGCAGAGGCAAATGCCAAGAAAGAGAATCAAAAGGTTCTCAACATTGCCCTGGTGAAGAAGCTTAATGAGCTCCGGTCTGAACTGCAAAAAGCACAGAAGGATATAAGGAATGCTCTAGATGAGGGAAATCTACTACTAAGTAAGATTTGCCAACCCCATCTCTTCTATGATGATGTGCTTGTACAAAAGAAAAAGCTTCAAACTGACTTGTAGTTGTATATGAGTACCTTCAAGCTACCATACAACTCTTTTACAACTTATGGGCAAACCATTCACTGGTTTCACATCCAGTTTGCCAAATCAGAGTTGGAAATAAGCAACTGGACTCGAGATTTGTAGGAACTCCAACTGGTTCTACTCCCATGCCTGCAGATTCTTCAAAAATGTTATCTCAATCTAGATGCTTTAACAGTGACTCAGAAGATGAGTACACTAGATGCCATGGAAGAACAGGTCTCCCAGATGTAGACAGAGAAAGAAGTGGCAAACTCCCTACTTGAGTCCTGGTCCTTATCTATGAAACAATTTTTGCAGGACTTCAAATATGTTTTTGACAAGTTTTATTCCTTATTGTCATAAACTCTTATTCTTTTAATCCTAATGACATAGGTGTTAATCTATAATATTTTCTTGTCATTGTTGGCAAAGGGGGAGAAGTATAAATTTTGAATGTTTTGATGTATACTTTCATGTTATTTTTGTTAAGAAGTAGTATACATTGTATCTTCTGCAAAAGGGATAGTGTATATGCTTAGGGGGAGTAATTTTGATTCTGGCATATTTTTGTTGTAAAACACTTAGATGTCAAAATTTCCTAAGTGTTGCCATCAATGCCAAAGGGGGAGATTGTTGGCATTTTTGATGATTATGTTGTGATTGTCATTGATGGACACACACTTGCATTGAAACTACTTTTATGTATGAGTTATTCTCAACCGGCAATTGTTCCAACCGGTATGATGCATTATAGTCCTTAGACTATTGGTGTTTTGCAGAAAGTAATTACCGATCTGAAGCGGTATGTTGACCCCAAGTGGTTTGAGGATCTCAAGTGGCATGAAGGATCAAAGCGGCAGAACACATATTTCCCAGTCTTCATTTTGTCAAACCGGCAAGCGGCATTTTGCTTGAATCGGTTTTTTGTATGAACCGGTAATACTCTGTGATGAGTTACCAATTGTCACTTTGTGATGAGTTACCATCCACCGATTTTTTGACGGTGTCGACACTTTAACGGTGCTTTTTGTGTCATGTTACCAGATACGTCTAGATGCATTGAATCAGATTCCTTTATAAGGACATCATGTCTAGGGTTTTAGGTTGTTGTTGTTGTTGATGTTATTGCTAGGGTTTAAGGTGGTTGAGGAGTTAGACAGTATGAATGTGTAGAAGACTGAAGTAATGCTGGAATGCATTAGGAATGAGCTATCAAGGATCTAACCAAGCAATCTGTGTTATTTGCTAGATCACTCACTTGTTGATTACTCACATCTTCGACAAGTCTATAGCCCTTAACCGGGTAGGCCCAAAAGCCTTTTGTAAATCCTCTAACAAGGTGGCTCACATTTGTGGATCTAAAATCCTCTAGCAAGGTAGTCTTTAATTGGACTTATCTCCTAATAGAGATTGAGATTCCTAATAGGATCTGTTCTAGTAAAGAACATTGTATGACCTTAACTGGTCTAGTTCCTATTCTGCAGATAGTTACTTGTGAGTTCCATCTCACCATGGTTTTTCCCATTTGGGTTTCCACATCAAAATCTCTTGTGTTATGGTGTTTGTGCTTCTGTGGGTGAATGCATTATTTTCTATTTGGTTTGCATGTGTGCTAACCGGTTTGTTTGCTAAACTATTTTACCGGTTTACTGTTAGTCTAGAAAAGTGTTTAAGTGCAAAGATTTTTTGCATAGTAATTCACCACCCCCTCTTAGTATTCATCACCCTCTCCCTCCTTTTCTCTTTCTCTCTTAGGTCTCTCTCTCTCTCTCTCTCTCTCTCTCTCTCTCTCTCGCTCTCTCTCCCATTCTCTCCCTTTCCCTCTCCCTCTCCCTCCCTTTCTCTTTTTCTCTCAAGTCTCTCTCTCTATCTCACACTCTCCCTCTCTTTCCCTCTTTCCCTCTTTCCCTCTCTACCTCCCCCATCCTCTCTGTTTGTAATGCACTGATACTGACAGTAAACTAAGAGAGGGGGTTAATCATTTTACTCACAAGTACAACAATTAATTCAATTAAAAACCTTATACCAGAGCACAACACACATAAAACCAATATTTTGACGTCGAAAACTCAGAGAGGGAAAAACCACGGTGGGAAACCCTACCCACAATCAGATGAATAACTTGCAGTAGTATTATGAATAATTACAATGGGGTCTGCACTTGTAGAAAGGCCAACAACCTAGAGCTCACTACTCATTACAAAGGGAAGTCTCATTGACTTACATAAACATTGGACTACAATCCAGAAATAAATGAGCTTTGAAAGTAGCATCTACTAATGCCTAATACAATTCCGGTTAAGCACTGATGTCTACTCTGCAATTCAAAACATTTCCAACCTTTACTAGAATGATATTACTCTATTCACACATATTCCTTTCTTTGATAATTTAGACTTAACCAACCATAACCATCGATCTCAAATCATCAAGCTTATTGACAAGGTAGGCTAAACCCTAAACCCATAAACCCATAATTACAAAAATTACATCACACGATACCACTAGACCAATATTATTATTTACATTACATAACATGGACCTAAATCAAATATCCAAATAATTATATCCATCAGGGATTCTGCTAAGACCAAAATCCAACATGCTTCACTTGTCGGTAGAAACCCTCAATGAAAGTTTAACCAGATCCAAATAGGACTAGCATAATAACATACCATCCAATGCAAAGTCACCAAATTCTTGGGATATGATCAAGAAACACCTTCAGCATGAAAGAAACCAAAGTCACCAAAACAACATAACGATCAAGCTAACTAGGAATGCCAGAAGCCAGTATAACCAAAAGCTAGCTAGGAAAACCAAGAACAAGCCAACAAAGAAACAAGCCAACCGGTAACCGGAAATACCAAAAGAGATAACCAAATTATGAAACTACCAGAATATAGAAAGCACATAACCATTAGAATAAGCATCCAAAACTGAATCCAGAGATCTGATCATACTGGATCAGAATCACAACCAAAACCACAAAGATCACCAAGACTAACCAGGATAGATCCAATTGGTATAGTCTACAACCAAAATACAATATTGACATCAGTGAAAAAACTTAACTAAATCTAGCATATTTCCAACAATCTCCTCCTTTGGCATTGATGGCAACACTGAATGTGAAAAACATCCAAGTGCCAAGGAATGTCAATAATCTCCAAAAGAGAAAAAATTGATCTGAAATAAACACCATCAAGAGATCTGACAATTTTTCACATGAATACCTTCTCCCCCTTTGACATGAATGAAAAAGGATGGATACTAAACCAAGAGTACTGAACCAAACAGTTGACTACTCCCCTTGAGTAGTAGCGCCATATTCATCAACCCGGATCATAAAAGTATGTCTGATAAGCTCACCAAATTGATGCATCTTTGCATCTCTAAGTCTCTTTCGGAGGGTTGGTAACCCCCAACTTATCTCTGAGATATTCAAAAGTCTCTTTAGGCAATGGTTTCATTAGAATATCTGCAATTTGTTCCTTACAAGGCACATAAACCAATCTAACTTCCTTTGCTTCAACCTTTTCCTTCAAGAAAATTATATCTTATAGAAATGTGTTTTGATTTAGAATGAAATACCAGATTCTTTGTGTGATGCTTAAAATGTGGTATATAGAAGGCATACACATATAATGAGACAATATAATATAATTGAAAAGCTTAATTTCAAAACTAAATCAAAGATGCAAACCATAACCCTGTTGGCATATGGACACTCCAATGAGACATTGTGTGTGATTGAAGGTTTTATCATTGATGGCAACCTTGCAATCCTATGGCACCGGAAAAGCATTACTTAGTCAACCTTGCAATCCTATGACACCAGCAAGACATTATACCGGCAAAGCATTACTCAAACAAAACAGTGCTCCGACATTAACAAAATCAATCTACACCGACACAGAAGGAAATATGTATACCGGCACAGAGGCCGACAAGATTTCTGATATGTAATATTTTGTTTATCATTGTAAGCCAACTTGGCAAATTGTAAAATGACTCTTGTATATAAAAGAGATCATTGTAGGCATTTGTAGGATATGGAGAGAAAGAAATAAATAAATTATAAGGCAGGCCTAATGTGCGAATTGTAGGTCAAGGGTATATGTAAAGAACAGAGCAAGAACCGGTACTGAATCTGGCATTGAAGATGCTATTGTAAAGCAGTACAAAATATTGGATTTGTGTAAATCCTCATTATAAGTCAGTGTGACTTCTTATTGAGCAGTGAGCTCTAGGCAGTTGGCCTTCCTGCATGTGCAGGCCCCTATTGTAAGTAATATTCTCTTATTGGCCAGTAAGTGAATATTGTGGGTCACAAATCCCACCGAGGTTTTTCCCACATCGGGTTTCCTCATTAAACATCTTGTGTTATGGTGTTCTTTTCATGTGGATGCTTTTGATTCTATTATTTGCATTAATTATTGCATACCGGTATACTGTTACTTTATATTCTGCATATTCAGTTTTAAGAAAATTTCATTACCGGTCAAATACTGATTCACCCCCCCCCCTCTCAGTATCTGTGGGAACCCTAACAATTGGTATCAGAGCTTGGTCCTCTATTTTCAGAAGCCTAACAGCTTGAGGAAGATCTTGACACCGATAACGATGGAAAATCTAATGAAGCAACTTGAAGGAGCTCTTACTGACTATGATGCAGAGAAGTTGAAAAATATCAAATTAGAAGGTGATTTAAAAGCAGCTCAGGACATTATTCAGGCACTTCAAAAAAATCTTACTGTTACAAGAAACAAGAGAAGAGAACTTTGTGAAAAATTGCAAAATGAAAATGATGAAAAGAAATCACTAAATGATATGATAAGAAAATTGAAACAAGAGATCATGACAACAAAAAATGAAATGTAGGATATGACTATGAGATTCTACAAAGAGATTGAGGACAGAAAGAAGAATGAAGAAGAATTGACCAGAAGACTAAATGATGCAGCAAATGAGAACACAAGACTTAGCTATGAAAATGACATGTTGAAGACAGATCTGATGCACACTCAAAATGACTTGAATGAACTAATGAGACAAAAAGAGATCTTGGAAAGGGAATTGGAAACTACAAATCAACACAAAGAAAAATTCAAGAAAAGATTAGAAGAACTTGGTACCTTATTGAAGAATCAAAAACCCAAAGGTGACACTTCTGGAGTTGGATTTGAAGTTGGAGAAAGCTCCAGTACTGCAAATACCCAGGATCAAAGCAAATTGGCAAGACCCTCTAATACTTACAAATTCAATGGAAAATGCTTTAACTGTAATAAATATGGTCATAGGGCAAATGAATGTAGATCTAGGAATTATCAGAACATCAATCCTCCCACGGGTCAATGCACCAAATGCAAAAAAATTGGTCATAACTCTGAAAATTGCAGAATGAATGTAAGATGTTATGTTTGTGGAAGATTTGGTCATTTATCAAATAAATGCAGAACACAAATTGGCATAGGTTATGGGAAAGCTATTCAGAAAAATAATGTAACTTATTATGCATGTAACAAGATTGGTCATATTGCTAAATTTTGTAGAAGTAAAGGTACACCAGTAGATAACAAAAGTACTAGCTTGAAAGGTAAAGAAAAGGTTGAAGAGGTTAAGCAAGAATTTTCAAAGCAATGGATTAGAAAAGGTGATCTAAATATTGGGATTACTCCTCCACCGGTAGAACCAACAAATGCTTCACCGACAGGACAATATGATGCTCCACTGGCAGGACAGAGCAATGCTCCACCGGCAAGATGTTCTTCATCAAATTGAAGAAAATTATCTTGAGGGTTTGGCAATTTAATGACACATGTGCTATTATTCCCTTGGTTAGAGAAAAGAAGTTGAAAATCCTTCATTACCGGCAAATAAAGTTGAGTTAATACATTGCTGGCAAACAATTAATGTGGTAGGTAGCAGAAAAGACTTTATAAAATAAGGTTTTTGGCTCCATTTCATTTCACCATGAATTCAAACTTTCAGAGAGCGCGAAGATTTCCGAGCTAAGGCATTCCGAGCAAAGAGGCAAAGCACTTCAGCAATCAATCCATCCAAAGGTAGAAAAAGGTATTTATCATCATGGCATCCTCCTCTGCACCTGAATTCATAGCAAATCCTACAGTAGTCGAGGTTATAAAATGACCTAGGCCCATGTTTGAGCTAGTTCCCAAGGTAGCTAAGAAAGATGACAACACAGGTGCTTTTTCCCAAATTCCAAAGGGTGTTGTTTATGCAGAAGACCCTAGAATGTACATTCATTGCAACATAGAGGAATTAGGTGATGAAGAAATCAAAAACATGTATAAATCTGTTATATGTGACAATGCTGAAAATGTGAAACCTGAACATAAAATTGTTGAAACCCTAGGATTCACTGAAATCCTCTGCATTCCTAAATTTCCCAAGGAAGTGGTTAGGATAGTTCTTAGCAGGGTACATGGCTCATTATTTTGGCTTGACTCAGTGCATAAAATTACAAAGGTAGCTGTGAAAGCAGTAACAGGGTTACCTTCCACCGGTACCAAACCCAACAAAACCAAGAAGGTCTCCAATGACCTAGTAATGAAATTAACTGGTGCAACATCCGACAAAAGATCATTGAGGGTTAATGATGTGACCGATACAAATGTGAGATTCATTAGCATGATTCTAGGTTACAAAGCAACTCATGCAAATAGGCTTAACTCTATTTCTAGTTTATGCATAAAAAGTGCTTATGACATGGTTAAGGACAATGTAAAAATTGATATTTGTGAATGGTTAAAAGATGAGTTAATTGACAATTTGGCAAAAATCAAGAAGGATAAGAAAGGAACCTTTAGATTTGGAAATTTGCTTGTATGCTTAATGTTACATATAACCAAACAGGCTCCCGGTATAGGCAACAAGGATTTTGGATTTGACATGCCGGTAGGAAAACAATTATCTGACTTATTCAACAACATGGGTGAAAATAGAGAAAAGAATATCAATGAGTATTTTCAAGCACTAAAGGTCAAAATGAATAAAAGAATCAGACTATCACAGGAAATTGTCAACAAATACAAGGATGACATATGTTTTGTAATAAAAAAGGATGAGATCTGGATGGAAGCAGTCATCCCAAGAACAATCTGGGTTACAGAGATGGGGTATGAAACAGATGACCACATAGTGGAAACTTATGCCAAAGCACTTCTGGAAGCCCCCAATGAACCAAAGGAAGAAGTATTTGGTAGTGCTGAGACCATCGAAAGTCAAATTCAATCTAAAAAGAGAGTAAAGAAAGTTGAGGCAGTTGTGAGGAAAGGAACCAGACAAGCAAAAGCCATAAAAGATGATGTATTAAAGAAAACCGGCATAACAGAAGAAGAGTTGGTAGCCCAACAGCCCGAAACTCATCTATCACCGATAGATACCTCTTCAGAAGGAGATATGCCAGCAACTTTCAAAAGAGTTGTTAGGAAAAGAGACCCCTCACCGGTATCCACTCCTTCACCTAGAAGGAGAAGACAGAAGCAGCAAGCTGTGACATCTCCAGTCAAGAAAGCCACACCTAAGAAAAAGATGACCCCCAAAAAGAAGAAGAAGACAAACACTGACTTGGCCCCTTTTGACATATTACTGAATGAGATCATAGAGGAAGGTAAATTGAAAAACATAGGGAAAATCTATGACACCCTATCAGATGATGAGAAAGGACAAGTTGAGGAAAGTGTTATATTACACATGGACATGTATAAAAAGTTTTTGATGCAAGTCCTATATGAAATTTCTGATTAATTATATAAAAGACTTTAGACCAGAAGGCAAGGAATAGTTGAGTTGGATAAGAAAATTAAAATAGAAAAATTACTTACAGTATACCCGGTCAACTCACGTAAGGAAATTGATGATTTGATAGCTCAAGCCAGCGATAATTTTTTCCACTGCACACCGGTAAATTTCACTGATGGTAGGTAGAGTTACAGAGGTTTCAGAGGAAACGGAAAATGGTTGGGATATATTCTTGGTTGAAAAAGAAAAACAAGAAGAATATAGGAATCCCAAGCCCATTCTGGTATATCAAAAGGACAAAGGGAAAGGTAAAGTTGGTGGACCACCAAGTATCAAAGTTAGAGACAACTTACCCCCACCTCCTTTAAATACTCCACCGCTAAAAACAACAACTGCAGAAGATCAACCGGTAGCTGAGAGCATGGACACAAATGATAATAATCCTAATCTTGAAGTCCTATATACTATGAATGTTGATACTCAAAAAATCAACATAGTGGTAGATAAGGATACCACAGATAAATCTGATAACAAAGAGCAACCGGCAGTAGATTCAGAGAAAAAGATAGAATCTGGAACACAAACAGAGCAACCAACAGAGCTAAAGGCTCCAAAACAGATGCCACCGGTAAGAAATGATGCAGGAAAAATTGTGCTTAAAGAGATGGAGACACAAACAGACCTACCAGAGGTCAATACCAGCATGGTCACTTCCACCGGCACTCAGTTTAGTGGGTCACCATCAAATGTAACAGAGGTATTGCTCGAATCTATCAAGAAAATAACTGATTATAGCTCACAAGCCTATAAAGAGATAGATGATTCAATTCCAGTTTTGAAATCAATAGCTCCCAATTGTAATATAGCCAACAAAGATTCTTTAGGCCAGTTGGATACACTTTGTAAATATATTTCTGGAAATTTTGAGCAAACAAAGGTAAAAACTGTAAAGGAAAGTGTAGAAAAAGAGAAACATAAATTCTTTAAGGAAGGAATAAAGAAGTGTAACAAGGAATTTGACACACTTCTACCAGAACTGTGCAATTTATTGAAAGAGTACAAAACTTTGTACAAAGATACCTGTAAGATAAACTTTTTGACCACGGATGTAGACAAAAAGATGAGCAAGGTACAAGAAGAGATCAATAAACTTGCTGATAATTTTGTTAACTCACCCAATACATTATCAATTTTTGAGGAAAAGATAACAAATTTTGAGGAAGAATTGCTCAAATTAGAAAGAGAAAAAGAGAAAATAATAAACAAGGCAAAAATTTTGAGATCTAAACTAAGTCCAAGATTGGACTATTTAGCATCTCTGCGTAAGGAAATCTCAGAGGCACTAACACAGGGTAGCAAAACACTGGCAGAGCACTTGCAACATCTCACCGGTACAGTATACAGAACTAAGATAGCAATAAAGGAGAGCAAGAAGGTTATGGATGGCATAAACTTAATTTTGGGAGATATTCTTCAGATAATAACTACCCAACTACAAGGTTGAGGTTATGAATTGGTATAACTACAAAATCTACTAACCTTTGTCATTGATGCCAAAGGGGGAGTAGTAGATGAGAAAATTCAAAACACAGGGATCACATGCTCAGGGGGAGCTCTCACATTTTGGGTAACATTTTTTGGTCTACACATTTTTGGATATCTTTTAGAAATTTCTCATGAGTGTTGCCATCAATGCCAAAGGGGGAGATTGTTGGCATATGGACACTCCAATGAGACATTGTGTGTGATTGAAGGTTTTGTCATTGATGGCAACCTTGCAATCCTATGGCACCGGCAAAGCATTACTCAGGCAACCTTGCAATCCTATGACACCAGCAAGACATTATACCAGCAAAGCATTACTCAAACAAAATAGTGCTCCAGCATTAACAAAATCAATCTACACCGGCACAAAAGATGTACATCAGCACAGAAGGAAATATGTATACTGACACAGAGGCCGACAGGATTTCTGATATGTAATATTTTGTTTATCATTGTAAGCCGACTTGGCAAATTATAAAATGACTCTTGTATATAAAAGAGATCATTGTAGGCATTTGTAGGATATGGAGAGAAAGCAATAAATAAATTATAAGGCAGACCTAATGTGTGAATTGTAGGTCAAGGGTATATGTAAAGAATAGAGCAAGAACCGGTACTGAATCTAGCATTGAAGATGCTATTGTAAAGCAGTACAGAATATTGGATTTGTGTAAATCCTCATTGTAAGTCAGTGTGACTTCTTATTAAGCAGTGAGCTCTAGGCAGTTGGCCTTCCTGCATGTGCAGGCCCCTATTGTAAGTAATATTCTCTTATTGGCCAGTAAGTGAATATTGTGGGTCACAAATCCCACCGAGGTTTTTCCCACACCGGGTTTCCTCGTTAAACATCTTGTGTTATGGTGTTCTTTTCATGTGGATGCTTTTGATTCTGTTATTTGCATTAATTCTTGCATACCGGTATACTGTTACTTTATATTCTGCATATTCAGTTTTAAGAAAATTTCATTACCAGTCAGATACTGATTCACCCCCCCTCTCAGTATCTGTGGGAACCCTAACAAACCCTTCCTTGAAATGTCCCATTTTCCTCTATTCTTGAGGATCTTGAAGGTGTTGGATTGATGGGCTCTCAGCGGAGCAATGACCTCCAAAGTGAAAAATCAAGAGTTGAGTAGCTATTTGATCATGATTGACTATGGAGATGATATGAAATGCATGATTTAAGAAGCTAGATTAACATGCTATGATAAATCCAAAGCTAATTACTAGATAATTGAAATGCAAATTTCCTATAGTAATGATGCCTAAATTGATATGAGATGGGATCTTTATTGCTCCAAAATGAGGGGTATTTATAGGATTTCCAAGGCCAAAGCTGAGGTGGCAGGAATCAACAGTCCATATCTAATTTGAAGATATCAAGAGCCAAGATTGAGGAAGTTGGAGAAGAGGTTGGAGGAAGAGACACTTGTCATCTTTGTGGTGACAAGTGTCAAGGAGCCTTGCTCATGAGAGGGCAAGTGTCCAAGGGAGGAGACATGTGGCAAAAGTACCATGTGTCTCAAGGAGAGAATATCCACACCATGGGAGGTTAGGATAAGAAGGTTAGGATATGCAAGATAGGATAGGGATAGTTAGACCCAAGATTAGGTGGAATGGGTTAGGCTAAGGGATGGTAAGGTTAGGTGGTTAAAGTTAGGAGCCATGTGCTCATTTGAATTTAGAAATTCAAATAATTGGAAAATGGTAATTAATCTCAACAAACTTGAGTTTGTTAATCTTAATTAGGTATTAGAAGAATTGATTAATATGGGGAGACATTAATTAATTTAGAATTAATTAATCAAAGGGGTATGTGAGATGAACTATATAAATAAATCATTTAGATTTATTTACTTAGTAGATGAATAGATAAATTAATTAAATTGCTTGTGAATTCAGTTAATTGGGAAGGGGAATTAATCAAATAACTATGTATTTAATTAACTATCTTTAGACCATTTTTAGGTGTATACACTTTGACATGTCAATAGCAATAGTATTATCACAGTGAATAACAATAGGCTCATCATAACTTACCCTTATATCCTTTAACATTTGTTTCATCTATAAAATCTGAGTACAGTTGGTAGCAAATGCAACATATTTTGGACAATGAAGTGCATGATTGTTTCTTACTAATCCATGAAACCAACTTCTTCCCAAGAAAGAATGCACTGCCAGTAATGCTCTTCTACTCATCCACATCTCCCGCCCAATCAAAATCTGTATATGCACATAATGTGAAGTCATCATTCTTTGGATACCATAACCCAAAGTCTGTTGTACCTGCCAAATATCTGAATATCCTCTTGACAACAATATCATGAGTTTCTCTAGGATCTTCCTACAATCTAGAGGCAATACAAACATCATTCATTATATCAGGTCTTGTCTGAATTAGGTACAACATACCACCAATAATTGATTTGTATCTGCTCGGATTCACTTTAGGCGATTCATCATCCTTTGACAATTTGTAACCTGTTATCATAGGAGTACCAACAAGTTTAGAATTCTCAAGTCCAAATTTATTAAGTAACTCCTTCACATAATTAGTTTGACAAATGAAAATACCTTTATCAGTCTAAGTAATTTGCAAACCTAAGAAAAATTTCATCTCACCAATCATAGAAATTTCAATTTCATTCTTCATATCAATGGAAAATTTCATGCATAGACCTTGTTATCCTCCAAAAATGATATCATCCACAAAGAATTCAATAATAAATATGTCATCATGTTCAATTTTGTAATATATGTTACTGTCAGCATTACCTTTACTGAAACCAAGCTTTGAAACATACTTATCCAATCTAGTATACCATGCTCTAGGGGTATGTTTTATTTCATATAAAGCTTTCTTCAATCTGCAAACCATGTCCTTATGTTTTGATAAAGAAAACCCATCAGGTTGTTCAATGTAAACTTCCTCTTCAAAAGCTCCATTCATAAATGCACATTTAACATCCATCTGATATACTTTGTAGTTCTTGTGTGCAACATTAGCAAGAAAAAGTCTTACCGCTTCAATTCTAGCAACCAGGGCATAAGTTTCTCCATAATCAATTCCTTCTTCTCGTGAATAACCTTTGCAAATCAATCTATCCTTGTTCCTTACAACTTGAGCTTCCTCTTTCTATTTGTTCCTAAAAACCCATTTAGTTCCAATAATGTTCTTATCTTTAGGTCTAGGTACTAGTTCCCATGTCTTGTTCTTTTCAATCTGATCTAATTCCTCTTCCATTGCTTTTATCAAATTTTCTTCCTTGCTTCAATAAATTATTCTGGTTCAATTTGAGAAATTAAACATACCTCTTCGGCAGCTAACCTTCTCCTGGTCATCACATGTTTCCTTTTTTCTCCAATAATTTGATCTTCAGAATGATTTAGTTTTACATACTTGGGAGTCTTTGAATTTTCTTGATTTGCTAACTCATTCTATTGTCCATCTCTCACTGTTGAATTTTCTGATGCTACTGGTGTCACTAGTTCACTGTTATGAATTGATTCTTGCATTATCGGTTCAGGTCTGATAAATTCATATTCCGGTCCATAATCAAATGATCTAATCTGATTACTGCCATGCTCATCCACCTTGACATTTATGTTTTTCATTATCTTATTCAATCTTTTGTTATAACATCTATATGCTTTGCTCTTAGTAGAATAACCCAAAAATATTTCATCATCAATTCTAGGATCAAACTTTCCTAATGCATCACCTCTTCTAATGTAACATTTGCTTCCAAAATTTTTGAAATATCTAATAGTTGGAGTATGACCAAACCATAGTTCATAAGGAGGCTTGCCAGTATCACCTTTTATGTGTACTTTGCTGAAAGTATATACAGCCATATTGAGAACCTCTCTCCAATAGATATTAGGTAATTTAGCTTCAGAAATCATTGTCCTTGCTACATCCAAAATTATTTTGTTCTTTCTTTCCACTAATCCATTCTGCTGTGGAGTCCTAGGTGCAGAAAGTTGTCTCCTATTACCATTCCTTTCATAAAAGTTGTTGAACTCATGGGATGTAAACTCACCACCATGATCTAATCTTAAGCACTTTATCTTTAGTCTTGTCTCAGTCTCAACCATAGCTTTAAAGATTTTGAATTTCTCAAAAGCTTCAGATTTCTCTTTCAAAAATGCTACCCACTTTTGGCATTATACACTCTAATGAGAATAGTTGATGTTATCATTGATGGCAACCAACTAGCAACCAACCAGCAACAAGTTTCTACACATGCATTGACATCATAGACATCATGCATCGGCAGGCACCAACACTAGCAGGCACTTTCACCGACATCTAGATTACATCAGAAGTGAAGTATACCGACACTTAGGCCGACATGGGATAAAGTTTTTCTTATATGAATTGTATTGTAAATGTAATTTATTATTTGTAAGCCAACTTGGTGTATTGTAATAGACTCATATATGTATGAGATCTTGTAAATCATTTTTGTAATGTAATGGATAAGTGATTATTATTGGTATATGTAAAGACAATGAAAGGTTTTGGTTAAGGTATCTGATTGAGCTTAAACCGGTACTGAACTAGGCATTAGAGATGCTATTTTGAGCAGTACATTGTATTGGATTTAATTATCCATTTTGTAGTTAGTAAGACTCTTTTGAGCAGTGCGCTCCAGATAGTTGGCCTTCCTACATGTGTAGGCCCCTATTGTAAGTAGTATTTATTCATTTTGGCCAGTAGTAAATATTGTGGGTCACAAATCCCACCGATTTTTTTCCCACACTAGGTTTCCTTGTTAAAATATTTTTTGTTATGGTGTGCATTTACGTTGTCTCTATTATTTCTCTTTACTGCATTATTTCTTGTTTATCGGTACATTGATTTGGGTTGCAAAATTATAAATAAGTTTAAATATTCCACTAACTGGTTAGACACTGATTCACCCCCCCTCTTAGTGTCTAAGGGACTGTCATTGAATCTAACAATTGGTATCAGAGCCTGGTCCTCTATTTTTAAAAGCCTAATAGCTTGAGGAAGATTCTGAAACCGGTACCGATGGAGAATTTAAGAAAATAGTTGGAAGGAGCTCTTGAAGATCTTGATTCAGAAAAATTAAAGAATATCAAACTTGAAGATAATCTGAGGACTGATAAGGAATTCATTAAAGGACTTCAAGAAAACTTGGTTATAGCACAAAATAAGAGAAAAGAACTTCATGAGCAAATGCAGAAACATGATGATGAAAAAGAAACTCTTAGTGATATTAAGGACAAGTTGAGGCAAGAGAACACTAACATGAGGAATGAAATGCAAGATATGACTATGAGACTATGTAAGGATATTGAAGACAGAAAGAAGAATGAGTAAGATTTGACTAGAAGACTTAATGATGGAGGTAATGAAAATTCAAGAAAAGTTCAGAAAGACTTGATGACATGCTGAAAAGATAAAAACTTGATGGATATACAATTGGACTTGGATTTGAAAATGGAGAAAGTTTCGGGACCATAAACAATCAAGATCATAGTAAACTAGTAAGTCAACCTAATGCTTATAAATTGAATAGGAAATGTTTTAATTGCAACAAGTTTGGTCATAGAGAAAATCAGTGCAGATTTAGAAATAATCAAAATACAAACTTACCCATCGGTCAATGTTCCAAATGCAACAAAGTTGGTCATAATTCAGAAAATTGCAGAATGAATGTGAAATGCTATGTTTGTGGTAGATTCAGACATTTATCTAATCAATGCAGAACACAAACCGGTCAAGGATATGGAAAAGCTATTCAGAGAAATAATGTAACTTGTTATGTATGTAACAAGATTGGACATATTGACAAATTTTGTAGAAGCAAGACTAAATCGGCAAACAATAAAGGATCTACTGTGAAGGGAAAAGAAAAGGTAAATGAAATAAAGCAAGAATTTTCAAAACAATGGATTAAGAAGGGAGATCAGAAAGTTGATGAATCTGTCTCTGCACTGGTTGAACAGAGTAACCCTCCACCGGTAGGAGATTATTCATCCGACTAAGAAATAATTCTTAGGGGGTATTGCAACAAATTGAAAATCATGCATTCTACCCTTGGTTGATGGTAAGAAGACACATTTCTTCTTTACCGACAGATATGTTAAGTTTTCACTTAACCGACAAGCATTTAATATGGTAGTTGGAAAACATTTTTGGTTATATAACACCAGAAACCCTCATTTTCATCCACCAAGCATTCAAGCATCCAGAGAGCATGAAATTGAGAAAGGGCAATCTAAAGGCGAGCTGCGAAGTGTTTTTCAGACATCCAAGGATTTCAAGCAAGAGGTATTTATGTTTCAAAATGGTATCTTCATCTTTTGTACCTAAGTTTATTGCAAACCCTACTATGGTAGAAAATGTTAAGCGCCCTAGGCTTGTGTTTAAAATCATCCCTGAAATTGCCAAGAAAGATGAGTTTGTCAGAGCTTTTTCAAAATTTTTGAAGGGAGTCTCTTTTGCTGAAGACCCTAGAATGTACATTCACTGCAACATAGAAAATCTAGGAACTATTTTGGAGAACATGTACAGTGGTGTCATTACTAATGAACAAGGTTTAATTAAATCAAAGCATAAGATAGTTGAAGACATGATTCATTGAGATACTGAACATACCTGAATTTCCTAAGGAGGTAGTCCGTCTAGTTCTGAGTAGAGTTCATGGGGAGTTCATGTGGATTGACTCTATTTTTAAAATATCTAAGGAGGCAATCAAGGCAGTTACTGGTTTACCCTCAATCAGTAGTAGGCCCGATAAAACTAAGAAGATACCTAACAAGGGAGTTATGGAGTTAACTGGAGCTACATCTGATAACAGATCTCTTAGGGTTAATGACATTACTTATGCTAATGTCAGATATGTGAGTATGGTACTTGGATATAAAGTAACTCATGCAAATAGATTAAATTCAGTTTCCAGCTTATGTATTCATAATGCATATGAGATGGTAAAGAACAATGCTAAAATAGATATTTGTGAATGGCTTAAAGATGAATTAATAGACAAACTGAAAAAGATTAAGGGTGACCAGAAAGGGACATTTCGTTTTGGCAACCTACTTGTGTGTCTGATGCTTTACTTCACCAAAGAGATACCTGACATTGGTCATAAGGACTTTGAATATGACATCTCGGTAGGAAAACAAATCAAGGAAGCTATCATCAGTACAGACAATAACAGTGACAACATTATAACAGATTACTTCAAAAACTTTCAGACTAAGATGAGAGCTAGAAAAATTTTACCACAGAGCATAGTACACAAGTATGACAAGCAAATCTACTTTGTAATCAAACGTGATGAGACATGGATGGAAGCAGTTAGCCCGAGAACTATTTGGGTTACTGAAATGGGTTATGAAGTTGATTTACCCATTCTTGAAACATATGCTAAAACACTACTTGATGCACCTAAAGAACCATCTGAAGAATTTTTTGGTAATTTTGAGACCATTGAGAGTGCTATTTCGATGCAGAAGAAGAGAAAAAGGAGAGAAAAGTTTATCAGAGATGCATCCAAGATGGCCAAGAAGGTCAAAGAAAATGTAATGAACATAAGTGGTATATCTGCCAGTGAACTGGAAGGATTGAAACTGGAAGCACATGTTTCACCAGTTGTTACTTCTTTAGATACAGACAGTGGGAAAGCAACAGACTTCAAAAGAGTTGAAAGAAAGAAGATGAAACCCTCACCGGTGCCCTCTCCTTCTCCCAAAAGGACTAGAAATTTGAGGAAGAAGCAGCGGGCTGTAAGGGAACCTAAAAATAAACTAACACCAAAGAAGAAACAAACTAAGACACCTGATACCCTGACACCAGAGGAACTGGTAAATGAGATAACACAAGATGTAAATCTTTGCAATGTAAATAAATACTATCACTCTTACAATGATTCAAACAAGGAAACAATAGAGGGTAGTATAATTTTGCATTTAGATATCTATAAGAAGGTTTTGATTGAATTTGTAGAGGATCTACCAAATGACTTATATTTAAGGCTAGAAGCTAAAAGAATGTTAGTGATGGAACTAGATAAAAAACTAAAAGTTGAAGCATTATTGGCAGTGCACCCTATAAACTCTAGGGAGGAAATTAATGAACTAATTGCTGAGGAAAACTAGTCAGTTTTTGTCAGTGGACATCGACAGGTTAGCCTAATGGCTGGTAGAGTGAAAGAGATTGATGATGAGACTGCAGACAAATGGGATATATTTTTTGTTGAAAAAGAAAAGAAAGAAGAAAAGAAAAGACAGAAAGTAGATAAATCTTTTGCTAAAGTGTACCAAAAGGACAAAGGGAAAAGCAATATTGGTGGTATACCTACTATAAAGGTAACAGATAACATCCCTCCATCGGCTCAGGACACCCCTCCATTAACTTCAACATCACCAGTACACACAGAAAATCAAATGGATAAAGCAACTGATGAAGTAACTCATGATGATACTAACCCAGAGTCTGAAATACTTTTCACCATGAATGTGGATACATAGGATATAAACATTGTTGTGGACAAAGAGACTACAGAGGTTAAGGTATATGATGTTAAGGACAGTAAGATCTATGAGATACTGACACACACTGTTTATTCTTAGAAGACTGAGATACCAACACAAGCTGAGCAACCAGAGACTGAGAAACCAACAAAGGATAAGGTAACTAACACAGAGCAACTGAAATCAGAGAAACCGACAGTTAAAGAGGCACTTGTATAGACTAAAAAATCAAAAGAAGAGGTAAAAACACAGACAGAGAAACCAGAAGAAAATGTATGTAAAGAGGAAGCAACTGATGGAAATAAGGAGGAAATAGTGAAGGTAATTGGGCAAGTTGAGAGGAAATCCATAGCAGAACCAAGCACATCAAAAGGAGAATTCAGACCCACTAACATAACAAATGTTCTATTGGATTCTATCAAGAGGATAACAGATCGCAATGCCTTAGCATTTAAGGCTATTGATAACACATTACCTATCTTGAAGATGATTGCACCTACCTGTAAGATAGATCACATTAATGATTCTTTAGGTAAATTGGACACATTGTCCAAATTCATTGATGAAAATATCATAACTATAGATAAGGTGAATGAGGATACTATAAAGGAAAGAGTAGATAAAGAGAAAGGAGAATTCTTTGAGAAAACCATCAAAAACTGTAATGAGCATATCGATTCATTATTACTGGTACTCAAATCAACAATTTTGTAATATAAGGAGCTATATAGAGAAGCTTGCAAGCCTCACCATCTGACTGAGGATATAGATGAGGAAATCAAGAAGACACAAAAGGAAATTGATGATATTGTAGATAATATGATAGGTTCTTCGGGACTTATCTCAATTTTGAGTAGGAAATGGCACTTTTTGAGGAGAAGTTAGAGAAACTTGAGAAAGAGAAAGAAAGGATAAGGTTAAAGGCCCAAGAACTCAAAAGTAAACTTGGTCCAAGATTGGACAGTCTCATTACTCAATGGGTTGAGCTATCAAAGGAAATAGTTCAAGGAGAACGGTCACCAGAGCAACATATGCACTATCTAACCGGCATGATCCAGCAGACTGAGACCATTCTCTCCAACAACAAGAAATTCATGTAGAGCCTAAATCTAATTTTGGCAGATATTTTTCAAATTGTAACCAACCGGTTACAGGCAATGAGGTAGCTTTTTTGTATTCTTTGACTCATTTTAACATCCTTCGTCATTGATATCAAAGGGGGAGTAGTATGGAGAAAAATAAGGAGTGGTATGGAGAAAATAAATGCACAGTGGAGATCACTTGCTCAGGGGGAGAACACTTCTTTTTGGATTTCATTTTTGGATAGTAGTTTTGGATTTTTCTCATGAGTGTTTCCATCAATGCCAAAGGGGGAGATTGTTGGTATTCTACACTCTAATGAGAATACTTGATGTTGTCATTGTTAGGATTAATGATAGTCCCAAAGACACTGAGAGGGGGGGGGGGGGTGAATCAATGTCTGACTGGTTAGCAGAATATTTAAACTTATTAAGAACTTTGCATCCCAAAATAGTGTACCAATAAATAATAATTAATACAACAAATAAGAATAACATAGACAACATAGAGAACACACCATAACACAAGATATTTAATGAGTAAACTCGGTGTGGGAAAAACCTTGGTGGGATTTGAGACCCACAATAGTCAATCACTGGCCAATGAATAAATATTACTTACAATGAGGGGCCTACACATGCAGGAAGGCCAACTGCCTAGAGCTCACTGCTCAATAAGAGTCACAATGACTACAAAGGTGGATTATGAAATCCAATACAATGTGCTGCTTCAAATCAGCATCAACTATGCCAGGTTTAGTATCAATTTAAGCTCAGTCTATTACCAAAACCTTCGTTGTCAACTATATCACCTTATATAAAAATATTATCCATACATTCTCTCTTTCATGACCTATAAGATCTCATACATATATATGAGTCTTTTACAATATACCATGTCAGCTTTTACAAAAGATAATTACAATAAAATACAATAAACAAAAGTTTATTCCCTGTCGGCTGGGGTGCTGGTATGCATTGTTGCCGATGTCGGTGAAGTGCTTGCTGGTGTATGTAGAAGTCTATTGCCAGTGTCGGTAATTGCCGGTGGCTTACCAGATTAATGCTAGTTGGTTACCAGATGGTTTCCATCAATGACAACATCAACTATTCTCATAAGCTTTTAGATTGCCAACAATCTCCCCCTTTGGCATTGATGGAAACACTCATGAGAAAAATCTAAAAACTGTTCCAAAAACTAAAGTCCAAAAAGTTTCCAAAAAGATGTGCTCCCCTTGGGCAAATGATCTCCTCCGAATAAATATTTTTCTCTCCACTACTCCCCCTTTGACATCAATGACAAAGGTTGTCAAAAATAGTCAAATGAGTGCAAAAATTTCACCTCAAAGTTTGTAACCGGTTGGTTACAATCTGAAAGCTGTCTGCCAAAACCAAATTTAGACTCTGCATGAATCTTTTGTTGTCGATTAGGGTTGCCTCAGTCTGTTGGATCTTGTTGGTGAGATAGTGCATGTGTTCTTCTGGTCATCTCTCTCCTTGAAGTAATGCCTTAAATATTTTATTTCTCAGAGAGATAAGATTGTCCAACTTAGGACCAAGTTTGTATTTAAGTTTTCTGGCATTAGACTTAATCCTTTCCTTCTCTTTCTCAATTTTATCCATTTTTTCCTCAAAACTTTCTATTTCCTTCTCAATAACTAATATAGGTTTAGATGAACCAATTATGTTATCAACTATGTCATCTATTTCTTTCTGTATTCTACTGATCTCCTTTTCTAAGTTCTCTGTCAAAAGATGGGGTTTGCATGTTTCCCTATAAAGATCCTTGTATTCCAAAATTGTAGAGTTTAGTGCCGGTAATAGTGTATTCATGTGTTTTGCACACTTCTTTATTGTGTCTTCAAAGAATTTATCCTTCTCCTTTTCAACTTTCTCCATGAAGGTGTCCTCATTCACCTTGTCAATGGTTATTACATTATCAATAAGAAATTTTGATAGTGTGTCCAATTTTCCTATAGAATCCTTGATGTGATCAGTGTTATAGTTTGGTGCAATCAACTTCAGAACTGGTAAAGTATTATCAATTGCCTTATAAGCCAGTGCATTGCAGTCTATTATCTTCTTGATTGAATCTAAAAGTACTTCACTAACATTTGTAGGTCTGAATTCACTTGTTGAAGTGTCGGATGTCTGACCAATTACCTTTATTACCTCTATGCTTCCATCATTAGTAACCATTTTGCTTTTGTTTACCTCTGGTGGATCAGTCTGAGTTTGCATTTCAACCAGTAAAGGTTTGTCTAATTTTTTAGGTGTCTCAGTGATTGCCAGTTTCTCTGCCTCTGTAGGTTTTTTAGTAAGTTCGACTATCGGTATCTTTGTCTCTGGTGGCCTTGTGCTAGCATCCTTTTCTTCAGTAGGTTTTCCTGTATCTGATGGTTTCTCTATTTGGGTTGGGATCTCAACCTCAACAGTTTCTACCAGTTTCTCAGATATGTTGCTACTGTCAACATTATCATTCTTAACCTCTGCACTGTCCTTGTCTACAACAATATTCACTTCCTGAGTATCCACATTCATGGTGAATAGTATCTCAGATTCAGGATTTGTATCCTCATGTGTGATACCTTCAGTGTCAAAGACCGGTGTATCATTTGTGTGCATCAGTGTAGTATCCAAAGGTGGTGGTAGTATATTATCAATAATCTTGATGTTTGAAATTCCACCAATCTTTCCTTTGCCCTTATCCTTATCCTTCTGATACACTTTGAATGTCTTCTTTGGCCAGTTCCTTTCCTCTTGTTTTTCTTTTTCCACAAAAAATATATCCCATTTATCAACAGTCTCTTCTGCAATCTCATTTAATCTTCCTGCCATTAAGCTTACCTGTTGGTTCCCACTGGAAAAAATGGATCTATTAGCCTCACAAATCAATTCATTAATTTTCTCTTTTGAGTTCACAAGATGAATAGCTAGAAGGTTTTCAACTTTTAGTTTCTTATCTAATTCCATCACTGCTATCCTTTTTGCATCCAATCTTCTATACAGTTCACTTGGTAAATCATCCACAACTTCAATTAAGACTTTCTTATATATGTCCAAGTATAAAATAATACTGTTCTAAATGCTCTCCTTGTCAAAATCATTAAATGAATTATACAGTTTACTCACATTAGCCAAATTTCTATCATCAGTTATTTTATTCAACAAATCATCCAATGAAGGTGTGACCGATTTCTGTTTCTTCTTAGGAGTTAGTTTCTTGGCCGGTTCCCTTACTACCTATTGTTTCTTCCTCAAGGTCCTTGTTCTCTTGGGTGAAGGAGAGGGTACCGGTGAAGGTTTTCTCTTCCTCCTTTCAACTCTTTTAAACTCTCCTGCCTTGTCACTGTCGGTTCCAGAAGATGTGCCAACCGGTGAAATGTGTGCCTCCGATTGCAGTCCTTCAAGATCACTAGCCGATATCCCAGTAAAGTTCATTACATTTTCTTTGATTTCCTTTACTTTCTTCAAAGCATCTCTAATGCATTTTTCTCTTTTCTTTCTTTGCTTCATTGTTTTTACACCACTTTCAATAGTTTCTGCATTGCCAAAAACTTGTTCTGATGGTTCTCTTGGTGCATCTAGTATTGCTTTAGCATATGTCTCAAGAATATTTAGATCTACCTCATATCCCATTTCAGTTACCCATACAGTCCTAGGGAGTACAACTTCCATCCATGTCTCATCTTTCTTGATAACAAAAACAAATTTCTTTGTCATACTTGTCTACTATACTCTCTGGTAGCCTTTCTCTAGCTCTCATTTTAGCTTGGAAAGTTTTAAAGTATTCAACTATGTTGTTGTCCTTTGCAATTCCCATGTTGGTAAAAGCTTCCTGTATTTTTTTTCCTACCAGTATATCATAACCAAAGTCTTTGGGTCCTATATCGGGAATCTCCTTAGTGAAATACAACATTAGACATACCAAAAGGTTTCCAAAATGGAATGTGCCTTTCTTGTCACCTTTTATCTTTTTTAGGTTGTCAATAAGTTCATCTTTCAGCCATTCACATACATCAATAATTGCATTGTTGTTAACCATCTTATAAGCACTCTGTATACAGAGACTAGAAACTGAATTTAGCCTATTGGCATGTGTAGTCTTGTATCCTAACACCATACTCACAAATCTCACATTGATGTCCTTAATATCATTCACTCTTAGTGATCTACTGTCAGATGTTGCTTTTGTTAGGTTTATCATTGTGTTGTTAGGAATCTTCTTAGTCTTATCAGGTCTTTTGCCAGTTGAGGGTAAACCAGTTACTACCCTAATTGTTTGTCTGGTTATTTTGCAGACAGAATCCAACCATAAGGATTCGCCATGTGCTCTACTTAGAACAATCCTGACTACTTCCTCTGAAAATTAAGGGATATTCAATATCTCAACAAAACCTAAAGTTTCTACAATCTGTGTTCAGGTTTAACAACACCATTTTTATCACAAATTACCATTTTAAATATTTTCATTAGTTCCTTAGCACCTAATTCTTCAATGTTTCAATGAATATAAATCCTAGGGTCTTCTGCAAATCCTACACCTTTAGGAATTTTTGAAAATGCCCCTGTGGAATCATCTTGCTTAGCTACTTTGGGAATTATTTTAAACATGGGCCTAGGGTGTTTCACATTTTCCACAATAGTAGGGTTCTGAACAAATTTGGGAGCAGAAGAAGAAGCCATTTGAAAAATACCTTTAGCTGCCTGAAAATATTCTAAATGCTTGGAGAAATCACTTCGCACCTTGCCTTGAATGCCTTTGCTCAGTTTTTGCACTCTCTGCTAATTCGAATATTCGATGTGTCAGAAAAGAGGGAAATTAGCTGATTTATAATGACATTTCTCTCAATAACCACATTAAATGCTTTCTGGTTAAGTGAAAACTTTACACATCTGTCGGTAAGGAAGAAATCTATCTTCTCACCATCAACCAAGGGTACTCTGCATGATTTTTAACTTTCTGCAATACCCCCAAAACTAGTTACTTCTTAGTTGGATGAAGAATCTCCTACCTGTGGAGTATTACTCTATTCTACCGGTATAGAGATAGTTTCATCAACATTCTGGTCTCTCTTCCTAATCCATTATTTTGAAAATTCTTGCTTTACCTAATCTACCTTTTCTTTGCCTTTTAAACTAGATCCTTTATCATTCGCCGGTGAAGCATTGCTTCTACAAAATTTGGCAATATGTCCAATTTTTTTACAAGCATAACAAGTTACATTATTCTTCTAAATAGCCTTTCCATATCCTATGCCAGTTTGTGTTATGCATTGATTAGATAAGTGCCCAAATCTTCCACAAACATAGCATCTCACATTCATTCTACATTTTTCTGAATTATGACCAACTTTGTTACATTTGGAACATTGACCGATGGGTGCATTAATGTTTTGATTGTTTCTAAATCTACACTAATTTTCTCTATGACCATACTTGTTACAGTTAAAGCATTTCCCATTAAATTTATAAGCACTAGGTTGTCTTATCGGTTTACTGTGATCATGATTGTTTGCAGTATCGGAATTTTCTCCAACTTCAAATCCAAGTTCATTAGTATCTCCATTAGGTTTCTAATTTTTTAACATATCATCAAGTTCCTCTGAACTTTTCTTGAATTTCTCTTTGTGTTGATTTCCAATAGCCAACTCATTTTCCAAAATTCCCTTTTGTCTCATAAGCTCAGTTATATCATGTTGCATGTGAATTAGATCTATCTTCAGCATATCATTTTCATGACTGAGTCTTAGATTTTCATTTCCAGCATCATTGAGTCTCCTAGTCAAGTCTTCTTCATTCTTCTTCCTATCTTCAATGTCTTTACATAACCTCATAGTCATATCTTGCATTTCATTCTTCATAATTATTGTTCTCTATTCTCAACTTGTTCACAAGTTCATTAAGAGTTTCCTTTTCATCATCAATTTTATGCATCTTCTCATGAAGTTCTTTTCTTTTATTTCGAGCTATAGTAAGATTCTCCTGAAGTCCTTGAATGAATTCTTGTGCAGTCCTCATATCATCTTCAAGTTTGATATTCTTCAATTTCTCTGCATCATAGTCTACAAGAGCTCCTTCCAATTGTTTTCTTAAGTTCTCCATCTGTACTGGTGTCAGAATCTTCCTCAAGCTGTTAGGCTTTTGAAAATAGAGGTCCAAGCTCTAATACCAATTTTTAGGATTAATGACAGTCCCAAAGACACTGAGAGGGGGGCTGAATCAGTGTTTGACCGGTTAGTAGAATATTAAAACTCATAAAAAACTTTGCATCCCAAAATAGTGTATTGGTCAATAAGAATTAATGCAGAAAATAAGAGTAACATAGACAACATAGAGAACACACCATAACACAAGATATTTAACGAGGAAACCCGATGTGGGAAAAACCTCGGTGGGATTTGAGACCCACAATATTCACTCACTAGCTAATGAATAAATATTACTTACAATGAGGGGCCTGCACATGCAGGAAGGCCAACCGCATAGAGCTCACAACTCAATAAGAGTCACACTGACTACAAAGGTGGATTATGAAATCCAATACAATGAACTGCTTCAAATCAGCATCAACTATGCCATGTTCAGTACCGGTTTAAGCTTAGTCTATTACCAAAAACCTTCACTGTCAACTATATCACCTTATATAAAAATATTATCCATATATTCTCTCTTTCATGACCCATCTGACTTGCATTGGAAGAGACATATGGAATGTTACAAATAATGGCTATACCCAAAACAATTTCATTAACTCTTTCCATAAAAGCAGAAATTCTTTCATCTTCTTCCATTTTCAGATTTTCATACCTGACCCAGAAGCATTCCAGTTTTGCAATTTTGACAGTGGTATCTCCTTCATTCAATGTCTCCAATTTATCCCAAATAGCTTTAGCAGTAGATTGGTCTGATAATCCCATGATTTTCTGATCTGACAATGTGCTCAAAAGTGCTTCTCTTGCTTTGCAATCATTCTCCTGATCTTTAGACAAGTTTGGTGGATTAAGTTGAATCTGTGTAGGACCAACATAGCCATTCTTTGTAACATCCCATATGTCTCTTCCAATGCAATTCAAATGTGTCTCCATTCTGATCTTCCATATACCATAGTTAGTTCCATCAAGTTTTAGACTGTCCTTCCTGAAATAGTTAGTTGCCATAGAATCTCCTCAAGCTGTTAAACTTCTGCAAAAAATAGGACCTTGCTCTGATACCAATTGTTAGGACCCACAGACAACTGAGAGGAGGGGGGTGAATCAGTTGTCAATTAATTTCAACCCAAATATAACTTAATCAAACTTGATGCATAATACCAGTAAACCAAACTTAACACATGAAATAGAAAGAGAAATAACATCCACAATATATAACACATATATTTGTACGTGGAAACCCTGTAAGGGGAAAAACTACGGTGGGAAACCTTACCCACAGTTAGATGATACTACTACAGATAGTATGTGTACAAATGGGGTCTGCACATGCAGAAAGGCCAACTGCCTAGAGTTCACTGCTCAATCACAAAATGAGAGTCACACTGACTACAATTGGATAATTAAATCCAATGATAATGTACTGCTCAAAGTAGCATCTCTAATGCTGGATTCAGTACCGGTTAAGCTTTGATTGTCTTCTTCAAACCTTCCTTGAATCTTCAAATGATTTCTACATGAGTAGCTCTGCTTATATTTTCATATATCGAATACCACAACCTTATCTCATCTCCTATATCAATCTCACAATTGAGATCTTAAATATATACCAAAACCTAAGACCAAATGTGTAGGTCGGCCTACTAAGAATGTTGCAATTAAATTAATTACAAATGAATCAATATGTGATGCATCATGTTGGCTCAATGCATTTACAATAATAACCAAACAATAAATCATCTCCATAACGTGTCCTGCTGAACTGGAATAGATAACGCATGCCGGTCCATAACCTAGATCAATTTGCTGGTAACAATAAATATTCCAACTTGATTAGACCAATAACCTAATCTCCAAAACAAGTGTCCAAACCATGTCTTCGACATAACCAAATAATCTCCAGATGATAATAGATCATCCTCGGTGCCAGTGAACAATATAACCTGTCGGTGAACCAAATACCAGTGATTGTGCATAAGTCACTGAACACGCTGGTGAACATAATGTGCCGGTTCAACATAACCAAAGATCTCCAGAAGGATAAGTGCTGATAAGTGTTGACATCAATGACAAAACCAATGCAACACTTCCATAATACCAACAATCTCCCCCTTTGGCATTGATGACAACACAAGATGGAAAAACATCTAAGTGCCAAAGTCAGAATGCCAAACAAAAATAAAAAACCAACAATCTCTAGAATAGATCAATTACCAGAAATCAAAATACAGAATATCTCTCCCCCTATGATAATGATTCAAAGTTTTTCCATAGATATCTCTCCCCCTTTGACATCAAATGCCAAAGCAATACAAATACCAAATACAACCAGTTCATAGAACTAATTACAAATACCAACTTATCCAACTACTCCCCGTGAGAAGTAGCTCTCCTTCATCAAAGCCAGAAAAGGTTTCTTTGTTAATTTCTGTCGGTTTGATGCCAATCTCCAACTGTATAAGTCTCTACCGGTGAAGGTATTACCCCAAGCTACTCTTTGAGATATTCAAAGGCTTCTTTAGGTAAAGGCTTTGTAAAGATATCTACAATCTTCTCTTTAGTATTCACATAAACCAATTTCACTTCCTTTGCTTCAACATTCTCTTTCAGAAAATTGTATTTGATAGAAACATGTTTAGTTTTAGAGTGAAATACCAGATTCTTTGATATATCAATTGTTGTTGAATTATCACAATAAATGATTATAGGTTCTTTGCATTTTACCTTTATATCCTTCAACATTTGCTTAATCCATAGTACCTGAGTACAATATGTTGTTGTTGCAACATATTCTGATTCTGCTGTTGATAATGATGTACAACTCTGTTTCTTACTCAACCATGAAATCAATCTGCTACCAAGAAAGAATGCTCCACTGGTGGTTCTCTTTCTGTCATCTACATCTCTTGCCCAATTTGCATCGGTGTATGCACATAAATCAAAATTTTTATCTTTAGGACACCATAAGCCAAGATTTATTGTGCCTTGTAGATACCGGAAAATCCTTTTCACTGCTGATTCATTATTTTCCTTAGGATTACTCTGAAATCTTGAAACAATTCATACTGCATTCATAATATTAGGTCTTGTTTGTGTCAAATACAGTAAACCTCCAATCGTAGATTTATATCTTGTCGGATTAACAGGGGTTGAATCATCCTTCAATTATAGTTTATTAGTTGTAGTCATAGGAGTACTTACCGGTTTAGAGTTTTCCATACAAAATTTCTTTAGTAGTTCCTTCAAGTACTTTGATTGACATATGAATATACCTTTATCAGTTTGTGAAATCTGCAATCTTAAAAAGAATTTTATCTCCCCAATCATAGGCATTTCAAATTCTTCCTGCATCTTATTAGAAAAATCCTTACACAATCCATCTTCTCCTCCAAAAATGATATCATCAACAAAAACTTCAATAACCAAGATGTCATCATTAGTCACTTTGAAATATAAGTTGCTATCAACATTACCTTTAGTGTAACCAAGCTTCAAAAGATATTTGTCCAATCTAGCATACCAAGCTCTAGGAGCTTGCTTCAATCCATATAAAGCTTTCCTTAACCTACAAATCATATCTTTGTCATTTGTCAAAGAAAATCCATCAGTTTGTTCAATGTAAAATTCCTCTTCAAGATCACCATTCAAAAATGCACATTTAACATCCATTTGATATACTTTATAGTTCTTGTGTGCTGCAAATACAAGAAATAGTCTGACTGCCTCAATTCTAGCTACCGTGCAAAGGTTTCATTGTAATCAATTCCCTCTTTCTGTGAATATCCCTTACACACTAATCTTGCTTTGTTTCTGATTACCTTACCATCTTCATTAAGTTTATTTTTGAATACCCATTTAGTTCCAATTACATTTTTGTTTTTAGGCTGGGGAACCAATGTCCATGTGTTATTCTTTTTAATTTGTTCCAATTCATCTTCCATAGCCTTAATCCAATGTTTATCTTCACATGCCTCAAAAATAGTTGCTGGTTCAATTTGAGAAATTAAACATACCTCTTCATTTGCTATTCTTCCTCTTGTCATTACACCTTGATACTTATTTCCAATTATCTGAATTTCAGAGTGATTCAATCTTACATACCTGGGTGTATTCACTTGATGTTGTTCTTCAGTCACTATGGAATTCTTTGATGATGTCGGTGTGATTGGATCTACATTATGTACTGGTGCACTAAGTGTAGGTTCATTTATGATCATCTAAATTGCCGGTTCAAAATCTATAGATCTTGAATTACCTCTTAAGTGTTCATCGGTCTTCACATTTGCACTCTCAATGATTTTCTACAATCTTTTATTAAAACATCTATATGCCTTGCTCTTAGATGAATAACCAAGAAATATTCCTTCATCACTTCTAGGATCAAATTTACCAATATAATCATCTCTACTAATATAACATTTGCTTCCAAATATTCTGAAATATTTAAGAGTAGGAGTATTACCAAACCATAGTTCATGAGGGGTCTTACCGGTTTCACCTTTGATGTGAACTCTGTTGAAAGTGTAAACCGTTGTATTCACTACTTCCCTCCAATACACATGAGGTAGGTTTGCTTCTGATATCATGCTTCTAGCTGCATCCAGAATAGTTATGTTCTTCCTTTCCACAACTCCATTCTGCTGGGGTGTCTGAGGTGCTGATAGCTATCTTCTGATTCCATTCACTTCACAGAATGTATTAAATTCCTTAGATGTGAATTCACCTCCTTAATCTGATCTTAAACATTTGATTTTCTTACCTGTATCATTCTCTACCATTGCCTTGAATAGTTTAAATTTCCCAAAAGCTTTTGATTTCTCCCTGAGAAAAGTAACCCAACACATTCTAGAATAATCATCAATGATTAGCATAAAATATCTATCTCCTTGTATACTTCTAGTTCTTGCCGGACCACATAAATCAATTTGAATTAAATCAAGAAAATTATTGGATTTCTCTGGAATACTCTTAAAAGTTGTTCTAACTTGCTTTCCAAATTGACATTCCTTACATACCGGATTGTGAGGTTTTACAATCTTGGGTAAATCCCTTACTGTCTTAGTTGTACTGATCTTTACAATGCAATCAAAATTTACATGACAAAGTCTATTATGTCATAACCAACTTTCATCAATAAGTGCAATCAAGCATGTCTTCTCATTGTTATTCAAATGAAAGATATTACTCGTAGTCTGATTACCGGTTGCAATTTCCAAACTAGTTCTATTCATGATTTTGCATTTACCATTCTTGAATTGTAACTGAAATCCATTTTCAACTAATTGACCAAAACTCAAAAGATTATGCTTCAAACCTTCAAGATAATAAATGTTTTTAGTATTGTGCTTACCATCAAAAGATATAGTGTCTTTTCTTCTGATCAAACAAGCTTTATCATCCCCAAATCTTACTAGACCTCCATTGTATTCCTAAAAAGTTAAGAATTTACTTTTATCACCAGTCATATGATTTGAACATCCGAAATCAATGATCCATTCATCCTTTTCTTCAATTTTAGCTGCCAGGGCCTACTCTACCGATTGTACAGTAGGTGTTAGTTGATCTTCTATTATTGTAACAAAAGCCCATCCATTGTTTGTCGGTTCCTCATCAGAATCATTAGTAACTCCTTCATCAACATAGTAACATGATTTGTCTCTATTCTTCTTAAATATGTATCTCTGATATTCAAGGTTAGGGTTATATGTTCTTTTAGCTTCTTCTCTTAATCTTGCATGTCTATCAGGACACCTAGATGCCGTATGAGCAATTTTATTGCAGTTAAAACATTTAAATGGTGCTTTACCTTTATACTTACTTCCAACTAGACTTTTAGGCATTTTTCTTGTGAATAGTGCTTCAAGTTCTTCCAATTCTGATGTTTTCATTTCTGATGTTTTCAAGTTCTCTTGCATAAAGTGCTTTCCAATCAGATTTGCTGCAAATGATGATGATGATGCTATAGATGATGATGCTTTGAAGGCTAAATCTGTCTTAATTATAGCAACAAGACCAAATTCCTCAAGCTCAAAAGCTGAAAGTTTTCGAACCAAAGTATCTCTAGGTATTGAAGTATTAGACATTGTTCTCAATTCATTAATAGCAGTTACTTTCATTTTGTATGCTGGTGGAAATGCTCTTAAAACTTTAAAAACAATCTCATCTTCACTTAAGGATCCTCCACAACATTGTATACCCAAAACAATTTCATTAACTCTTTCCATAAAAGCATAAATTCTTTCATCTTATTCCATTTTTAGATTTTCATACATGACCTGGAAGCATTCTATTTTTGCAATTTTGATAGTGGTATCTCCTTCATTCAATGTCTCCAATTTATCCCAAATAGCTTTAGCAGTAGATCGGTCTAATAATCTCATGATTTGTTGATCTGACAATGCACTCAAAAGTGCTTCTCTTGCTTTGCAATCATTCTCCTGATCTTTAGCCAAGTTTGGTAGATTAGGTTGACTCTGTGTAGGACCAACATAGCCATTCTTTGTAACATCCCATATGTCTCTTCCAATGCAATTCAGATGTGTCAATTAATTGTTTGTAAGCTGACTTGGTGTATTGTAATAGAATCATATATGTATGAGATCTTGTAGATCATTTTTGTAATGTAATGGATAGGTGATTATTATTGGTATATGTAAAGACAATGAAAGGTTTTGGTTAAGGTATCTGATTGAGCTTAAATTGGTACTGAACCAGGTATTAGAGATGCTATTTTGAGAAGTACATTGTATTGGATTTAATTATCCATTTTGTAGTCAGCAAGACTCTTTTAAGCAGTGCGCTCCAGGCAGTTGGCCTTCCTGCATGTGCAAGCCCCTATTGTAAGTAATATTTATTCATATTGGCTAGTGAGTAAATATTGTGGGTCACAAATCCCACTGAGGTTTTTCCCACACTGGGTTTCCTCGTTAAAATATTGTGTGTTATGGTGTGCATTTATTTTGTCTCTATCATTTCTCTTTACTACATTATTTCTTGTTTATCGGTACATTGATTTGGGTTGCAAAATTATAAATAAGTTTAAATATTCCACTAACCGTTTAGACATTGATTCATCCCCCCTCTCAGTGTCTTTGGGACTGTCATTGAATCTAACACCCACATCGTTCTAGAATAGTCATCAATAAGTAACATAAAGTATTTATCACCTTGAAAGCTTTTAGTCCTTGCCGGTCCACACAAATAATTTTGAATAAGATAAAGAATTTCATTAGATTTATGATGTACACTTCTGAAAGAATTTCTAACTTGCTTACCCATTTGACATTCTCTATATACCGGTTTATGAGGTTTGACAATCTTGGGCAAATCTCAGATAGTCCGTATTGAAATGATCTTTACTATGCAATCAAAATTTACATGATACACCCTTTTATGACATAACCAACTTTCGTCAATATGAGAAATCAAGAAAGCCTTCTCACCTAAGTTCAAATGAAAGATATTACCTTTGGTTTGAGTTCCGAAAGCAATCTCCAATCCAGATTTATTGATGATCTTACATTTTTCATCCTTGAATTGCAAATGAAATCCTCTATCCACCATCTGACCTACGATTAAAAGATTATGCTTTAAGGCTTCAACGTAATAAATATTATCAGTATTAGTCTTACCATCCAATGATATTGTTCCTTTGTCTTTGATCCTACACGCCTTGTTGTCTCCAAATCTGACCAGTCCGCCATCAAATTCTTGTAGTGATAAGAAATTTATTTTGTCACCAGTCATGTGATGCGAGCAACCACTATCTATAACCCATTCATCCTTCTCTTCAATTTTTGCATCTAAAGCCTTTTCTTCAGTATGTGTTGTTTCAATGATAGATTCCGAAGAATCATCCTTAATAGCAATAAAGACCCAATCTTTGCCAGATGATGCACCATTACCAGATCCACTCACATGTTCATCATCATCATCATCAGTAATACCAAAATCATCATCACTAGCATAATAACATAATTTATCTTTATTTCTTCTGAATCTAGGTATGCTCTGGTATTCAAGATTAGGCTTATAATTCCTCACAAATCTTTCATGATTCCTAGTAGCTCTTTCAGGACATCTAGATGCAAAATGACCAATCTTATTGCATGGAAAACATTTAAAAGGGACTTTTCCTTCATACTTACTTCCAGTTGGTCCTTTAGGAATTCTTCTAGCAATCAGGGCTTCCAACTTGTCAAGTTCTCTTTCTTCTTTCTCAATTTCCTCCATATCCTTACCATACATCTCTTTCCAATCTATCTTCTACTTATTGGAGGCAGATGCTTTAAATGCACTCTTAGTTTTAGCAGCACTTTGATCTCCAAGTTCTTCAAGTTCAAAAGTAGTCAATTTCCCAAGTAATGTATCTCTAGTCATAGGGGTACTTGACATTGTCTGGAGTCCATTGATAGCAGTAGCCTTCATCTTGTAAGCCAGGGGTAGAACTCTCAGAAATTTTGACACTATCTCATCCTCACTAACTGATCCACCGCAACATTTTATACCCATGACAATCTCATTGACTCTATCCATGAAAGAACTTGTCTTCTCATCTTCTTGTATCTTTAAAGTTTTGTATCTTACCCGTAAACCTTCAAGTTTAGAAATCTTCACATCCTAGCCACCTTCATAAAGAGTTTCAAGCTTTGTCCAAATCACCTTAGCATTCTCCAACTCTATGACATTCAATAGATTTTCATCAGATAGGGTGCTTAACAATGCTTCTTTTGCACTCACATCATTTTTCAGCTTTCTTATGTTCAGTAGTAGGTGTCGATGTTCTAGAATTAGGATCATGAGGTATATACCCTTTCTCCACTATCTCCCAAACTTGAGTTCCAAGACATCTGAGATGAATCTTCATTCGCTCCTTCCATATTTGGTAATTTGTACCATCAAATCTGGGACTCTCCTTCTGGTAAGGATTGAATGCAGAACTTGATGCAGTTGCCATCAAATCTCCTCAAGCGGTTAAGCTTATGGGGAGAGGACCTAACTCTGATACCAATTATTGTAATGCACTGATACTGATAGTAAACTAAGAAGGGGGGGTGAATTAGTTTACTCACAAGTACAACAATTAATTCAATTAAAAACCTTATACCAGAGCACAACACAATGAAATATATATCATGAAAACACAACACACATAACACTAATATTTTGACATGGAAAACTCGGAAAGGAAAAAACCACAATGGGAAACCCTACCCACAATCAGATGAATACTCTGCAGTAGTATTATGAATAATTACAATGGGGTTTGCACTTGCAGAAAGGGAAATAGCCTAGAGCGCACTGCTCATCACAAAGGGAAGTCTCACTGACTTACATAAACATCGGACTACAATCCCAAAAGAAATGAACTATGAAATTAGCATCTACTAATGCTTGATACAGTTCCGATTAAGCACTGATGTCTTCTCTGCAATTCAAAACCTTTCCAACCTTTACTATAATGTTATGACTCTATTCACACATAGTCCTTTCTCTGATAATTAAGACTTAACCAACCATAACCATCGATCCTTATATTACATGAATAAGTCACCTATAAATACATATCATCAACCTTATTGACAAGGTCGGCTAAACCCTAAACCCATAAACCCCTAATTATAAAAATTACATCATACAATACCACCAGACCAATATTATGATTTACATTACATAGCATGGACCTAAATCAAATATCCAAATAATTATATCTGTCGGGGATTCCGCTAAGACCAAAATCCAACACACTTCACTTTTCGGTAGAAACCCTCAGTGAAAGTTTAACCGGATCCAAATAGGACCACCATAATAACATGCCATACAATGCAAAGTCACCAAATGCTCAGGATATGATCAAGAAACACCTTCAGCATGAAAGAAACTGATTCCATAAGCCAGACCCAAAATCCACTGACCTAGTCACCAAAATAGCATACCAGTAAAGCTAATCAGGAATGGCAGAAGCTGGTAAAGCCAAAAGCTAGTCAGAAAAACCAAGAACATGCCAGTAAAGATACAAGCCAACCGATAATCGGAAATACCAAAAGTGATGACCAAATTATGAAACCACCAGAATATAGCAAGCATATAACCATCAGAATAAGCATCCAAAACTGAATTTAGAGATTTGATCACACCAGATCAGAATCACAACCAAAACCACAAAGACCACCAAGACTAACCGGGATAGATCCAACCGAGATAGTCTCCAATCGAGATACATTGTTGAAATCAATGACAACACTTAACCAAATCCAACATATTGCCAACACTCTCTTCCCTCTCCCTCTCTCCCTCCCTCCTCTCTCTCTATATTTCTCTCTCCCCCTCTCCTAAGTGTCTCTCTCCCCATCCCCCTCACTTTCTCTTTCTCTCCCAATTCTCTGTCCCATTCCCTCTAGCTCTCTTTAGCTGTCTCTCTCTCCCACTCCCTTTCTCTTTCTCTCTCATGTATGTCTCCCTCTCACCCTCTCTTTCTCTCTCAAGTCTCTCTCCCCCACTTTCCCTCTCTCCCTCCCCCATCCTCTCTCTCTCTCTCTCTCTCTCTCACACACACACACACACACACATACACACACATTATTTCTCTCTTAAGTCTCTCTCCCTCTCTCCCTCTATCTCTCTATCTCTCCTCCTCTCTTTGTTGTCTCTCTCTCTCCCATTATCTCCCTACCTCCCCCTCCCTTTCTCTTTTTCTCAATTGTCTCTCTCTCTTTCCCTCTAGCTCTCTTTCCCTCTCTCTATCTCCCTCCCACTCACTTTCTCTTTCTCTCTCAAGTATCTCTTCCTCTCACTCTCTATCTAAATCTCTCTATCCCCCTCTCTTAGGTATATCTATCTACCATTCTCTCTCTCTCTCTCTCTCTCTCTCTCTCTCTCTCTCTCTCTCTCTCTCTCTCTTAGGTGTCTCTCTCCCATTCTCTCCCTCTCTTTCCCTCTCTCCCTCCCATTCTTTCTGACCCCCCTCTCTCTCTCCCCCTCTCTCAAGTCTCTCTCTCTCTCTCCCATTCTCTCCCTCCCCCTCCCTTTCTCTTTCTCTCTCTCTCTCAAGTCTTTCGAGCTCTTTCCCTTGGTCCCTCCCACTCCCTTTGTCTTTCTCTCTCAAGTCTCTCTCCCTCTCACCCTCTCTCTCTCTCCCCCTCTCTCAAGTATTTCTCTCTCCTATTCTTTCCCTCTCTTTCCCTCTTTCCCTCTCTCCTCCCCCCCTCTCTCTCTCTCCCAAGTATCTCACCCTTTCTTTCTCTCTCATGTCTCTTTCCCTCTCTCCCTTCTCCATTCTCTCTCTTCCCTTTCCCTCTCTCCCTCCGAAGTCTAACATAAGAGAGAGAGAGCCTGAGTGAGAGGGAGGAAGGGACGGAAAATGATTAAGAGACAGAGAGAGAGCCTAGTGAGAGAGAGGCAGGTAGGAAGGGAAGCGTTGAGAGAGAGAGGTTGATGGAAAGATAGGAAGAGACAAGAGATAGAGATAGAGATAGAGATAGAGAGAGCCCATGTGAGAGGGAGGGAGGAAGGGAGGGAGAGAGAGAGAGAGAGGGAGGGAGGGGAGGGTTGAGGGAGGGAGAGAGAGAGAGAGAGAGCTAGCTCGAGTGAGAGAGAGGGAGGGAGGAAGGTAGGGTTCTCTCTCTCTCTCTCTCTCTCTCTCTCTCTTTCTCAACCCCTACCTTCCCCCTTGTTTCTCTCTCCCCATCTCTCAGTTAATATATCTCTCTGGTCTCTCTTCCTAGAGTATATCTCTCTCTCTTTCCATCAACCCTTCCCTTCCTCTCTCCATCTCTCTCACTTGATCTCTCTCTCTCAAGTCTCTCCCCCTCTTTCCATCACCTCTCTCTCTCTCTCTCTCTCTCTCTCTCTCTCTCTCTCTCTCTCTCTCTCTCTCTCTCTCTCAACCCCTACCTTCATCCCCCCCCTCTCTCTCTCTCACTTGGGCTCTCTTTTTAGTCTCTCCAACTCTTTTCATCAACCCCTACCTCCCTCCCTCCATCTCTCTCACTTGGGCTCTCTCTTTGCCTCAATCCCTCCCTCCCTCTCTCACTTAATCTCTCTCCCCCTTTGATCTCTCCCTCTCTCTCCATCTCTCCCACTTGATTTCTCTATCTCTCTTAGGTCTCTCCCTCAACCGATTCCTTCCTCCCTCCCTCTCTCTTTCACTTTGACTCCCCTCTCTCTCTCTTAAGATCTCTCTATCCTTTGTATTTTCCTTTCTTTCCATCAACCACTCCCTTCCTCCCTATATCTCTCTCACTTGATCTCTTTGGTATCTCTCTCTCCTTGGTATTTTCCTTTCCATCAACCACAAAGAGGGAGAGAGTGAGAAAGAGAGAGAGGGAGGAAGGTGGGGGTTGAGGGAGAGGCTAGAGGGAGAGAAAGCCCAAGTGCAAGAGAGAGAGAGAGAGAGAGAGAGAGAGAGAGAGAGAGAGAGAGAGAGAGAGAGAGAGAGAGAGAGAGAGAGAGAGAGAGAGAGAATTGCAAGGAAAGAGAGGGAGAGACCAGAGAGAGAGAATGTTGATATGAGCATGCTGATTACTGAAATTTGACTATCTAAAATTTATATGAATACTCTAAAAACTAGAATTTGCATTATAACTCCTAGAGATTTGAAGCCACTCTCAAACATCCTACCAATATATACATAAAATATAACTTAAAGTATAAGAAAGGAAGAGTTATACTTACTTGTTATATTTTATGAATGTATTTGGAGAGAGAGAGAGAGCGAAAGAGAAAGACAATTTGTTCTTTTCAAAATGAAAATACACTTGTCAAAATGCAAATCCATTTGACACTCGCCTTATTTGGCATGACCATACCTTAGGTTCGACATGCCAAGCCTATTTGGCATGCAACAAATAGGGTGCACACCTTATTTGGCGTGTGCCAAAAGACCTGATGGGGGCCAATTTTTTTTTTTGCCACTTTTTGGTCCCCCATCTTGGTGCACTCACCAAACAAGGACATTGAAAAATGATAAAGTGTACATGTAAATGGATTACTATCATTAAAAGAACCATTGAATAATTATAAAATGCACATGTAAATGGATTAATGTGTTAACATAGACCATTGGATAATCATAAAGAATTCTAACTTGAAGATGTTTGACTTATGTGCCTTTGCACATTATTTGGTTGTTATACCACATGTACTTCACATTCATTGAAAAGGCTACCTTTTTATTTTTATTCCAAAATTTTCTCTACTAAATAAAAAGGTCAAGGGTAAAGGATGACATACTGCGAACCAATAAAGAAAATAAGAAAAAAACATGAAGGATAGCTATGAAATTTTAAAATCAAAATGTTGTAGGTTAATTAGTTGAGCACAATTAGTGTGTTGGTACTTCCTTGACTCAACCATCTACCAAATGCTTAAATTCCTTGTAGATCCAATGAATAAGAGATGAGGTTTATATATATATATATATATATATATATATATATATATATATATATATATATATATATATATATATGACTTTGAAGGAATGAATACAACTAAATCCTTAGACTTGTCCCTTTTATACTAGATTATAAAATCAATATAAATTTAATATAGAACCTTTACAATATTATGTAAATTAAAGAGATTTAAATGATTTAGTTTTCAAATGAAGATAGGGTTACATAGTTAATTAAATCATATTAATTATTTAATTAAATAATGTTAGCATGGCTTGATTAATTAAATATAATTTATTTAACAAATTGACAAAGAGATGAAACCTAGAAGTCAAATATAATTAATGATGAAACTTAGATAAAATGTTGAAATTTAGGTGTCTACACCTCTCAAGCATGAAATTCTAGAACATTGACAAAATGGATTCAATACAGTTGAAAAAAGACAACTACAACAAAATTATACCTAAGCACTTATGGAATTTTCTTAAAGATATTTTACATTTAATTATGTAAATTTAAAAAGTATCTATATTAGCTCATTTAATCTACGTAAAGTGATTGTTGTTTGGTGCATTTATTGAGCTAGCCTCTAGAATATTTTATGTAATGTTATTGTTATTTGGTTGCATATATTTAGTTATCTTTTATATCATTTTATGTAGAGGTTTTTTTCTAGCCATATTGGTGAGGCTTACACCAACTAGTCATTTTGTAGATACATGAAGTTATGTGAACTTTAAAGGGATATATTGCATAGAAATATCTTACCTAAAAGCTCATTAAGTGCATATGTAAATGGATTTTAATGTCATAACAAGGATATTCAAAATCATAAAGTGTACATGTAAATGGATTAACATCATAACAAGAACCTTTGAGTAATTATTAATTGCACATGTGAAGTATTAATGTCATAACAGAGACCATTGTATAGTCATGAAGAAGTCTAACTTGAACATGTTTGACTTATGTGCCCTTGCACATTAGTTGGTTGTTATACCACATGTACTTCAAATTTATTGAAAAGGCTACCTTTTATTTTTATTGCAGAGTTTGCTCTACTAAATACAAAGGTTAAGGGTAGAGGATGACATAATGAAAATGAGGAAATAAAAAAAAATACAAAGAATAACTATCAAAATTTAAAATAAAAAAAGTTGTAGTTTAATTAGTTGAGAACAATTAGTGAAGGTGATAGTACTTCTTTGATTCCACCACTTACAAATATTTAAATTCCTTGTAGATGTAATAAATAAGAGAGAGACTGAGATATACATTAGATGACAACTCAATCTTTAACTTTATAGCAATGAATATCACTCAATTCTTAACTTTAACTAGAGATGTATCAGCGTAGATTTGTCCCTTTTATACTAGATTATAAAATCAATGAAACGCAAAAGTGGAATATAATTAATGACGAGACTTAGATAAAATATTGAAATTTAAGGTGTCTACACTATTAAAGCATGAAATTCTAGAATATTAACAACATGGATTCAATACACTAGGGAAAATATTACTACAACAAAATTATACCTAAGTACCTATGAAATTTTCTTAAAAAATATTTTACATTTAATTATGTAAATTTTTTTTTGATCGGCTTTTCACTGGAACTTGAACTAGTAGGGCCACAAGGGGGACCCCATCCCCGAGTACATCATGATGAGGTATTAACACCTCCAATTTAAATTTTGCAATTATCTCTGTGCATCTCACTTTATCGCTCCGCTTCAACTCACCTTATCACTCCATGCATACCTTATCTCTCCATACTTCTCTCCTTATCACTACATTCTCCTTATCACTCCACTCTCCCCTTATCTCTCCATGCTTCTCTCCTTATCACTCTGAATACAAGTTCCTAGTTCAAATCACATGCCTGCCACCACGAATTGTAATGGTTCGAACATAGTGCAGAATTGGCGCCAACAGGGAACAGTCAATGCAGGTCGAGGAGTCACCGAGAGAAGACGATGGCATGAATGCCATAGCCGACCAATCACTGCCGAGAGCACACAAAGTGGCATGAACACCACGACCAATAACATCATCGTGGGAGCAAGGACTCTATGAAAACCACGCACCACCAGCCGCTACATCCCACCTGCCAAACACGTTGGGCACACAAACAAACCACCACGACCAAAGCGAATTGTAGGAGATTCGAATGGGAACGTCATATCAACACGGCTTGCAACATTGTCGTTGCACTATGGAATGAACCCTTAATTATGTAAATTTAAAAAGTATCTATATTAGCTCATTTAATCTAGGTAAAGTAATTGTTGTTTGGTTACATTTATTTAGTTAGCCTCTAGAGTATCTTATGTAATGTAATAGTTATTTGGTTGGATTTATTTAGTTAGCTTTTATATTGAATTTTATGTAGAGGTGTTTTTTCGTTCATATTGGTGAGCTTTACACCAACTAGTCATTTTGTAGGTACACAAAGTTATGTGAATTAAAGAAATAGATTGCATAAAAATATCTTACCTAAAAGATCATTAAATGCACATGTATATGGATTAATGTCATAACAAAGACATTCAGAAATCATAAAGTGCACATGTAAATGGATTAATATCATAACAAGAACCTTTGAGTAATTATAAAATGCACATGTAAAAGTATTAATGTCATAACAGAGACCATTGGATAGTCATAAAGAAGTCTAACTTGAACATGTTTGACTTATGTGTCTTTGCAGATTAGTTGGTTATTATATGTACTTCAAATTTATTGAAAAGGCTACCTATTTTCATTTTTATTGCAGAGCTTGCTTTACTAAATACAAAGGTCAAGGGTAGAGGATGACAAATGAAAATGAGGAAAGAAAATTAAAAAAATACAAAGAATAACTATCAAAATTTAAAATAAAAAAGTTGTAGTTTAATTTGTTGAGCACAATTAGTGAGGGTGATGGTACTTCCTTGATTCCATCACCTACAAATATTTAAATTCCTCGAAAATGTAATAAATAACAGAGAGACTGAGATATACATTAGATGACCACTCAAATCTTTAACTTTATAGAAATGAATACCACTCAATTCTTAACTTTTTAACTAAAGATGTATCAACTTAGATGTATCCCTTTTATACTAGATTATAAAATCAATATAAATTTCATATAAAACTTTTACAAAATTATATAACTGAAAAGAGCTTAAAAAAATACAAAGAATAACTATCAAAATTGAAAATAAAAAAAAGTAGTTGTTTAATTTGTTGAGCACAATTAGTGAGGTTGATGGTACTTCCTTGATTCCACCACCTACAAATATTTAAATTCTTTGTAAATGTAATAAATAAGAGAGAAACTGAGATATACATTAGATGACCACTCAAATCTTTAACGTTATAGAAATGAATATCACTCAATTCTTAACTTTTTAACTAAAAATGTATCAACTCAGAATTATCCCTTTTATACTAGATTATAAAATCAATATAAATTTCATATAAAATTTTTACAAAATTATAGAACTGAAAAGAGCTTTTGGGACCACACTTCAGAGCATTAAACCCCTCTTTACTGCCAGAACCCAGTCTTTCCTGCCATTATAATTAGGGTATGGCGATTTGGTTCTCTCTACTTTACTCCTATTGTACAATCGACTTAAAGTACACTGCCTTCTCTTGCAAACCAGTCGGGAAGAGTGATCCCTGTGTGAAGTTAAAAGCATATTGCAGTAGTAATAACAAGGTTGTCTCTATCAGGGGGACTCGGAGACAAATAGCAACATGCAAGTAGAGTAAAGATTTTAATGCTCTACAAAACGTCAAATCATATCTAACAAGTTGAGCGGCACCGGCAAACCATTACTGCTTTTAGGAACCGACGGGCCGACATTAGAGACAGCCATCCATCCATACATTATTTACCACCTGATCTGAAAAATTGTATGGACAATAGGCCTACCCCACATTGCAACTAGCAGCACAGCACACAGCAATATTCAATTTGTATATATCTCTCTTTAGGAGAAAGACGTCATTCAGTGAATCATCACCTTACGTAGCATCTGATGCTAGCTTCCACATACGCACGGTGTAGGATTTTCTAGATATTTAACAACGACAAATTCATGGGGATAATCACGACAGCATATGTTGTCGGCACTCCGCATGTAAATCGATTCTATCAATTCCACGTCTTTGGAATGTCATTTGAGACACACTGCTGGTACGACAATGGGCCACACGTTCTGTGTTTCTTTCTACCATAGTTGAATTCCACTTGGGATGGGGCGCCGTTGTTTTATATGGTGAAATACAAGCGAAACGAGGTAAACGGGGCAATTTGTAGAGCTCTATATCTTGGATCCGCAACGTTGTGTGATGCATCTTGTGTTCGCTTGTTGAGTGGCCACGAGAAGAAGTCATGGGAAAGCAAAATTTCAGTGATGAAAGAGCTTCCAGACTGATTTGTGATACAAACAATTATTTACAAATCCCAAGGGGTTATATTAGACCCAAAAGTGAGAGACCCAAGTTGAATGAGGTGGCTTTGTCTCACTCTATTCCTATGGTCGATCTCAGTGACCTCCATGGATGCTCTAGGCAGTCCGTGATTGACCAAATCCGACGTGCTTGTAAAGAGGATGGCTTTTTTCAGGTAGAATTCAAATTCAAAGTCCAGTGATTCTTTAAACTAAATTATCTGGATTTAGCATTTGGGTAAATCTTATTTGGCATTCATCTTTGTTGATGTACGGCTTCTTGGTTGGCAATAGTGAGAATTTTTTCTTTTATAGTTTATTTTTCATCATTGAGTGTGAAACATTGAATAAAAAATACACCTAATTTAAACCAAAAATTTGCACTCCCTTATTACTTGGGTGAAAAACTCATACCAACTAATAACGAGAATTGTTTCTTTCTGTATCAGGTTGTAAATCATGGTGTGCAAGAAAAGGTAATAAAGAGCACGCTGGACGTGGCAAAAGAGTTCTTCACGATGCCTGCTGAATACAGGCAGGGACTCTATTCTGATGACCCATCTCGTCCTGTACGTATGTCAACGAGCTTCAACGTTCAGAAAGAAGAAGTGTACAACTGGAGAGACTACTTGAGGCACCATTGTTATCCTCTAGAAGATTATATAAACGAGTGGCCCTCAGAGCCTCGTACTTACCGGTACATATCTATAAAAACCCATTTAACTCTCTGTATCATATATTCAAATTATGTCTTTTACTCGGTATATTAATATATCCATGGTTTCTTTGTGGGCGCAGAGAAGTTGTGGGCAAATACTGCACAGAGGTAAGAGCTCTGGTACTAAACTTGCTAGCTGCCATATCGGAGAGCCTGGGACTTGAACCTGACTTCCTGAACAAAGCCCTCGGAAAGCATGGTCAACACATGGCCTTAAACTATTATCCTCGCTGCCCAAATCCTGAGCTGACATTTGGCTTACCAGGTCACACAGATCCCAATGTTCTGACAGTGCTTCTTCAAGGCAACGTGTCAGGCCTACAAGTCTTCAAGAATGGACAATGGTGTGCAGTGGAACCCATACCCAATGCCTTTGTCGTCAATGTTGGGGATCAATTACAGGTATACCATTTGATCCTTATATTATCCAAATTATTTCAATTTAGTGTTTGCATTAACGTTTCGAATCATATGATAAATAAGAAAAGAGAATGAAGAAATTTTATTAGGTAGATGGTTTGTTTGTAGATTTAATTGTGTAAATGTTTTAACATCTCCGGTTTGAATTGCATTCTGTGAACCATCGTAAAAATAATAAAAGAATACATAAAAGAAAAAGGAAAAAATCAAATATTGTAAATTGTAAAAATCTAATGTCATTAATCATGACCACTAAAATAGTCTATGCAACTGCTGTTTTGCAGGTTTTGAGCAATGGGATATACAAAAGTGTAATTCACCGTGCAGTAGTGAATTCCACTGAAGCAAGGATTTCCATTCCAACTTTTTACTGCCCTTCACCTGATGCAGTAATTGAACCTGCTGCTCCCTTAGTCACGAAAGATAACCCTGCTCAATACAGAAAATACACCTATGCAGAATACTATCAGAATTTCTGGAGCAAAGGCCTGGAAGCGAAATCATGCTTAAAATGTTTCACAGTTGATAATAATGTTGCAGTGACTCAAACCAAGAATTAACCACAGTTGTACTATCTACTTTTAGTCATATTTAATGTCTCAGACAGTTCATTTAATCAAGAGTTGTTGTACAATACATATGGCAGAGAATTTGTCATGCATGATTATGATTGAAGGTAAACATTTACTATATTCCATGTAACTTCACCTCAATGGCACGTATTAATTTTGTATTTTTTGGGCATTCCATTACATCGTTTCAGCAATATAAAAAGGGAGGAGATTCCGACGATTAGTTTTCCTTCTATTTCAACGCGGAAGAGACAGACGATTGGTCTGCGGACAAAAAAGCCATCGATTCTGCGTGCTTCATTTTGATTGGTAAGTGGGTGGGCTACACGAACCATCTGACTCAACGATAGACGCTTGCAGATGTATTTAATTTGACAAGCCTAGACATCATTCATCGACTTTTTTGGGTTTTTTTAACATAAGAACCCAACTCGATAAACGTCTGAGAGAGCTCGAATACATTATTTAATCCATAATTTTGAATTGTTTAACATAGTATTAACGTCTGAAACGATATTGGGATATGACGGCAAGGGACGCATTAGTAGAATACCACTTCACAAAAGTTATGCTTTGATGTAAAGGTAAAGGACGCATTAGTATAATACCACTTCACAAAAGTTACGCTTTGATGTAAACGAATAATTTCCGAATGTTGTATCTAGAATAATTAACTAATTTTAGCAATACGAAACCATTAATTTAAGTTGTTGAGGGGATGGGCGGAGAGAGCATCCTCTGGTAAGCAGGGTCTGTAAGTCTAGTCTTTTATCATACCACCTGGCATCAGAGGGCACGTCGTATTAGTGTCACCAGTCACATTAAAAAGTTTATGAGGTGCACTGTAGTTTTAGGGGGCTACCAGCAATAAAAAAAATAATAGTTGAGGTGATAAAAGTTAGATACTAAATCTCAATTTAAAAACTTAAATATAAAATATAAAAGAGTGTGTATATTGGGTCTTGAAATCGTTTACATTCTTAAAGGAATCAATTTATTTAGAGGTTAGGGAAAAGTTATCATGAAAGGGGATTGATTAGCCTCATCTAAATGTAGGTAATTCAAGGTGAATTGTTAAGAGTGGATAATTTCTTCTTCACTTTGAGTTCAGTTAAATCCAAATCAGTGTTTCTAAGCATGCCCTCAATAAAATTGATCACAACTAAAGATAAAAAAACTTAAATTTAAATAGTAGTATCTAATGTATGCTTAGTCATAAAGGTTGTCATTAGATCAAAGACTAACTTAATATACATAAAACCTCTCCTAATCATATACAAACATCATTGCACATATACAAGATGAAGATATGCAAAACATGATTCCTTTAGATAAGAAATTTTAGGGCTCACTATAGATGCTTCCTTGGATAAATCACTAAATATTGACATGGATACAAACTACTAGCTTGTTCTTGAGTTCGATTTTTTGTGGACGAAAGCACTACATAGATGTTTGCACAACACACAACATCCAACAAAAATGGGCTATTCAACTGATCGTTGGAGTGTTACTTTCCCTGGTATAAGCTAGTGTTACATTCTTGCCAAGTTGGGTCTTGTGGACAAAATCAAACCTTCTAAATTAAACAAAAGCATCCTATTCTAGAAGTTAAGCACAATCTCTCTCATTCATATAGGCTCATACACAATTTGGCTCTACAACTGAAAACTTTGAGATCATTGCACACAAAACTCTCCTAGGCTCTTACATATTTTGATTTCTACATAGTACATTCATGAAATACAATCCTCTAGTGTTTGGAAGACCATATTGGGACATTGTTGCAACTCCCAAGAGGGGTTTTCTTGTTGGGGTGATTGTTTCTTCCTCATTTTGGTAACTTGAAGCTATTATTTTAACATCTTTGATGTTATCATAACATAGTCCATCTATCTTTCATCAAAAGGTATTGCATTTTGATCTCTCTTATCATCACCCATTATCTTTGTTATCTAATATGGTTGTTTGTGGAGGTAAAAATACCAATATGAAGGTGTGATTGAAGAAAGCCTCTTAACACAACCAGGTCTCAAACCTTTTTCCTTCGTTCCTTGTTTGCAAGTTTCTTAGACATTTCCATAATTTTAGATTAATTGGTGACCTCTTTTATTTGTTATAATATATTATTTAAATCACTTGGGTACTAATTATATTTTTTTGATATCTTCAATCATGTTTTGTGCTTCTATTTACCTTGGAACCCATGTAGGAATAAAAATTATCATTTTCTAGAGTTTCTTGTAGTATGTTCATATGAGATGATAGTGCATCATGTTGTAATCCACACATAGTGCTAGTGTTTGAGGCAAAGGACTTCTGTGAGCCACAAATTGATCTTTAACACTTGTACATTCTATTTATGCTTTTGTTAAATTATATTTTAATAAGTAGAGGTAGATATTATTACCAATTAATTATAATTGGGAACATGTTCAAAATATATTATATTTAATTTTTATTTCTAGTTATAAAATTTGATAAAGGATAATTCAAATTGTTGAGTAGAATCTAATTTATCCAAATATAGTAGAAGATTGAATTATTAATTTTTTTTCTCTTGTAGATTTAATTTCCTACCGTCTATTTTGGTGAAATTAACATTTTAGCAAGCTCTCTTTAAATTTGACCAATATAAAAAGCATCTCAAAACACTCAATCTTTTTCATTCCATCTCTTTTCAATTAGAAGCTAGAAGATTGAGATTCATATCACTTTTATGAGTTTGACAACTCAATCTACTTCTTTTGGTGAAATAGTAAGGAGTCTAAGAAATCTAAACATGTCACTCTCAAAACATTCAACTAGTCCTCTTAGACCTACACCAAGTTTCACCATAGGATAACATTCTATAGGCTTAAGCCCTAATTATTTTTTATTGTATGTTATTTCTAATCCTACTACACTACCTAGATATCATCCTCCTATAGATGATGAGGCCACTCTTAGGGTTCTCTTTTAGCACATTCAAATATAGAGGAGAATATGAAAGACTTTCGAGATGCCTTATCAACTGATTTAATTCTCAAGTAGTGTATGTTGTTGCAAATTAGAAAATATGTTAATTTTAGATCGTAAGGCCTTGAGTTTTTGAGAACATTAGTATGCATTTGAAATTTACATGCCTTTTTATAACTCTTTTTAATGGAACATGAGAGATTCATAGTAAAATATTACTGGCACACACTTATCTATATCAATTTTAAGACCGTCTATGTACATGATGACCACATCATCTATGATAATGGCTATGGCTTTTGGTGCTTTCTCTATCAAATTTTCCACTATTACCATTCTTAATCCCATCAACACTTATCAACCCTTGATTGATATGCAATCATTTTTTACAACTCAACTTGATTTTACCACAAATTTATAACTACTCAAACATCTACTATTCAAAATTCTATAGTGCAAACTTTTGCTACTTAACTCAATCTTATCCTTAATAGACTTCTTCAGAATATGGGACAAATTCAAAATTATCTTTCCCACCTAACTAATTCTTCTTTGCAACCATTAGTGCAACTATATTATCATCATAACATTTTATCTCTCCATATTTTGAGCACACCTTTACCACAAAGGTTTGAAGCACCAAGGTTTGAGAAGTATAGTTAAAAAGGAGATTCACAATATCATTTTTTTGTATTTCATTGTGCAATGAGTTTCTTTTATAGGATGAGTTATTAGTTAAACTATTCTTATTGTCACTCAAAGATACTATGTTGGATTGGTTTAACTCTCTTCTAGATCATTCTTCTTTTAAATTTGATCAATGGATAAATCAATTCTTACAATATTTCTAGGAAAACATTGGACCGCATGTCAGTTTTACTAACCTCATTCTTTGTGAAAGGGGGAATGACGAAAATCAACTAACTTTTTGACCACTTTTTTGTATACCATTTCCATGCATTTACCCATATAACATCATGCCATACACATCTTATAACACATAGTTAGACAATAGATGCCAATAATATAAAACCTCATTAATTATAATGAACATAAATGATATGCCAAAAGATCACATAAAAGTGATAAAACAAAGAAAATTGAAATATAAGTACCTAAGATGCACAATCAAAATGCACCAATTGTAGTACAAGACCTATAGATAGACTATCAATTCATCAAAATTAGACAACTTGGATAGGGGATATCAAAGAGAAGTTTTCTCCTCTCATTATATGGATTTCGCAAGCATATTATATTGTAAGTATGGGCAACATTTTTTTATCCACTAGTTAATTATTTTGACCATATGTTTTTTATTTTATTTTATGATGTTTTTTATTTTTCACTATTAGGGTCTAGACTAGATTTTAGGTACCTAAAACACATTATGACAACAACACATGGAATGGAATCCACTTAATACGACCAATTCTTAGTTAACTACCCATGGTTATATAAACTAAGGTAATCCTTAACCATCAATTACCACCAACCTATGCTAAGCCACCAACAATAACTCCACCACCACTCATAGGAACATTTCTAGGGAATATTCCTCCTATAGTGTTGTAAATTACACCCTGTTTAATTCTACGCTACATAAGTGCCTCCTCTTTACGCCGATTGGAGATCTCCTTGACTGCCTTGTCTTTTTGTCCATCTCACTTGCCTCATTAGCGTCCACTTTGTCCTTTTCTTCCCATGTTGACCATTTGACTCATAGACACTAATGCATCATGGAGATGTCCGCACACGTTTTAGTGTCCTACGAATCTGACAGTATAAATGTGGTCATTTGAGCGTTATGCCTGCACTTGGAAGATGCTTGTAATGCCTCTATGCTCATGCACCTTCATCCATCTTCATCCAAACTTGTTTATCTTCCCTCTTGGAGTTTATTTTGCCTCTTTAGTGGCTCATTCGATCACTCTACTAGCTTCTCTGACTTTCTTCTTGTATCTACACTTGTTCATACTCATTTTAGAAGCTCTCTTTCACTGCATACTTGGCTCTCACACATTTCTACCATCCTCGGGCTTTGAGGAAGATTGACTTCTTCTTCTCCATCCAACAAACCTCTCGCTTTGGGTGTGGAAGGGGAGTCTTCTTCTTCCTCTTTCTTTGTTATCTTCGTAGAATATTATCTATCATTATTGTTATATCTTTTATCTACTATTTTCATTAGTATCACATCTATCTATCTTGGTTGTTTGTGGAGGTGGAAAAACCAAAGCGAGGGTCTAACTACGACAGGCCTCTAAAATATAGCCACAACCTTTTGTCTATGTTCATCTTGTGTGCAAGTTGCCAAGTAGATTCAAGGAGCTAGCTAGAGACTTCAAGCATGAACCAATTGTAAGATTTCATCTCTTTCTTTTTCTCTTGCACTACTTCATAAATAGTTGCATTTACTTTTCCATATCATTTTTCCTTCTTTTATCATATTTAGATACATTTCTGTCACAGTTTGTTTTTTGTATGAACTATGTCTCTGTGCATACAGAAGCCTTGCACGCCACACTATCGTCTAAGACCTGGGCGTGTATCCATAGATAGAGTGTCATTGAGTCATGTAAGAAGACCTTTGTGACATGTTTAGTGTCATCTAAGGGGTACCTGATAGTATCATACTTTGTACCACCTCTTGAGTGAAGAGACTAAATAGTGAGTCCCCGAATGGTGTTCACGCACTTGTCAGAGTGGTTCACTTTTTCCCCTCTACATTTTGGTGAACTTGACGTGAATCCACCTTGCAGTTATTTATATAGTTTCATCTCCTATTTCTTTCATTCGTCCTCCCTATCATTTTTGTATCATCAAACCTTGAGTCGGGCGGTGGCCCCTTTGTCAAAATGGTCACTATAATTCCTATCTTTCCCCTTAGCCAAAGGGTGCAAAATAAATAAATATCATTCACACCTTTGGATGTTCCTTATAGTGGGGAACCTACTATGTTATATATCCCATCTAAGACCAACAATTACATTGTCACAAGAGCGATAGTAGATCCCACATGCTAAGTTGATGTTATTACAAGGGAAGCTTTATTCATTAATGGATGGAAAAGGGAAAGATGCGATGAGTGTCGCGCCTTTGTCCATACATATGACAAGATATTTGTTTCACCCCTTGGAAACACCACTTTGATGGTCCTTGTGGGACTCAAAGCAGTCTCCACTATCTTTGTAGTTATTCCCGAATCAGACCTATTCTGGGTTAAGCTAGGTATCCCTTGGCTAATCTCCATGGAAGAAGTCCCCTCGTTGCCCAAAAATGTCTAAATTTTCCGCATGAGGACACTGTGCACACTGTCTAGGACACTAGATTTCAGCCATTGATTGCTCGTGGGGGTTTCTCGTTAGACCATTTTTGGCCTTCTCTGATTGGGCCCATGACCCCTCATGGAGATTTTTTATATAAGGCATAATATAAATACAAGATGAGAGAGTTATCTTCTTCATCAACTCAGCTTATAGTATCCTTTCCTCCTCTTGCACCCATCACCACCCCATCTATTCTTGTGCTATAGTGGGTAGTACCTTATGCCCCTTCTTCATCAAGGGTTGAGGTTAAAATTATTCCTTAGAGTAGACCTCCTTGCCCACCCAAGACCACACAACCTCCAGTGGTTCTTTCTATTCCTATGTCTATACCTGATATAGACAAAGGAAATGCATTTGTGCTACCATGATCTGCATCCCACCCTCCCTTTGAGCTTCCCATCCTTGCTGATATCCCTCATCTTGCCTGGTATGATAAAGGTAGACATTCATCTCATGTTCACTCATCTCCAATAGCTCCCACATCATAGTCTTTGAAGGTGTCCCTTATTCCTTCAATTGCTCTTTGAGAAAAATAAGGAAGGGCACTTGTAGTTGTGAATGTAAGACTTGTGTTAGTTGCACCTCCTGCTTCATTGGTTAGGCCTTCTCCCTGACTGGTTCTGGTTTTGAAGGCCTCTCCCATGGAGCATGATGCTCCTGAGATTCCCCAGGTTTCTGTTTATGAACCCCATCTATGCTGTAATCAATGAGCACGTGAGTGTAAGCATCATCAATGCATGATGGAACATGAGTGTGAATCCACTTTGAGTGTCGCGAGTGAACCAATGGTGTCCATCCCTTCCACTTCTATGCTCTCTTTCAAGCTTGTTGATCTTGCTTTTGCTTCATCTTCTATCTTGTTGCCATCCACTCTAGGGATCGTTGACGAGCCTCACCCTAATTTTTTTATTGCTCCTTCCTTGGAGATTCCCTTGATCACTTCCTTGGAGCCTCCCTTGATTACTTCCTTTCTAGATGTTCCTCCATTTTCTCAGCCCATGAATATGCTTCATACACAGGTGGTGCCTAGTGCAACCTTGTCTGCTCCACCTGCTTCATGGCTGCCTTTGCATCATATTTTCCCCGAGGTACTAAAACCCACTACGGTTGATCGAAGGTCTTCACCTCCATAGAAACCAAAGGGGAAGTTTGAGCAGGGTCCCATGCCTAAGTTTTACCATAGAAAATCAACTTTGACGCCTTTGGTTTCAGTGTCTTTGCCTATTTTTGTTTTAGTTTCTTTGTCTTCTTCTGTTTGCTTTGTTGAGGAGGTTCCACCTTCACCAGAGTTTGTTTCTGCTCCTCTTTCGGAGGTTGGCAGTGTAGCTCATATTTCACCACCTCGGGCTAAGTCACATGCCTCCTTAGATGAGAGGTATTTGTTCGATTCCTTAGAGGATATCCTGGCATTGTCGATGATATTTATTTGATCATTGAACCTCTCCTCCCAGGGTATCTTGAATGAAAATGTGGAAGCTACCCCATCTCTAGATCTTGCTACTGGTGTTGTCCCTGACACTGCCCTTATAGTTGTCCCCATTCAGTCTCGACCTCCCTTCACATATGATCAAGATTGGGAGAATGGTGACCTATTGTTAGATGACTTATAGATTGGTGTCTCTCTTTCTTTATCTTTTATATTAGACTGTGCCTATTTGTGTTCCCCCATTCTTTCTTTATATGTTTGTTCCCTTTCGAAGGACCCAACTCACTTCGTAGGTGCTTGGAATTAGGAGATTTTTTGTCATAATATTCTTGTATTTGTCATATATTGCTTTTCTATTTTTTTTCTTTTTGTCTTCATGTGCCTTCTTCCGATGATTTGTAAATTTAGGTACCATGATGAAACACTCATATGAAACTATATATCATCTCTTTTACTTGCTATGGGTCTCCCCGTTCCTTCGAGTTTTTTTGATGTTGTGGGTGCTTTGTGTCATTTGTTTTGAGGTGGCATACATGACACAACATCCCTTCTCCTTAGAATGACATGTGTTTCACACATACCATTATAAGGGGGGGGGGCTCCAATGCTTTCACATTTCTACATTTTTGCATTATCCTAGTTGTATTTTGCAAAATATTATTTTCCTATTAGTGGGGGCCAAACCACTTGATCTAAGGTCACCCTATTGTATGGCCATCTAGCATAACTTTCTACCCATACTAGAAAAGTGGGGGCCAAACCAGTTGATCTGAGGTCACCCTATTGTATGGATATCTAGCATAACTTTCTACCCATACCAATGAAATATATAAACTATTATCTTGTTCTCCTTGGTGGGGGCCAAACCACTGGATCTTAATGCCTTTTGTCGGGGGCAATCCACTCTATCTAAGGTCGCCCTTTTGTATGGCTATCTAGCATAATTTTCTCCCCATACTAGGGTATGTGCAAGATCAAGGGGGGCCAAAAAGTGGCAATAGAGAAAAAAATGTGCTTTCAACCTTTCCAAACATGCCAAAATCCGCTTTGACTTTTTGTTTGGGTCGGGCGGAATTTGAATTTGGTTTGGTAATACCAAACCAAATCGGATATTCGATAATATCGGATATCCGATATTATCGGATATCCGATTTGTGATGTCACTATTGTGATGTCACCATTGTGATGTCACTAGTGTGATATCATACTTTTCAAATCGGATATCTGATTCAATCAACATAAAAAATATAGTTTAGTAAAATGGCCATAACGTTTGCGTTTCTTATCGAAATTTTGATTTTTTATAGGCGTTGGAAAGGTAATTCATAGACCTATAAAATTGATGAGGTAGTTTGATGATTTTATAGACCAAAAATTAATTATATCATTTAAAGTTAGTCCTTCAATTTTAAAACTTTAAATACTCACAAATTTTGCATACAAAGTCTCATTTTTTTCCTATCACCTCCTTCATCTATCACTTGTCTATCTATACTTATATAATATATTTTATATATCTCTTTGTTCTCTACTTATGTCACTTGTTTTCTCATTCCATGTAGATAAATAAATTCCCAAGTTACATGCATCTCTGCATATATCTCCATCTTTCTATTCATATCTCTTCCTCTCCCACTCCATCATTGTCACTCCTTATTTCTATACTTCTCTCTAATAATCTCTCTTCTCTCTATTTATATCCCTCCTTTACCTTATCCTACCTATACTTATATATTACTTATCTCTATCACCTCCTTTCTCTCCCTATCTTGTCCCCTCTCTCTCTATATCCCTATAGATCTATCTTCATGTATATTTATATTTCATTATCTCTAAATCTCACATATTCACTCCATCTCTCCCTCCATTTATCTTACTTTCTCTATCATGTTCTATCCATGTCTATATCTATCTCCATCTCTTTCCCTATCAATATCTCTTTTATATGTTCCTCTATCTTTATATATATTCCTCTATACATGATTAATCTACTTCTCTGTCTCTTCCTTTATCACCCTCTTGAAGTATCTTTCCCTTTCTCTACTTTTATCTCTTTATTTACTCGATCTTTATATATCTTTTTCTCCCTCCCCACATCCTTCTCTATAGTGCCTTTATATATCTCTATATCTTCCTCTTTTTCTCTCTCCCTCTCTATCTATCCCTATCTATAATCTCTATCTCTCTTTCTCACTCTCTTGCACTATCTATATATCTCTATCTATCGATATTTCTCTTCCTTTATATCTCTCTATCTCTTCCATTTTTTATCTCTCTCTTTACCCCTCTCTGTCCATTTTTCTCCATCTCTTCATATATTTATCTTTGTCTTTACCTCTCTCTTTCTCTATATCTATTCACCTCCCTCTCCTTTTATCTTCATCTTTTATCTCTATCTTCCTCTCTCCTTTTCAATATCTAGATATGTCTACCTCTTTCTATCCATCCTTGTCCTTTAGTTTTTCTCCCTCTCACTTCATACTCCTTAATATCTATATCTCTATTTATGTCCTTGTCCTTTAGTTCTTTTCCCTCTCTTTAGTTCTTCATCTCTCTTCACCTTTATATCTCTCCTTATTTGAAAATTAGTATATATGGTCTCCTAAGGGGTTATATCATGTCCTAAGGGGTCATAGAACATCATATGATCCCTTAGGACACAATATGACCCCTAACAACACCATATGGTCTCCTAAGGGGTCATATGGTGTCATAAGGGGTCATAAAACACCATATGACCCCTTAAGACACAATAAGACCCCTAATGACACCATATGGTGTCCTAAGGGGTCATAAGACACCAAATGACCCCTTAGGACACCATACAACCCCTAATGACACAATGTGGCATTCTAAAGGGTCATATTGTGTCCTAAGGGGTCATAGGACACCATATGACCCCTTAGGACACCATACGACCCGTAGCACCATATAGTGTCCCAAGGGGTCATATGGTGTCTTAAGGGGTCAAAGAATGTCATATGACCAATTAGGACACAATATGACCCATGATGACACCTAAGGGGTCATATAGTGTCATAAGGGGTCATAGGACACCATATGACCCCTTATAACACCATACGATCCCTTACGACACTATATGGTGTCCTAAGAGGTCATATAACACCATATGACCCCTTATAACACAAAAAGACCCATAATGACATGATATGGTGTCCTTAGGGGTCATATGGTGTCAGGAGACACCATATGACCCCTTAGGACACAATATGACCCCTAACGATACCTAAGGTGTCATATGGTGTCCTAAGGGGTTATATGATGTCCTAGGAACCTTTAGGACATAATATGACCCCTTAGCACACCATACAACCCCTAATGACACCATATGGTGTCCTAATGGGTTATATGATGTCCTAGGAACCTTTAGGACATAATATGACCCCTTAGCACACCATACAACCCCTAATGACACCATATGGTGTCCTAAGGGGTCGTAGGCTACCATATGACCCGTTATAACACAATATGACCCCTACCAACCTAAGGGGTCATAGGACACCATATGACCCCTAACGACACTATATGGTGTCTTAAGGGGTCATATTGTGTCCTAAGGGTTCATAGGAGACCATATGACCTGTAACAACACAAAATGACACCTAACGATACCTAAGGGGTCATATGGTGTTCTAAGGGGTCATAGGACACCATATGACCCCTTATCACACCATACAACTCCTAATGACACCATATGGTGTCCTAAGGGGTCATAGAACACCATATGACCCCTTAGGACACCATACGATGCATATTGATACTATATGGTGTCCTAAGGGGTCATAGGACACCATATGACCCCTTAGGAGACCATATGACCCATACCAACATGATATGGTGTCCTAGAGGGTCATAGAACACCATACAACCCCTTAGAACACCATACGACCCATAACGATGCCATCTAGTGTCTGAAGGGATCATAAGACACAATATTACCCCTTAGGACATAATATGACCCCTAATGACATCATATAGTGTCCCAATGGGTCATAAGACACCATATGACATCATACCACCCTTTACGACACCATATGGTGTCCTAAGGGGTCATATGGTATCCTAAGGGGTCATATAACACCATATGACCCCTTAGAACACAAGAAGACCCATAATGACATGATATGGTGTCCTAAGGGGTCATATGGTGTCATAAGACACCGTATGACCCCTTAGGAACCAATATGACCCCTAACAATACCTAAGGGGTCATATGGTGTCCTAAGGGGTTATATGATGTCCTAGGAACATTTAGTACACAATATGACCCCTTAGCATACCATACAACCCCTAATGACACCATATGGTGTCTTAAGGGGTCGTCGGGCACCATATAACCCGTTAGGACACAATATGACCCCTAACAACACCTAAGGGGTCATATGGTGTCAGGAGACACCATATGACCCCTTAGGACACAACATGACCCCTAACGATACCAAAGGGGTCATATGGTGTCCTAAGGGGTTATATGATGTCCTAGGAACCTTTAGGACACAATATGACCGCTTAGCACACCATACAACCCCTAACAACACCATATGGTGTCCTAAGGGGTCGTAGGACACCATATGACCCGTTAGGACACAATATGACCCCTAACAACACCTAAGGGGTCATATTGTGTCGTAAGGGGTCATAGGACACCATATGACCACTAACAACACTATATGGTGCCTTAAGGGGTCATAGGACACCATATGACCCCTAACGACACAAAATGACACCTAATGATACCTAAGGGGTCATATGGTGTTCTAAGGGGTCATAGGACACCATTTGACCCCTTAGCACACCATATGACCCTTAATGACATCATATGGTGTCCTAAGGAGTCATATGGTGTCCTAAGGGGTCATAGAACACCATATGATGCCTTAGGACACCATACGATGCATAATGACACTATATGGTCTCCTAAGGGGTCATAGGACACCATATGACCCCTTAGAGGACCATACAACCCATAATAACATAATATGGTGTCTTAGAGGGTCATAGAACACCATATGACACCTTAGAACACCATACGACCCATAACAACACTATGTGGTGTCTTAAGGGGTCATAGGACACCATTTGACCCCTTAGCACACCATATGACCCCTAATAACACCATATGGTGTCCTAAGGAGTCATATGGTGTCCTAAGGGGTCATAGAAAACCATATGACCCCTTAGGACACCATACGATGCATAATGACACTATATGGTGTCCTAAGGGGTCATAGGACACCATATGACCCCTTAGAGGACCATACAACCCATAACAACAAAATATGGTGTCTTAGAGGGTCATAGAACACCATATGACCCCTTAGAACACCATACGACCCATAACGACACCATGTGGTGTCTTAAGGGGTCATAGGACACCATTTGACCCCTTAGAACACCATATGACCCCTAATGACACCATATGGTGTCCTAAGGAGTCATATGGTGTCCTAAGGGGTCATTGAACACCATATGACCCCTTAGGACACCATTCGATACATAATGACACTATATGGTGTCCTAAGGGGTCATAGGACACCATATGACCCCTTAGAGGACTATACAACCCATAACAACATAATATAGTGTCTTAGAGGGTAATAGAACACCATATGACCTTTTAGAACACCATACGACCCATAACGACACCATGTGGTGTCTTAAGGGGTCATAAGACATAATATTACCCCTTAGGACATAATATGACCCCTAACAACATCATATAGTGTCCTAAGGGGTCATAGGACACCATATGACCCCTTAGGACACCATACGACCCCTTGCGACACCATACCACCCTTTACGACATCATATGGTTTCCTAAGGGGTCATATGGTATCCTAATGGGTCATATAACACAATATGACCCCTTAGAACACAAGAAGACCCATAACCACACGATATGGTGTCCTAAGGGGTCATATGGTGTCATCAGACACCGTATGACTCCTTAGGACACAATATGACCCCTAACGATACCAAAGGGGTCATATGGTGTCCTAAGGGGTTATATGATGTCCTAGGAACCTTTAGAACACAATATTACCCTTTAGTACACCATACAACCCCTAACAACACCATATGGTGTCCTAAGGGGTTGTAGGATACCATATAACCCATTAGGACATAATATGACCCCTAACAACACCTAAGGGGTCATATTGTGTTGTAAGGGGTCATAGGACACCATATGACCCCTAACGACACTATATGGTGTCTTAAGGGGTCATATTGTGTCCTAAGGGGTCATAGGACACCATATGACCCCTAACGACACAAAATGACACCTATTGATACCTAAGGGGTCATATGGTGTTATAAGGGGTCATAGGACACCATTTGACCCCTTAGCACACCATATGACCCCTAATGACACCATATGTTGTCCTAAGGAGTCATATGGTGTCCTAAAGGGTCATAGAACATCATATGACCCCTTAGGACACCATACAATGCATAATGACACTATATGGTGTCCTAAGGGGTCATAGGACACCATATGACCCCTTAGAGGACCATACAACCCATAATAACATAATATGGTGTCTTAGAGGGTCATAGAACACCATATGACACCTTAGAACACCATACGACCCATAACGACACCATGTGGTGTCTTAAGGGGTCATAGGACACCATTTGACCCCTTAGCACACCATATGGTGTCCTAAGGAGTCATATGGTGTCCTAAGGGGTCATAGAAAACTATATGACCCCTGAGGACACCATACGATGGATAATGACACTATAAGGTGTCCTAAGGGGTCATAGGACACTATATGACTCCTTAGGAGACCATACGACCCATAACAACATAATATGATGTCCTAGAGGGTCATAGAATACCATATGACCCCTTAGAACACCATATAACATATAATGACACAATGTGGTGTCCTAAGGGGTCATAAGACACAATATGACCCCTTAGGACATAATATGACCCCTAACAACGTTATATAGTGTCCTAAGGGGTCAGAGAAAACCATATGACCCCATAGAACACCATATAACCCCTTAGAACACCACACAACCCTTTATGACACCATATGGTGTCCTAAGGTGTCATATGGTATCCTAAGGGGTCATATAAAACCATATGACCCCTTAGAATGCCATATAACCCCTTAGAACATAAGAAGACCCATAACAGCATGATATGGTGTCATGAGACACCATATGACCCCTTAGGACACAATATGACCCTTAAAGATATCTAAGGGGTCATATGGTGTCCTGAGAGGTTATATGATGTCTCAGGAATCTTTAGGACACAATATGACCCCTTAGCACACCATACAATCCCAAACGACACCATATGGTGTCCTAAGGGGTCGTAGGACACTATATGACCCATTAGGACACAATATGACCCCTAACAACACCTAAGGGGTCATATTGTGTCCTAAGGGGTCATAGGACATCATATGACCCCTAACGACACAAAATGACACCTAACGATACCTAAGGGGTCATATGGTGTTATAAACGGTCATAGGACACCATATGACCCCTTAGCACACCATACCACCCTTAATGACACCATATGGTGTCCTAAGGGGTCATAGGACACCATATGACCCCTTAGGAGACCATACGACCCATAATAACATAAAATTGGTGTCCTAAGGGGTCATAGAACACCATATGACCCCTTAGAAGACCATACGACACATAACGACACCATGTGGTGTCCTAAGGGGTCATAAGACACAATATGACCCCTTAGGACATAATATGACCACTAACGATATCATATAGTGTCCTAAGGGGTCATAGGATACCGTATGACCCCTTAGGACACAATACGACCCCTTAGGACATAAAATAACCCTAATGACACTTAAGGGTCATAGGACACCATACGACACATAACAACACTAAATGGTATCCTAAGGGGTCATATGGTATCCTAAGGTGTCATAGGACACCTTACGACCCATAGCACCATATTGTCTCCAAGCATATGGTGTCCTAAGGGGTCATACGACACCATATGACTCATTAGGACACAATAAGACCCCTGATGACACCTAATGGGTCATATATTGTCGTAAGGGCTCATAGGACACCATATGACCCCTTAGGACACCATACATCTCCTTGCGATACCATATGGTGTCCCAAGGTATCGTATGGTATCCTAAGGGGTCATATAATGTCCTAAGGGGTCATATGGTGTCCTAAGGGGTTTTAGGACACCATATGACCCCTTAGGACACCATAAGACCTATAAAGACACCATATGATGTCCTAAGGGGTCATATGGTGCCCTAAAGGGTCATGGGACACCATATGACCTCTTAGGACATAGTATGAGCCCTAACAAAACCTAATGGATCATATGGTGTCTAAGGGGTCATACGATGTCTTGTGACCCCTTAGGACACAATATGACCCCTTAGCACACCATACAACCCCCAACAACACCATATGACCTGTTCAGACACAATATGACCCCTAACAATACCTAAGGGGTCATATGGTGTCCTAAGGGGTCATAGGATACCATATGACCCCTTAACACACCATACGACTTGTAATGTCACCATATGGTGTCCTAAAAGCTCATAGAACACCATATGACCCCTTAGGACACCATAAGACTTATAACAACATCATATGGTGTCCTAAAGGTTCATGAGACACCATATGACCCTTTAGGACACCATATTCTCTCTCACATTATTTCTTTTCCTCAATTACCCTCGATCACCTCTCTCCTCCTATGGGTTTATAGATACTTCCCTCTTTGCCTCTACCCACCCCCTAATTACTCTCTATGTTTCTTTTCACCTTTGTCCCCATCTCTCTTCTCTCTTTGTTGATAACTTCCCGTCTCCCCCTCTCCTCCTACCCCCTAATAATCTCAAACTCTCCCTCTCATTCTCTCTTCACCCCAATCACCCCCTCCCTCTCTCTCTTCGCCTTCCACCTAATTACCTATAGCTCTCTCTCTCACACTCTCTCTTCCCCCCAATTAATCTCTCCTTCTCACCTCTCTCCCCCTCTCCTTTTTTTGATACTTCCCTACGCCTCTCCTTGTCCCCTCTAAATTTTGTTGCTAGAGATGAGAATGAAATGCAGAGAGACTAGTCTAGATCTTAGGGAAGAGAGAGTGACATAGAGGAGGAAATTATGAAGAGGTAGAAATATAAGCACCTTATAGAGCTTGAGAGATTTAATGAGGTATTCATTGATAGTTAGAGATATATGTCTAGAGAGAGATGTATAAATATGGACAAAAGAGAGGGAGGAAGAAACAAATAGGTGGTGTGACAGGTTTAGGAGAGAGAGGTGGAGAAAGGAACAAACATAGATAACATGGTTTATCAAAATTTATCGAACTCAATAAAATTCATAAATTTTCTATTATTAATTAATTACTTATTTAGTTTATTTTGAGATGATTGTTACAAAAATTCATGCAATAGAGAAATCATATGAAAAAGTCATGAGTTTTTTATGTTTTAAAAATGAAGGATGAATTTAAATGAATTATAATTATTTTTTAAAACAAGTAATTGAAAATATACCTATTCCATATCATAGAGGTCTTAATTACCTTTCCAACGCCTATAAAAAATCAAAATTCTGATATAAAACGCAAAAGTTATGCCCAATTTACTAAAATATATTTTTTTATTTTTTCAAAAATCGGATATCCGATTTTATCCAATAAAATCCGATATTCGATTTTATCTGATATCCGATTTTATCCGATATCCGATTTTATCCAATAAAATCCGATATCCAATTTTAAAACATAAATTTTTCCCTCCATATTTTGGTTCGGGTTTGCTTTGGGATTTGGCTTGGAAGTGACAAGCTTGGAAAGTCAATTGAAAAAACGTGTTTTTCAGTATTCCTTGATTTTCCAGACTTTACACTGGTGGCTAACAATTTTTTTTATAGCCAAAATTGATAAAATGAAAAGGGTTTTTTAAGGATGTTCTCAGCTTTCCAACAATATAAGGCTTGTCTTATTTCGACTTTAATAACTAATTATTATTTATTTTCTAATTGAATTCTGACAAAAGTCCTGATTGATAGACTGATTGAAAAATAATCATAACTTTCAAACCGCATAACATTTTTTGAATTTGAAACATGCGTCACATCCTATGCTTCATCTACTATAGGGAAAAATTAAAAAAAATTGAATTTCATAAGGTTTTGACCAAGTTAAGGTGGTCAGACGTAGGAGTTTTTGAATTTCTGAAAAGTTGCAGTAAAAAATTCATAAATAATTATTTACTTTATAAAAAATTATAAAAAAATATGTGTCACATCCGGACAGGAGTCTAATACTTATATTATAAATATTATAAAAAAATATTATGATTTGATTGTGATTAGGGTGGTCAGACATACACCTACTTCTTATCTTTTTCCTGAAATTTTTGTACCACTGCATTGAAATTTGAAATTTTCATCAAATAGAATTTTTTTTTTCAAAAAACAACTAGTAGCTTAGAAACTACATTCAATTTCCTATAGATTCTCTTCTTAAATATTTTAAAAATAATGTTCATAACTTATTCAATTTTTCATGTCAAGTTGCAAAACTCTGATTTTTTGAAATTTCATTGCCACTTAAGGGCCTGTTTTGGCACACCATGATCTTGCACATACCCACTAGCAAAATCTATTTATCTGTTTATCGTTATCTTATTATCTTAGTGTCTGTAGTATCATATTATTCGCTTTTTCATCTAACATGTTTGTCTGCAGCTAACATGTTTTTGATGGAACAACTTAGCAACATCTTTTCGAAGATTCAAGACTCTTCCCTAGGGGCATCTCTGCACGAGTAGAGTATTTTTCTTCCCCTTCATATCTTGGTAATCTCTTCTTTATCTCACATCTCAATAATAATAATATGCTTGCTAAAGTGGGGGCAAAATATAGTGTCATAAATTACACCACGTGTAATTCTACGCAACATAAGCACCTCCGCTATATGCCGATTGGAGATCTCCTTGACTGCCTCATCTTTTTTCCATCCCACTTGCCTTGTTAGCGTCTGATTTGTCCTTTTCTTACCATGTTTATTGTTTGACTCGTAGACACTAGTGCGCTGCAGGGATGTTCACACACTATGCTAACGCTCTGCAAATATGACAATCTGAAGGTGGCCATTTGAGCGTTATGCTTGTGCTTGAAAGATGCTTGTAATTCCTCTATGAATGTCCATTGACATCTTCTTTCATCCCAACATGTTTATTATCCCTCTTGGAGTTCATTTTGCCTCCTTAGTGACTCATTCGATCACTCTATTGGTTGCGCTAACTTTCTTCTTGTATCTATGCTTGTTCATGCTCATTTTAGAAGCTCTCTTTCACTGTATAATTGACTCTCACACATTGCTATCATCCTCACACTTTGAGAAAGATCATCACTTCTTCTTCTTCTCCACCCAACAAAGCTCTCGCTTTGGGTGTGGAAGGGGAGTCTTTTTCTTCCTTTTTCTTTGTTTTCTCCATAGCATACTATCTATTATCATTGTTATATATTTTATATACTATATCCATTATTATCACATCTATCTATCTTGGTTGTTCATGGAGGTGGAAACACCAAAGCGAGGGTCTGACAATGGCAGGCCTCTAAAATACAACCACAACTTTTCGTCTCTATTCATCTTATGTGCAAGTTGCCGAGTAGATTCGAAGAGCTAGCTAGAGACTTCAAGCATGGACTGGTTGTAAGATTTCATCTCTTTCTTTTTCTCTTGCACTACTTCATAGATAGCTGCATTTACCTTTTCATATCATTTTTCTTTCTTTTCTATTATTTAAAAACATTTCTATCATAGTCCTTTTTCTGTGCAGACTCTATGACTCTATCTATACAGGATGCCAACATGTCATATTGTCGTCTAAGACTCACACATGCATACTTATATAGAGTGTCATTGAGTTGAGTTAGAACACCTATGTGACATGTTCAGTGTCATCTAAGGGGTACCATATAGTCTTATACTTTTTATCGCATCTCGAGTGGAGAGGTTGAATAGTGAGTCCTTGACTGGTGTTCACCTACTTGTTGGAGTGTTCCACTTTTTCCCCACTACACCTCTAAACCTACTTTCACCTCCTTAGATAGTTTTAAAATGTACAAAAGGCGGTTTTAGTCATTATCAAAATATTGCTTTTGTATGCAGGTAATTTTGTAGTTAGGAGTATATTCTATGCATTATTAAAAGAATGATAAGTTAGCATCAATGATGTCATGTTGACATCACATATTTTCTCCCCCAATTGTATCCCTCTCTATTAACATTTTGAATTTAACATGTAAACTTTAAAGATTTATTATTGGCTAGACTAGCTCTTTTTTAGCTATATATTTTTCTCTAGATGATTATTTTGAAAACTTCACAATAGTGTAGATGGTTTATTTATTTATTTTAATGTCTATATTTTTCAAGAGCAACAGATTCTCACAAGTGATGTTAAGTAATTATAATTATGATAACTTCTAGGTCCCTATTGGGCTAATATGATTTCAGTTTTAGGTGCAATTTTTTTAAAAGTGCATAATTCATGCACTTCTCATTTCTATAGTCCAATTTATCTCATCATATCAAAAAATTGTAGTTTTAACTTTGTGGCATATTTTGACATTTGTACACAATCATATTTTTCTACGAAGTCTTTGATTTGGTGATTGGAGGTAATATTTTGATTGTGACTAATTTCAATTTCTTGGGTTTGATAATGTTATTCTAATATTTTCAGAGGGAATCCTAGAATCCATCACATAACTCCTTACAATTATTCATCTTGGTAATAATTTAGAATCACTTAGGATGTGAAGGTCATACTATGTATATATTTGAAACTAAACTAGGAGTAAGAAATGCTAAGGACAAGAGGGTATGACTTAGTGATGATAGAAAACTATTATATATTGATGTACATTTGTTTCACCCGATCTCCAATTCATGTGTGAAATTGTAATATAGGTAACAAGGCTTGGGACAAACTCAATGGTTTGTATGGTAAAAATAATGAGATTAAAGGTTATCAAATTGATGAGTAGATGAACTTTGGTCCAAATGGTTTTAATAATATGCAATATTATTCTACCAAGTTAAGTAATCTAAGAACACAATTGATTTGGGTATTGATAAAATGATGCACGATTAATTATTAATGTTCTATCCAAAATTGGTATAGAATATGTAATTTTTATTTCTATTTTTTTCATTCACATCAACTTTCTATGGGATTCAAGGCATATAAAATGCCTATATTTTAAAATTACAATTCAAGAATTAAAGAAGTCAAATTCAAATGGGTTAAATTAAGTTTTGTAAGTAATGTGAATTGATGGGTATTGCAAGGGAAGGAAAAAATTAGGGATCCTTAACAAGTAATACAAAAATAAATGGAACAAGCCACAAAAAGGAATAGTTCACAATATAATTCAAAATTCTCCTCGAAAGGGAAATCACATAAGGAGAAGCTTAAACATGCATGTTGCAAAAAGCTAAGGCATGATAAAAATATTTGTTATTAAAAATAAATTAATGAGTTGAAGCATCTTATACTAAAGAATTAAGTTAATTAAACTATTTTGGAAGTTCATCATCTTCTTCTCATTCATAGTTAGAGAGACATATTGGACAAACACTTTTTGTTGCAAATTATAAGTTAGGGATATGGGTCCTTTATTATGGAACTTCACACAATATGATTTCATTAGGAAGCATGTTTTTTTTTTAATTTAATACTTGTTTTACACCACATATCTTCATAAATAATTACACATGTATGCATGTGTATGGGGAAAATTTGGAATTAGGATTTCACTTAAGATAATAAAACCACTAACAAGCCAAACTATCCCAATACATTGAAAGAGGGGTGAATCTAATAGATCTAGCCACAATCAAAATATAGAAAGGGATGAAATTCTTATTGGATTCACTGGTGGTTAATAGTTATCCTCTTTCTTAGTTGAATTTGGAAGGTAATTGTGAAATTAGGATTAAACCATGAATAATTGAAGAAAATTGTCGAAAATAGATTGCTACAGATATCCCACAGAGCCACAAAATGAGATATGGGCAAAAGAATATGTTTAGAACTTATTCCCAAAAGTTTAGCTTGATTTCAAGACTAGGTAGTATAAATTCACCCCAGTCCTTTGAATTTCGCTCCATCAAAAGATGAACCTATTCGTTGTCGTCAACTCTATCAAAATACCAAAGTACAACTCTTGAACCTATTTTAAATGTACATCGAAAGAAAGGGAAAGATTTTGGGGATAGGGGTTTGCCTTAGTAAAACCCCGATTTAGGAATTAAGCTTGAAATTAAAATGAAAATTTATGCTAAATGCCTTTTGAGGAAAATGCTAGATCTGAAACAAAAATGCTTGCAATTAAAATATACCTTGATGAAGTTTTGTTTGATCCTCATGTAAGGGTTTAAGGGTTTCATGTAGAATGTATTCAAAGAAGGTTGATCATGGATGCCATCTTGAATACATAAACTTGACCTCACTTCTACTCCAATGTTTGATGAATGATTGATTGCTTGCTCACTTGAATTTTCTTAAGTGTATTTCAAATGACTTAGAGGATTAGGTTTCAAATGAGAGGGGTAAAAATACTTTTATACTTGACTACCTGAAAATTAATTAAATTTCCTGACTAGGCCGACACGAGATTGGATTTCTTGCTCATTTGAGATGACTATTGTGGGGACAAAAAATGGGCCCTAATTGAGAGGACTAGGGTGCCTGGGCTAGGACTAGGACGCCCAACACCCTGGTCATGTCAACTAGGACTTAGGCTTGGAGGAAAGGCATGGAAGGTGATGAATTTTAAAGATTGTAGATGGTGTGAGCAGAATTAGAACAAGCATTAGGCATTGAAAGCTAAAACACCAAGGTGAGGTCTAAGCCAGGATGAAACTATATGTGGATACAATTTACAACACTACAACATGTTTTAAGAAAGAATCTATTTACATGGGGAATAGATCCTTTCACGATTTCCTTTGTGTTTAGGTCTTCCTATTCAATTGATCTCCTTTCTATCTATCAAATTACACATAAGGGTAAAGGGAAGTGTGTATTTCACACCAAATTCTATGGTTGTTTAGGACTTACATACTATAAATATTGTTGTCATTGGGTAGGTAGACTAATAGTCTCATGGGGTAAAAGCATAAACCTGTGTCACACTTTTACAAAGGAAAAGGTTAACACAACAATAACTGTTCAATTTCATTGCCATAAAAGTGTCATTTGCATTTTGAATTTAGAGAGTGTCATTTGTTTAGAGAGTATCTTTCATGTTTTCTTTCTTTTTGACAAGAGTTCATTTCTATTTTTGTTTTCTTTTATTTATTAGTGAGATGTTCTTGTGCACATGGGTACCTACTTAGGTCCTGTAATTTTGACCCATCTTTCCATGTTTTCTAATTCTCCTTAAGTTGCACTTGAAAGGAGTGTTGGTGTGATAAGAGTCTATATTACCGAAGTGGCTTCCTAATCCTAGTCTCTTTCCAAACCTTATCAGTTAAGTTTACTTAGGGCATTTGTAGGGCATTTGATTCTTCTATTTCAAGTCATAATATGCAAACAAATTTCTTATGTTGTCATATGTCACTCCCTTGACTATATACATAAGAATTTCTAATTATAAACTACACACATTATATACTTGTATCCTTTAATTGATATAATAGTTCTCTCACTTTAGATCTCTCATGTGCTTTCATTGAACTACCTTGATCTTGGTTGGCTATCTCCATATCGAATACTGCTTATAAACTCATCCAAAATTTCTTTAATTATCACATACATAAAAACCTTAAAATATTATAAACAACACTTAAAATGATGTCAAATTATTGATGGACACAAATATTTGTAACTATATTCTCCAAATGATATAAATAATTGTAATATGTATGTATGTACATACATATACACAAACATATGTACACATGTACATATGTAGATACATATAGATGTACACATGTAAATGTATATACATGTATGTATATACACGTACATGTATATATAAGTATATATACATGTGTGTGTATGTCCAATACTTAACCACTATTAATTAGTTAGTATTCTCTAATTGTTCAAATTTTCCCTCTTTTTTATTTAAGGGTTTTATACCAAATCCACAAAATCAGAGCATGAGGTTTAGGTTAAAACCTTTTCAACCAAGAACTAGTGACTAAAGGTTATCCATTCTCCTAAAGTCACTAAAGCATGATCATGCAAAGTCACCATAGCATGGTCATGGTGACCTTATCTCTTATGGTCATGGTGACCTTATCTCTTATGATGTTGGGACCTTATAGTCAAGGTATCCATTCTACTAAAGGCACTAGAGCACGATCGTACCAAAATTACCATAACATGATTATGGTGACCTTATCTCTTATAATGTTGAGACCTTGCAGTCAACATATGCATTCTACTAAAGTCACCGATCATATCAAAGTCACTATAGCATTTTTGTAATGATCTTATCTATTATGATGTTGGGACCTTACAGTCAACTAAAACATGATATCACTTGATTTCTGATGGATTCATTTCATCTTCACTAACGAATGCAAATTGAAATTATGGACGGCTGTTGAAAAGCCTTTCCCTTTCCTTCGTATAGATGGAGCCGTCTGAACGCGTGAAGTACGCCATTGAAGAAGTAACTGAGGTATAAAATGTCAGGGTCAGTATCAATGAATCCTCTCACTAGGGCGCATCATGGCACTCCAGCGAATGTCGGCTGCAGTCGGCGTTTGGATTTGATTTCCTCTTTTTATGTCGGTATGTTCGCCTGACAAAGTAAACATGCAAAGTCCACCGCCGGTACCTTTCGTTTATATCAGAGCTAGATTCAGATGCATTTCCACTCATAAAGCGTGTCTGTGAAAACGATCTTAATTCTGTGCTTTTCAATTGCAGGTAAGTGAAAAGGAAAGGGCTTAGGGGCAGTGTTAGGGCTTTACCTTTTTAGGTTTGGTCAGCTTTTTCTATTTGGATTCCAACGTGCAGGAGCATCTAAGCGACAATCCATCGGATTTTCTGAATCCTCGCACACTATTCGCACTATAGTCCACTTCGATTAGCTGTGGAGCGAAGTTATTTAATACCAGATCCCGTTTTTCATCGAACAAATCTCCTATATAATAAACAAGTGGCGCCTCCATAAACCATTGCACAAAAACATGTGGGCGTATATGAGGAAAGATATGGCGTTCACGTATTATTTGTTTCTTAAGCATGTGCTCAAGTTTATCTTAGATTCCCAATCACCCATTTAATAAAGTGGTATTACACATTAATGCCTTACATTAATGAATCTCTATATTAAGTTCTATTCATCCATAACATACATTAAAATTTAAATTTACTATGGAGTGTTTACAACTTTCAATTCTTTTTGAAAGAAATCTATAAACAAATATACATTCACAAAAACATTGTAAAGACGAATTTAGAATATTTTTAATATTTCTATTCATATAAATTTGTTCATACAGTCATGGAGACAATTTTGTAAGATTCTCTTTCTTTGTATTCAGATTTTGATTTGACATTGCTATACAGATTTAAACAAGTATAAGCTGCAAAAGTTCTCTGACTCCACACTTCTTACTATTCTATACTAGCCACCCAAAACATAAATTTAGAACCCTTGAAAATGGCCATGAAATCCCTTTTATAGAACAAGGGAGTAATAAGCATCAATCCATGTACAAATGTCGCATTTTCATTTGACAACCATTTGAAACAAAAGCATATGCCAAAAGGCATATTTAAAGCATATGAGACAAAACAAGATTTCCACTACCTAAAAGAATGTTGGAGCTATAAATCAAGCATAAACTAAACTAAGGTGCTCCACATTTTGAACTGATTTTGATCCTCATAGTACTAGTGCAAATACGTGGAAGGTAAGATGTGATTTTAGAAGTGATGAAGCAAAAAGGTCCCAATTCAATGATTGAGTGGAATGCAAATCAAGTGCATTTCATTTTATTTCATCTAAAGTGTGATGACATGACAAAATATCACAAAAAGACAAACTGAAATGCAAGTCAAATTTGCATTTATCTATCTTATTTGCAAAGTCCCTATGACAAAATTTACCAACAAAAATCGATAGTTGATTAATCAATTGGAGTACAATACTTTTCTTGCCATTGATGATAATTGAATTCATGTGGCCACTTGTATGCTTGCAACTATTGTACATTGGCCAAATACTCCCTCCATCTACTATCTAATGTGATCCTAGTTTCCATAAGAAATCTATTATATCTATTTTCTAAAACAATTACTTTGTCAAGAGTAACATTAAACATGTACAAATTTGCTTTATTACCTTCACTTGATTATAAAAGAATTACAAGCAACACTAAGACAAATTTCTACCTCCACTCATCAAAATTCATTTGCATTTGAGCATCTAAAACTACTAGAACAGACCAATGTTGCAAAGTATGGAAGAAATCAAATCTTGGATCTCATTTGCTTCTCCACATGTGGGATGAACTAAAATTCATCAATCACAACTTTTGGCATCCTCTCTATAGGCCTTAATGTCGGTGGAACAATTGCATTGTATTGTGTGACTTGGCATAATGTTTTTAATGTATGATACCTTTGACACCATCTATCAAAAGTTGGCTTGAGAAGGGGAGAATTCTTCGTACAATGATGCAAGGCTTGCAATAGAGCATGATAGTTGTTATAAATCTCTTCCACTTTGTTAATTATCTTCTTTTTGTCTATGTCAGAGAATTTTCTTCAATGCCTCTAAAACCTTTTCCTTATTTTCTATTCTAGCTCTCACCAGAGCTTCCTCCAACAATTCAATCCTCCCTTCTCATTTTTCTCTAAATTGTCTAATATCAGTTGATGGAGCAATGCGGGTATATGGTTGGTAAATAACCATTTCAGATGTCATAGGAGGGGCAACTCTAGATGTTCAAGCTTGTCTTAATCTTATATTCTATGCATATAAATCATTGCATGCAACCTTCAAGCTACCCTATTCTTTTCTTAGTTACTCATTTTACTCCTCCGGGTTCTTTGTACTTTGCTTAACTAAACATTGCAACATGAACAGTCAAAGCTAAGGCTTCTAAGGCCGAAGTGTCATTTGTTGTTTTGAACATTACATTACCCCTCATCTCTTACATTACTAGGCACCATTTTTGGTTTTTGGTTGGGAGGGGAAATGGCCCATAATACCGATGTTTTAATCTTTGGGATATACCCTAATCCTTTTAAACCTAACTCAACCTCAAATTTTGAAACAAAAAACTATGTCCTTTTGACTCCTTATTTCATAAAGCACAAAAGTAAAAGAAATGTCCTAATGTATGAGAAGAAGCATACCACTATCCTTAACCAATTTTCTCCCCTCTTTAGGGGTAATATTAATTTCATCAAAATTTACCTCTTTCATGGTAGAGGTTGCAACCTCTCCATGCTACGAGAGGTCAACCCCAATCTTATTGGTCTGCAATTTTTCAAGATATTCCTTCCCATTCACATTTAGCCAAAATCCTTTGAATTTAGGAGTCTTATTAAATTCACCGCCAACTAAAAATTAGGTTGATGCAATAATTCTATCATCATCCTGCATCTTAGGGGGTGTCTCTTCATGCATATTCACCCTATCATTAGGTACTTTGGTGGCATCAATATCTCTTGGAGGTGAGCACATAGGCTGATCAACCTCTTCTTCTTTACCCAATGGGGTTGCACTCTCAACCACTTTCTCTATTTCTTCCTCCTCATTAGCTAATGAATATTGTACTAATAGTTCTTGCTACTTTTCAACCCTATATCTTTTTTTATTGTTGGTGTGGTGGGCTCGGAGGGGGTGCTTGAACACATTCTTCATCCTATTCAATTATTTGAATTATTTTGGTTCTAGGAACCTGCCTTTGAGGTGGTCTATAAGCTAGCCTTTTCTCTTCCATGGGGGAGTTACTATATAATTTCTCTTTTTTAAAAAATCAGTTCAATCCTCTCAATGGGATCTTTAATTTTTGTCTAGAAGCCTTCAAAACTAGGATCTAACATGTTTCATTCTACTTCTTTCTTCATAAGGATATCTCATATCTTTATCTTTTGATAAAAATCTTACAAATTTTGGCAATTTCTTATAATATCCTCACCAAAAAGAACTTGATGCTTCTAAGCTCATGTTTTCAATAGTTTTTTTTCTGAGGCTTTCATTAAATCTTTCAAGGTCAAAGGCCCTCAAAGGAGTAGATCTTAAATTTTATTTTACCTTAAGAATGGTATAAATGGTGTTCAACCCACTAGGCCTTGCAAAAATGTCAAAAAACCATGCAGTGGGGCAAAAAGGTGCCCTTTGTAAGAATTTGTCATATATAGCCAAAATCTAGAGTACAATGAATAGCACAAAAGAGAGACAATAGATTTGATAAGAATAAACTGTATTCTAATCAAGATGCAAAATTCCATCAACTAGATCATTACATACAATGTAAGATGAACCTTCTTATAAAGGCAAGGCCATATGGAATGAGAGCACACAAACGTGACATATGGATGAATGAGAAATAAGGGTAGGAGAAATAATAAAATATTCTACAAGAGGTGGATTACCCATTGAAGGTGGAATGTAACAACAAGATAAGACCACAAAAGGTGGAATTTCTCCTACATGCATCATCCCTATGTGCACACTTCCCTACGTGTCTCATATCCAAACTATGATGAAATCCATTACCCTAAGTCAACTTAAGTAAAGTGTAATGTTGAGACATAATTTACACCAACACCCCCCCTTAAGTGCAACTCTACAATATAACAATGTAAGATGGGTCCTGGCCACAAGGCCATGTTAGGTAACCATGTACAAATGAAAATGCACATAAACCAATGCAATATCTCACAAATAGAGAAAAAGAGAAACCCCACCCCCCCCCCAAAAAAAAAGAGATGAAAATACAAAATAATTCTCAAAGAAGAATTATGAGAAGGACAAAACTCCATGTGAGGAAAAATTCCCCCCATAAGAGAGAAGAGACCAAGTATCCCTCCCCTAATGTAGAATTTGCACCAATTGTAGAACCTCAAGATGTAGGAAAAAAACTCAAGATGTATGGAGTCTCTAAAACCTGCTCAAGTGTCCCATGCCGATGCTAAAAGTTTCCCCCTCCAAATCAGGTGTACTGGTCCACACTGCTGAAAAAGACAATCCAAGATCTAGTGAGGATGAATGTAGATCATGATCCAAAGACTCACATATCTCCTCTAAGGATAAAGAGACCTCCTCCAAGTGTTTTACATAAGAGTCCATAATCATGTCAACCTCAAAAGAATGATCATGTAGAGAATGCACAAGAGGGCCAGAGTGTTTCCTCACATCAACTGAAGAAGGATCATCTTCTTCAAAGAGAAGATGAATGTCATCGATGATGTCTCCCAAATCTCCAATGTAGGACTCCACAAACAAACCTGTAATGTCTGTCAAGTAGTCATCCCAAGGATCTGAAGTTGGAAGACAAGGAATATCCTTTTGCACTGAATCACAAGAAGCCCAAACTGTAGCAATATCCAAATCATCAAGTGCAATAGGTGATGTGATATCAATAGGATGAGATGAAATGCTAGTCTTAAGAATGGGTTTACATGTGAGAACACCCAAGTTCAAGTAACCAAAGTTATCCTTAATATTTGAATCAACACAAGATGTGTGATCATGATATGAAGAATCAATCTCATCAATAAGACCAAATTGTGAAAAGGAGTACAAACGAGATGCATGACAATCGCCCTAGTTGCAATGACAGCTCTACTCTCCAAGTCTCTAATGATAACTGAATAAGGCATGAACTCCACAATTTTCCTTGTTGCCCCATGAGTGATTTGATAGAAAAGAAGATTGTTTGTCAAATAAGGTATACACAACACATCATTGAAGGAGTTATCCCCAATGGCAATATATCCTTTCCCAATCACATTCATATATGTATGATTGACCATCAAAATTGATGGTATGTTTCAAGGCTCAAATGAAGAGAACATATATTGCGAAGATGACATATGATGAGAAGATCTTGAATCTAGAAGCCATCTCCCCAAGCCATGACTTGTTGTAGCACAAAGAGCTTTTCCTTTACTTGTCCCAAAAGAGTTCAATCCTTTTACTTGGAAGAAGAAGTAAAAGTAAACATTCTATAAGGAAAACTAATTTTATTCTTCTCAGGAAGATGTTTCAATTCATCAATATCCTTGTTGTAACAATGGTCTTCATCATGTCCTGTCTTCTTGCAATATGCACAAAAAATATTCTCCTTATATGATTTCCCCTTAGGTGAGGATGTAGAATCACCATGTTTTGGAGAGGATGATTGTTCTCTATCTTGTTATGGCTTTGGCTTAGACTGATTTTGGTTCTTGTCTTTTCCTTGATTGCTTTGATTCCCTTTATTAGCTACCAAAGCTTGTGACTTTGAAGATTTGAGAATCCCCATCTTGGTCAACTTAGATTGCTCAAGTATCAACATATCTATGAATACATCAAATGATGGTGCAGTGTATCAAGCACCTTGAGCCAATTGATAAGTGTGAAAGCTATAAAAAAGGATACATACTTTGATGGAAGCTTGCCAAACAAGTTGTAAACCAATTGAGCATCCTTTTTCTAAATTCCACAATCCTTAAGCCTTTATCTTAGCTCATTTTCTTTTGTGACATAATCTTGGACTGTATCAAAATCCTTGGGATCCAACGTTGTGAGTTCACCATCAAGCTTGTAGCTCCTAATCTCATCAACTTGAGCATACAATTCAACATAAATATCCTAATCATCCTTGACTGTAGTACATTTCTCAACGTGAAAAATGAGGTCATCTGATACATACTTTCTCAAGGTTCCAAGTGCCATATAATTTTTAGTGATCCATTCAAATTGAGCATTAGAATTGGCCTTAGGATCAGGTGGTGCTGTTATTATTTCATTTACATAATGAATGAGTCCTTTTTCAATTAACTTACTTCATGCTTTAATTTTGCATGATGCATAATTATGTGGAGTTAAAAGTGAAAATTTAGGAGAATCCATAGCACCAAAACAAAAAAAACACAAGATAGAAAGAGGCACAATCAAACAAGACACCCCCCCCCACCCCCCCCCAATTCACTCAATCAAAGAACCCCCCCAAAAAATAAAAATAAATGATGATCAGACACTTTATACTAATAAGAGAACTCAAATGGAAAGGGGATGCAAATTTTCAAAAATGGGCTGAAAGTAGTGCTGAAGTCAATATTTCACATCATTAAATTTGACGGCCATATGATCGTCACAAAGTTGTCATACCCCCTGGGTGGCTTGTCCATACTATACAGATTTGATGATGTGGCCCAATCACAAGCTGACACATGTCATATGATGGATGATGTGGCAAGGTATAGTGCTGACTGTGCGATGACATGTCCGTTGACTATGCATGGTGACTGTGCACTAAGTAGGCAATACAACCCAATGATAGAATGCCATGTGTCCTAGTGGCAAAAAAATCTCCCCTAGTAGATGAATCCAAATTGGTCGTGTGGTGGATGATGTGGTGACGAGAGCAAATAGTGTTGCACCATGTAGTTTTTAGTAGGAGAGGCATGGGTGTAGAAAGAAGAGCTAGTGATGACTGTTGCATGGTCGACTGGAGCAACATAGTGCCAACGAGGGAGTGAAGATGCCGGGAGAACAGGCTGCTGAAAGAAATTGCGTGACATTCGATGAGAAGGTTATCAAAGTGGTAGGAAGCAGGGATGATCGAAGGTTGAAGGGCACTGGGCACTGGAAAAGGAGATTGCGGGACCTACATGGAGCACGAACCTGCCAAAAATGTAGGGCAATGGTATGGTGGTAGGTGGGGGGGATTCCCCCCCATAAAAAATACAATTTTTTTTTTGAATAACAATAAAACTTTTTTGACAATTTAAAAAACTGCAAAATTAATAAAAATGAAATTTGAAAAAATATTTTCCGCAATTTTTTTTTTAATTATTAAAAAAAAAATTGTACCATACAACCTAATAGGTTGAATTTTTCCTCCAAGTCCCTGAAATTGATTTTCACCAAATATAGCCAAATTTATACTCAAAATTCATGGAAATGACCTCCTAGAGTCACTAGTGAGGTAAAAATTGGCATATGATGCTCCCAAATTGCGCTCTCACTCAAATCCGAAAATGAAATACACCAAGATCTCTGTAAAAAGACTACTCAATGAAGCCCCAATAGATTTGATACCATGTAATAATTTGTCAAATATAGCCAAGATTTAGAACACAATGAATAACACAAAAGAGAGATAATAGATTTGATTAGAATGAACTGCATTCTAATCAAGATGCAAAATGCCATCAACTGGATCATTACATATAATGTAAGATGAGCCTTCTTATAAAGGCAAGGCCATATGGATATGAGAGCACACAAACATGACATGTGGCTCAATGAGAAACAAGGGTAGGCAAGGGTAGGTAGGAGAAATAATAAAATATTCCACAAGAGGTGGATCACCCACCGAAGGTGGAATGTAACAATAAGATAAGACCACAAAAAGCGGAATTTCTGCTACATGCATCATCCCTATGTGCACACTTCCCTAAGTGTCTCATATCCAAACTGTGATGAAATGCATTACCCTATGCCAACTTAAGTAAAGTGTAATTATGAGATAATTTACACCAACACCATTATTATGACCATCCATGTGCTCTTTCTCTATCCACATAAACTGGTAGATATAATCTAAAAATGACATTCTCGGAGGCACAAATATTGGTAAAATGTGGGGCTGGTTGAACACACCACCAATCTGAGAGGGGGGCGGGGGGTTGAATTAGCCCAAACCTTAAACCAAATTATATTTAAGCCCTTAAACTTCAAATTAGAATTATATTATCTTTGTAATAATGAAATATGAAACCAAAAAACACATTACACAAGAGAACACCAAATTTATGTGGAAAACCCTAAGTAGGGAAAAATCATGGTGAGAATCACACTCACAATATGAATAATTAATTGCAATATTGTAGGCTCAAGGCCAAAGAATCTCACTACTCCCAATTTGGACTTGCAAGACTTAGGTGCACAAACTTAGGACAAGATACAATAGACTTGCATTACTAAGATGCACAATCCCATGGCAAGATACAATGAACTTCCATTATTGAAGCTCGCTACTCTAGAGAAAGATACAAATCTACACAAGCTGCCAAAAGAACACACTATCTTCTGGAAGGCATAGGAAATGATGAATTGAAATGAACAAGATATCCTAATCATGAGTCTACCCTTGAACCACTGTGTCAAGCAAAGAATATTATGGAAAACACAACACTCAAATTCACTATTAAAAACTCTATCACATTGAAAGATATGATCATCAAACCTCATCACAAACTGAAATTTGCAATTCTGCTACTCCATATATGCTTGCACATCATTCATAATTGATCAATATCAATCTATGTATCAATTCACAACAAGTTCCAAAGTTGATTTCAATGAATTGAACACACTAACACATCTTCCAACATCAACATCAAACTTAACATGTAGATAACCATTAAAGCACGTTAACCAGTCAACCCATAAACATCACCCAATGTAAATTACTCAATGTAGATATTCACATACCATGGTAAGACCTGTAACAATACCTTAACTCATCTACCAATGCATATTCAAACCAAAAAAGTATGATCCAAATAATATAATCCAATTGAGTTGACTAGAGTCTCATACAATTGATCACACTGAACAATAGAACAACATTACTTCACCCGTTGAGCAAACGATCACATGAAATAAAAAATAGAACACTACATGAATCATATGAACATGTACTCCACCCAAATACTTCAATCATCATACCAGAGCAATGTGAAGCATTCTTCATACTAGTCTAGATAAACAACCTCACTGTTAGAATACAACAAATAACCAACTTCAACATTTGAGCAATAAAGGACTTAAAAAAATGATAGTACAACATCCATAGAATGTAGAAATTATATCTAAAACTACAAGCCATCATGTTCAAAGATTGGAGGAAAAAGAGAATCCTCCATAAAGGCATTAAATTCTCTTTCCTACATATTGTAACTCCCACTACTATCATCTTTTTTGGAAACACCTCATACTTACTCAACATCACTTCTAGACAACAAAGCAACACCTGAACACTCATTTCCAGACCACAAAACACATCTGCACAACTGAACAACTGCAACTTATTCTTCCATAATCACAAACAATAAAAACCCATCTTCACTTGTGACATCAGTGACAACAATAAACAAGTTTGACATCAACAACAACACAATTCTATATTTACAATAAGGTGCCACTAGGTAACCATAAAACTTAAAGATGGTGTAATATGAGTAGATGAACCAGTCACCCCAATCATGTTGATGACCAAAATTTTGTCTCCTTTCAATATCTAGTAAAGTTACAATTTGTCCATTCAATCTTTTCAAAATTGCACCTATAGACTAAGCATTTCTCACCACAAAGAAATTTTAAAAAGTAACAAAATCTGCATTAGGGAAGTGCATGCACTAAACATATTTCCAACATTTGATAGTTTTCCTCCTATTTTTCTCATCACACATTTGTAGTTGAAACTTCTTATTCTAACCTTCTCTACCTTCATACAATATAAAATGGTACAAGAGAGACTAAAATCTAAAATTAATTATTCTCTCATTCTCTTTTATCCTAATTAATCCTTCATGAATCTCTCTAAAAATGTAGGATGCATAGTCATATTCAACATTTACTAGATGATTCTGAATGTGCATGACCATACACATGTATTCTACTAACATTTCTTGTTCACTATCTTTTCCCCAAATTGGTAAAGTGTGGTAGGTTTTGATAAAGTACGTTTCAAAGACGGTACTTAAGAAAGGTTTTTTTTCATTGTGTGGAATAGTAAGGGGTTGATTCTAAAACCCTTTCAACCTACACAATGGGAAATCTATATACCTTAAGGTTCCCTTCCAATTCTCATATTTCTCCTTAAGGTCTTCAAAGTCAATTTTCCTTATGGCATCCCTACTCAACATAAGTGCATTTGAAATCCTTTTCTTATCAAGGGTAATCAAAGCTACACCATCCTTGCTCTCGATGGCCTTAAAATTACGGTCATAAGCCATAAATTCTGAGAAATCAACATCCACGAACACATTGGGCACAATAAGCTTTCTGAAATCATAATGCCACACATTTCTGACAAACGCCTCCCTAACCCTATTTCCATAAAAATACTTGAATAGATTCCAACCTAAAATGGGAATATTTGTAGCATGACACTGCTCACAATATTTTGTCCACAAGTGTTTATATGTTTGTATTTTCATATGTGTTCTAGGAAATGTATCCAACAAGTCTTGGTGAAGAGGTCATTTCTTTCTAGTAGGGGCATACACCTGGCTAGTTTTACTCATTTTTTCTAATTGGAAAGAGATAGGGTTTACACACAAAGGGCTCTAGGGCACAATCTCAATTAAAAAAACAACCCAAAATGACAATAACTTCAACAAAGAAATCTTTATCTTCTTTAAATTCCATTAGCAGAGATAGGAAGACTCACTATTTTATCCCTCAGTTGAAACCCTAATCACTGTATAAAATTACTTTTGAATGCATAGTGCTTCAAAATATTCTCTTGAATGCAAGTTAAATCAATTTGAAGCATCAAATTTTCACGTTTTTGCCTTAGAGGAAAATCTACCATAGTCATTTCTATAATTAATTTGCTCATGCAAATGTCAATTCAATTTCATAGTGTGCTTGTTTTTTATTTGAGCCATTGATTTGCTAAACCTAATGGTTAAGATCAAATTACTAAAATATAGCCATTAGAAAGTCACATTCTCTTTCCACAATAGCATACAAGTAATCACTTTTCCCTCTGTCAACAAGTTCACCGGTGCATCCTATAAGTCCCACATAGTCTTCCTTGTGGGTGTGCGATGAGACCCTTCTTTTGCATAGTGCATGGTACCATATACACATGACACATGCCCACTTTCTTGCAAACTGATGTACATCCATGTTGGCTCACCCATGGGGGCATGGGGATAAAATTATCTCCCTCTTATTAGTTATGTTTTATTTCTTCTCACATGCCCATCAAATCCCTTTTAACCATGTTATTAAATATTAGGGGTGCAAAAAACTTGACCTTCCTAACCACACTGTTATCATTTCTTCTTGGTCCACAAGCTTGTAGGCTTCTAACCAAGAATGACTTACCATTGGCAGAGGTGTGGGATAGCTTCTAACCCTAAATAGTTGGCATCTTCTTTCAAGAGTTAGAATTCCTACATGCTCCCAAGGGATTTAAAAATGAAGGGATAGACCATGTGGCGATGCAGCAATGGGGAGCTTCAATAACAAAAACATACTCAAGGTGATGGTCACAAGGACCACATTTTATGCCCACAAGGGCTTAAGATACTTAACATAAACAACTATGAGGGTACAAGTATCTGCTAAAACTTATTTTATTTTATTTTATTGAAAGAATACAATAAGAGTTACAGAAAAATAGTTAAAATATTGTCAAAACAAGTATACATTAGACTGTCCAACTGCCTAGAATAGAAGGAAACATCAACACATACAATTTCTAAAATTGATACATGAACAAAGAAAAGAAAGAATATAGACTCAAAACTAAAACAAACTACTACAATGAAGAGCTTGGATAGAATCAAAAGACAAACACAAAATAACATACTCCAACAACTGAATGTGTGGACAATAGACCAATTGGGCATATGGTAGTAGTCATTTACATAATAAAATCCTAAGAACCTGAGCTACAAAGATATTATTCTTGAGAAGTTGATGAAATTGACACTTAATGCATTGAATTTGAAGGCCCATCTTTAAGGTCCTCCTCGAGTCCGCTTGCAATTGAGAGAAGATAGATGTAAAACAATAAAATATGACAGTAAAGTTTTAGAACTACAAAATCTAAGTGATCATTATGGTTATTAAAGACTACCTTACAATAGACCCTTCATAAAAGCAATAAAATAGTCTAACAAACCCCTTCACAAATAACATTATTATGCTACACAATACTAAGTAATGCTTCTTTCCAATTAAGATTATGACCAAATATAGCTAGCAAATAGAGAAAAACAAAGTTCTATAATTTTTGAACAAACTGGCATCTCCAAAAAACATGGCTCACATCTTCATATTTTTGACAAAAAGGACAATAAATGGGTCATACCATAATACACTTAAACCTGCCACCAATAGGCAAATTGCAATGTAATATCTTCCAAGCCATTAATTGTGCTTCAATGTTAATTCTTGATTTCTAGATTTGAGTAGAGAGTTTTGCCAAAAAATTATAATTTCATTTGAAATTCAAATGAGATTTCACAAGAAAAGTAGGAACTGCAAAAATATCCTTTTTTAGGAAAAAAACAAGAAAGGATGAGAAGATAACTATAGCCAATATTTGAAAAAGTTGCATTGAATCAGAGTACATATTTCATAGATAAATCCAGTGGCACCAATGATTCCACAAAGATAATTAAAGACTTTTATTTTTTATTCAAATCAAGTTGTGCTTTAACAAGATGCCATGGTAACTAATTCAATGTATTAAAATCCCAATGATCTTTGACTTTTATGATGCCCTTTTTGTAAAGAAAATATATTTTCTTTGGAAATGATAAGGCCAAATACTGCCCATGATATAGAATAAGTTTGTTCCACCAAATGGATGAGGCAGAGAAGCTGAAACTATGTTGAAACAAGACATCTCTCCATCTTAAAAGATAGCAAATGTTTTGCCAAGTCTTCCAAATAGATTGAAGGGAAGGCGAGGCCTTAATAGAGAAGTAAGAAGCATAAAGTATTTTATCTAACCAACCGATAACCTACCATTTAGCTTTAACTAAATCAAGGCTAATTCTATTTCGAAAGAGGATTTTTTAATGTTCTTCCCCTTTGATAGATTTGATAATCTATTTTGATATATTTGATAATCTATTTAGTAAATAAGCACATTCCTTGGATTTTTGGATCTAATAGCCCCAATCCTCCCTTACACCTAGGATGAATGCATTGAGTCCGTAACATGGCTATAAATCCCATGTTGCCATCCCATTTAGACCATAAAAATAACCGAATGATTTTGATGAAGTCCTCATATCCTTTATTGGAAGGCATCCAACAAGATGAGTAATATGTTAGAATGATTTGATACAGGAGGAAAACTCAGAGGGGGGGGGGGGTGTGAATCAATTTTCCACAAGTTTAATAGTTAAAGTATATTATAAACCTTTTACCAGAGCAAGATAAGAACAACACAGTGAATGATAAAATATGAAAGAACATATCACACAATACCAATATTTTTGACATGAAAAACCCATTAAAGGGAAAAACCATCGTGGAAAACCCTACCCACAATCAAATAATACTTCTATAGTAGTATGTAAAATAATTATAATGGGGATTGCACTTCCAATCAGGCCAACCGCCTAGATCTCACTACTCATTACAAAAAGAAGTCTCATCGACCTACATAAACATTAGACTACAATCCAGAGAAAATGAACTATGAAAGTAGCATCTCCTAATACTTGATACAGTTCCGGTTAAGCACAAATGTTTTCCCTGCAAAACTAAATCCTTCACAACCCTCACTCAATGATCTAACCTTTTTTGCACATAAAAATTTCTCTGATAATGCATACATAACCATCGATACCGAAATTACATGAATAAGTCACCTATAAATACAGATCATCAACCTTGATAACAAGGTCATCTAAACCCTAAACCCATAAACCTATAATTATAAAAATTACATCACATGATAGCACTAGACCAATATTATGATTTACATTACATAGCATGGACCTAATTCAAATTCCCAAACAATTACATCCACCGGAAATCACGCTAAAATTAATATCAAACACATTTCACCAACCAGTAGAAACCCTCAGTGAAATAACACAGAATAATCAACTGAATCCAAATAGGACCACCAAATCATCACACTAGCCAATGCGAAGCTACCAAAAAATTAGGACACAATCAAGAAGCACCTTCATCATTTTAGGAACTAATTCAATAAGCCAGACCAAAATCACTTAACCAAATCATCAAATATCACCAACTGATAAAGCTAACCAGTACCAAGAATATCAACCGAGAACATAAATGATAGCTTCCAAAGCACCAAATCGTGAACCAACTGAATATTAAAAGCATGTAACCATCCAAAACTAAATCCAAGGATCTGATCATACTAGATCAGAATTAGCCAAAACCAAGTCCAACCGGGATAGTAGAAACCAACCGAGAAAGAACCATATCCAACCGGAGCACAATGTTGACATCAATGACAATGCATAGTCACTATTGCCAACAATCTCCCCCCTTGGCATTGATGGAAACACTGAATGTGAAAAAGATCCAAGTGCCAAGGAATGCCAACAATCTCCCCAAACAATCAAGAACCAACAAAATATCTCTCCCCGTAAGATTATCAATTTTTTACATGAATACTATCTCCCTCTTTTATATCAATGACAAAGGGTTGATGCCAAACCAAAATAATGAACCAAACAACTAACTACTCCCCCTTAGCAGCAATATCTTCCCATCAACCCGAATAAGAAAATATGTCTGATAAGCTCATCATATTGATGCATCCCTACATCTATAAGTCTCTACCGGAGGGGTGGTGACCCCCAAATGATCTCTGAGATATTCAAAGGTGTCTTTAGGAAATGGTTTAGTTAGAATATCTGTGATCTGTTCCTTAGTAGGCACATAAACCAATCTAACTTCCTTTGCTTCAACCCTTTTTTTTTAGAAATTATACATTATAGAAATGTGTTTCGACTTGGAATGAAATATTAGATTCTTTGAGATATCAATAGAAACATTATTATCATAGTGAATAATAATAGGCTGATGATAACTTGCCCTTATATCCTTCAACATCCGCTTCATCCATAAAATCTAAGTACAATTTGTTGCAGTAGCTACATATTCAACTTCAACAGTAGATAATGAAGTGCATGATTGTTTCTTGCTAAGCCATGAGACCGATTTAGTCCCAAGAAAGAATGCACCACCTATAGTGCTCTTCCTATCATCAAAACCACCTTCCCAATTAGAGTCTATATAGGCACATAATCTGAAATCATCATCCTTTGGATACCATAACCCATACTCTATTGTTTCTGCCAAATATCTGAATATTTTTTTAACAACAATATCATGACTTCCCCTCGGATCAGATTGAAATCTAGAAGCAATGTAGACAACACTCATTATATCAGGTCTAGTGTAAGTTAAGTACAATAATCCACCAATTGTTGATTTGTATCTAGATAGGTTCACTCGAGGAGATTCATCTTCCTTAGTCAATTTGCAACCAGTTATCATAGGAGTACTAATAGGTTTTGAATTTTCAAGACCAAATTTATTTAACAAATTCCTTCACATACTTAGTTTGACAAATGAAAATACCTTTATCAGTCTGAGTAATCCACAAACCTAAGAAAAATTTCATCTCTCCAATCATAGACATTTCAAATTCATTCTTCATATCGTCAACAAATTTCATGCATAAGCTTTCTTCTCCTCCAAAGATGATATCATCAACAAAGACTTCAATGATCAATATGTCATCATGCTCAATCTTATAATATAAGTTATTATCAACACTACCTTTGCTAAAACTGAGCTTTGAAAGATATTTATCTAATCTAGCATACCATGTTGTATGGGCTTGTTTCAATCCATATAAAGCTTTCTTCAATCTGCATACCATGTCCTTATCCTTTGATAAAGAAAATCCATCAGGCTACTCAATATAGAATTCCTCCTCAAGATCTCCATTCAGAAATGCACATTTAACATCCATCTGATATACCTTGTAGTTCTTGTGTGCATCATAATCAACTCCTTGTGGGTATCCTTTGCAAACCAATCTAGCCTTGTTTCTTACAACCTGACCTTCCTCATTTAATTTATTCGTGAAAACCCATTTAGTTCCAATAACATTTTTATCTTTAGGTCTTGGAACCAATTCTCATGTTCTATTCTTTTCTATCTAATTCAATTCCTCTTCCATAGCTTTCATCCAATTCTCATCTTTACTTGCTTCAATAAAAGATTCCAGTTCAATTTGAGAAATTAAACATACCTCTTCAACAACTAACCTTCTTCTTGTCATCACACCTTTCCTATTATCTCCAATGATCTGATCTTCAAAATGATTCAACTTTATATACCTGGGAGGCTTTGGATTATCTTGACTTTCTGACTCTTTCTATTCATCAATAGTTACTATGGAATTTTTTGATGTTACTAAAGCAACTGGATCAATGCACTAAATTGATTCTTGCAATGCCAGTTCTAATCTGACAAATTCATCTTCCGGTCCATAGTTAGATGATCTAATCTGATTGTTACCTTGCTCATCCACCTTGACATTTATCCTTTCCATTATCCTATTCAATATTTTGTTATAACATCTATATGCTTTACTCTTAGTAGAATAACCCAAAAATTTTCCTTCATCATATCTAGGATCAAATTTCCCTAATGCATCATCTCTTCTAATATAGCTCATTTACTTCCAAAATTTTTAAAATATCTGATAGTAGGAGTATGACCAAACTATAATTAATAAGGAGTCTTGCGGTATCACCTTTTATGTGTACTCTGTTGAAAGTGTATATCGCAGTACTAACAACTTCTCTCCAATAGATATCAGACAATTTGGCTTCCATCATCATTGACCTTGCAGCATCTAAGATAGTTATGTTCTTCCTTTCCACTATTCCATTCTGTTGTGGAGTTCTAGGTGCAGAAAATTGTATTCTGAGTCCATGCTTCTCACAAAAGTTGTTAAACTCACCAGATGTAAATTCACCGCCTTGATCTGACCTTGAACATTTTATCTTCAATCCTATTTCTGTCTCAACCATAGTTTGAAAATTTTGAATTTCTCAAGAGCTTTTGATTTTTCTTTCAAAAATGCAACCCACATCATTCTAGAATAATCATCAATAAGAAACATAAAGTATCTATCACCTTGAAAACTTTTAGTTCTTGCCATTCCACATAGATCGGTATGAATAAGATTAATAATTTCATTAGATCTATCATGTATTCTTCTGAAAAAAGTTCTAACTTTCTTACCCATTTGACATTCTCTACATATCGGATTATGAGGCTTAATAATCTTGGGCAAATCTCTAACAACCTATATTGAACTGATCTTCACAATGCAATCAAAATTTACATGACACATCCTTTTATGCCATATCCAACTTTCATTAATATGAGAAATCAAGCAAGCCTTCTCACTGGAGTTCAAATGAAAGATATTTCCTTTGGCCTGAGTTCCAAAGGAAATTTCCAATCTAGATCTATTGATAATCTTGCACTTTCCATCTTTGAATTGTAAATGAAATCCTCTATCCACCATTTGACCTACACTCAAAGGATTATGATTCAAACCTTCAATGCAATAAACATTATCAGTATTAGTCTTACCATCCAATGATATTGTTCCTTTGCCTTTGATCCTGCATGCCTTGTTGTCTCCAAATTTGACTAGTCCACCATCAAATTCTCATAGAGTCAGGAATTTCCTCTTGTCACTAGTCATGTGAGGTGATAAACCACTATTTATAACCCATTCATCCTCCTCTTCAATTTTAGCAACTAAATCCTTCTCCTCAGTATGAGTTGTATCAATGAAAGGTTCCAGATAATCACCCTTAATAGCAATAAAGACCCAATCTTTATCGGAGATTCCATTACCAGATCCACTTACAGGTTTATCATCATCATCATCATCATCATCATCATCATCATCATCATCATCATTAGTAATACCAAAATCATCATCACCAACATAGTAACATGATTTATCCTTATTCCTTCTAAATCTAGGTCTGCTTTGATATTCCAAATTAGGCTTATAGCTCCTCATAAATCTTTCTTGATTCCTAGAAACTCTTTCAGGACATCTAGAAGCAAAATGACCAATCTTATTGCATGAAAAATATTTTAAAAGAACTTTTCCTTCATACTTACTTCCAGCCAGTCCTTTAGGGATTCTTTTAGAAATTAGGACTTTCAACTCTTCAAGTTCTCTATCTTCTCTCTCATTGTCTTCGAAATTTTTAGCATATAACTCCTTCCAGTCTATCTTCTTCTTACTAGAGGAAAATGCTTTAAATGAAGTTTCAATTTTAGTAGCACTCTGATCTCCAAGTTCCTCAAGTTCAAAAGCAGTCAATTTGTCAAGTAATATATCTCTAGTAACAGGGGTACTTGACATTGTCCAGAGTTCATTAATTGTTGTACCCTTCATTTTGTAAGCTAGAGGTAGAACTCTTAGAATATTTGACACAAACTCATCCTTAGTGACATTTCCACCGTAGCATTTGATTCCCATAGAAAGTGTAAGTGCACCAAGATGGTGAACAGAATAGTGGCCACATGCCAAAAAAAAACCAAATTTTCATAACCTGTGTGGGTTCTGAAAATTGAAAAACGTGATAGGCTTGGTAACACCAAGCCTAGCCAAAAACAATTTAAAAAACAAAAAGTTCCTCAAAACCTGTACGAGTTTTGAGAAATAGTATGTTTTTTAATGTATGGGTTTTGAAGAACATTATTTTTTTGGGTAGCCCACAGGTTTTGGCCATTTTCAATGCCAAAACCCATGGAACAACAACAAAAGGAAGCCAAAAAACCACAGAACCCACACGGGTTTGTGATCATTTTGGATTTTCCATCATTAAGAGCAATATTCAACAATGGCACCCCGTCGAATAGGTAAGATTTGATTGGTTTGATTATTTTTGTTTGCATTTTAATTGAAGTAGGGTTTTTTAGTTGATTTAAGTTTTGTTTTTATTAATTTGATGTTAGATTCTTCAAGCAATCCCAAAAAATGAAATAGACAAGAAAGACCTCCTCCTGCACAAGCAACACAAGCAAAACCTATAAACATTGCACATGAGCAACAAGAAAACCCTCAAGACATTGCTCCACAACCACAAAATACTCAAAATGCTGCTCCTCAACAACCACGACCACCCCAAAACCCTCCACCTCCTCCATTAGATTGTGTAGATGCCACACAAGAGGATCTCATCAATCACCTTACATAAAATAGTGCCCAAATTTCTATATTGGTGAATAGGTTGAGGTCCTCTAGGCTTGAGAACCACTCAACCCTTGCCAGAGTGCTAGAAACAATGGCAAATAGTGCAAATGAGGTATCTAGGGAGGTTATGAAATGAGGTTCATGGAGGGATAGATGTTGAATATTTTATGTGGATGGGTTGTCATATGATCAAGTGATAAAAAAAGGTACACTTAAAGCTGACATATGTGCTCTTTTCACTGATCTTGTTACTAGTAACAACCTAGAAATAAATACAACTTGGTTTCCTATACATTGGTGTGTTCATGCTAGGTTGAAAGAAGCTTTTTGGGATATGTGGTATATGGTCTTTGACCAACCACCTTGTAATAATTGGGAGGTGCCTCTATATTTTTTGAGAAAGTTGTATTGTGAGTTTATCCTCGGTGAGAAGCCAAATTACTTATGTACCCTCTCTATCAGACACAGGTGTGTTTAATTCTGTTTATGGCATGTTATTAATTAAGTGACTAAATCTTATAAAAATAAATGAATTTTTATTTTTAGAACAATTTAAAGTGACATATAAATAAAATGCATTGCAGGGTGTAATAGGTGGTGGGAGTACACCACACACTTTTCAGATGACTCCACGATCACCAGTAGTTTCTCCACCAGAGGTAAAGCTTTGTAAATTTGTTAAAAATAAAACAATACATTGGTTTCAAAATATCTTTTGTTAATTATATGTATCATTACTTGGTGTTTTATAGGGCTTATCAGGGGCTGAGATGTCCTAACTTGATGATATCACGCTTTCAGCCGTTGATTTTGGCCAAGATAGCTATGCAATACCATTTAGATTTATATATTTTTGACTTAAGTGATATATTAAATAGATGCTCTTTTCCCTTATGTTAATTTATTGTGTTAGTTTACCCCACTTGCCTCGAGGACATCTCGTGTGAGAAAGTCATCCTCTAGCACTCTGAGGCAAAAAAAGATATCCTCTTAGACACCCAAATGACATAAGGTAATTCAGTATAATTTAAATTCATTTGTTGAAATGTATTATGATTAAACATGTATATGTAGATATTTATAAATGCACTTAATTTATTTGTTCTATATACATAAACATATGGGGTTTACGAAATTAATGAATGCACCTGATGTCGATGAGGTTCAGTAGAGGGAAGAGGTGATATATTCATATTCACTTTGGTTTTAATTCTTGCTTGTTCTAAATAACTAAATCCTTTTATGTCTATATCACATGTTATCATTTTTCATACAGGAAATGGTAGTAGCTGCATCAGATTCGACTAGGCCTCCTAAGGTTATAGGAGAACTATACGAGGCTTCGGTGTGCATTTGTTCTACATATGTTAAAAATATTGGTTCTATCTAGTTTGTCAACAACTTTGGGTTATTAACTTATATAATTGTCTTTAACCTATTACGACCCCCTTCCAAACTTCCTACTAATGTTCTACCATTCCATTTTATTAGAAGTCCTACATGTATAATATGGGATCCAACACGACAAAGGGAAAAGGTATGTCTATCTTAGATCAATTCCTTTTCACTAAGTGCACAATGGAGTTGAAACCCTCTTGTTAGCTCCTTTTGGATCACTTACCATGGATATAGGAAATGTTTGTAACTGATTCATTTGTGACTTTGCCTCCTACAACCACAGCACATCCATCCGAGGCTCTGGTATGCTTTAGTTTTTTTGTCTATTCATTTTTAGTTATTATGTGTTATTTGACATATATATTATTAACTTGTATTAATGCTGTTTTACCAGTTACATCCCCCATTCAGGACATCCCACAAATCCTCAACCTCACCCAATTGCATAAGACAAAGATGAGGTAATCAACATTTCAACTTCAAACAATTTAGAGTTCAGGATTTAGCTATTTTGATGTTATATTGAGAAAATATATCTAATTCGACATTTGAATTGTCCTTGTGTAGCCACCTGCAGAGCCACATACTGCTTCAAAGAGCCTCGATTCTGATGATCTGCCACAATCATAGATACCGATAGAGACATATAGTTATAGTTGTTGTCATTGAAGGACCAATTGTTTTATATATTCAACATTTGTATATGTATATATAGACTTTGACAGACATGACACATGCCATATTTTTGTAACTATTATTGATTTGGTATCTATGCCATTTTTTGATATGTACACGATTATTGTTCATTTTAATATATATGAAACTTGATATTCGATCCAATTTGTTCATTGATATATATGAAACTTGATATTCTTGAAACTTAGTTATTTTCTATTGAAATGTGATCAAACTTGTTCATTGTGTATATGTCTTGAAATGTGATCCAGTTTGTTCATTACATGTAACTCATATGGCGTATACTTTTAAACTATCTATTTCTCATATTGTGTATACCCACATACCAAAGTACTGACATCGATAGTGCTAATATTGTGTATTTTGATTGAGTGAATTTTCTTTGAGTCCTTTTGAGGATTGATGAAAGTAAGCTGCATGAGTTTGAACATTTGAATGTGCATGAAGTAATCTTTAGCTCTTTCATAATTTGCCTCACCTCTGAGTATGTCTTGGATTTCAAAGTTTTACTTCATGACTTCACCTTTGGAGAGAACTTCAAGTGTGAGAGTTTAGGAGTGAACTTCGACTTCAAGCAACTAGGAGCGAAATGCATATTTCAGGTATCAAAAGAGTTGAGCGAAGTTTCTTGCTTCATGAATTGGTGTTTACGAGTGAGGTTGATAAACACTAATTCATCAACCTCACTTCATGTTTGACCTAAGAGGAGTGAAATCATTCACTTCAAGGGTTTTTAAGGAGGAACGAAATTGTTACTTCGTGTGTTTGAGATAAGGAGTGAACTTCGTGCATGAAGAGATTGGAGTGAAGTAATTATCTCATAAACTCATTCTTCAAAGCAAAGTTTTCATGTATTGAACAAGGAGAGAAAAATTTTATTACTTCATGAGTTGAGAACAAACAAGATAACTTCAGGAGTTGATATTATGGAGTGAAGTTCATCGTTTCAAGAATCAATTAAGACAAGATTTGAGCACACAAAGCAGATTTGAAATTTATCTAAGGATGAGTCAGCTTAGGTAAGGTTTTCATTTAAATTTTATTCCATAATATGTCAGCCTTAGGGTAAGAGACACACCTATTCATCTAAATTGCCTATAAAAGAAGAGTTGAAGCAATCGTTTTAACATCAAATCAAACCAATTATCTCTTCTTTCATCAAAACTGTTAGTGAGAGGTGGCACAATAGTGCATCTTTCATTCTGCTCACTGTGGGAACAAACCATCAACATGAGCGCATCTAGGTGGTTGGGTTTACACTAAGGGTACCCTTATATTTCTCCCCAATACGTTTGATCATTTCGAGCCACCTCATAGCGATGCTTTCCCTTTAGTGCTCAAAGTTGAAAAAATGGTCAAACTTTGATGTCATGTAACTCAAAGACTGTGGTACTTATGGATGATCCATTTTATCTTATGGGGTTGTGTTGTCTCTTCCTAAAAAAACCTCTCTCGATTTAAGATGACTCGATTCCATTTTCTTGTGGTGAGGTTTTTTCTGTCGCATCGAAAACTGTCAAAAACCATTAGTGAGAGGTGGCAAAATAGTGCATCTTTTGTTCTGCTCATCATGGGAATGAAATTTTAGCACGAGAACATTTGGGTGGCCGGGTTTACATTAGGTGTTCCCTTTTCTTGCTCTGTTAGATGTTTGATCATTCCTAGCCACCTCGTAGTGACGCTTTCCCTTGAGCACTCAAAGTGGAAAAAATGGTCAAATTTTGATGTCGCATAACTCGGAGACCATGGCACTTATGTACAATCCGTTCAAACCTACAGGTTTGTATTGTCATTTCATAAAAAATCCTCTCTTGGTTTCGGACAACTCAATTCCATTTTCTTGTGGTGAGATTTTTTCTGTCGCATAAAAAATTGTCAATGAGAGGTGGAAAAATAGTGCATCTTTCATTCTGCTCATCATGGGAACTAACTGTCAGCGCAAGTGCATCTAGATGGGTGGGTTTACACTAGGTTTTCCCTTGTCTCTCTCCCCAAGATTCTCGATCATTCTGATCCACCTCGTAGTGATGTTTTCTCTTGAGCGCTCAAAATGGAAAAAATGGTCAAACTTTGATGTTGCGTAACTTTGAGACCGTGGCACTTATGGAAAATTCATTTAAACCTATGGGTTTATGTTTTTTCTTCCTAAAAAATCCTCTCTTTGTTTCAGACAACTTGATTCCATTTTCTTGTGGTGAGATTTTTTTTGTCACATAAAAAACCGTCAGTGAGAGGTGGCAAAATAGTGCATCTTTCATTTTGCTCATCGTGGGAAGGAACTGTTAGTGAGAGTGGGTATAGGTGCCCAGGTTTATGCTAGGTGTGCCCTTATATCTCTTCCCAAGATGTGTGATCGTTCTAAGCCACCTCGTAGTGACGCTTTCCCTTGAGCGCTCAAAGTGGAAAAAATAGTCAAACTTTGACATTGCGTAACTCGAAGACTATGGAAATTATGGATGATCTGTTCAAACCTACGGGGTTATGTTGTTTCTACCTAAAAAATCCTCTCTCAGTTTCGGACAACTCAATTTCATTTTCTTGTGGTGAGATTTTTTCTGTCGCATAAAAAACTGTTAGTGCTAGCGCATCCGGGTGGCTGGGTTTATGCTAGGTGTGCCCTTGTATCTCTCCCCAAAATGTCTGATCATTCCAAGCCACCTTGTAGCAACGCTTTCCCTTGAGCGCTCAAAGTGGAAAAAATGGTCAAACTTTGACGTCGTGTAACTCGGAGACCATAGCACTTATGGATGAGCCATTCAAACCTACAGGGTCATGTTTTCACTGCCTAAAAAATATTCACTTGATTTTAGACAACTTGATTCCATTTTCATGTGGTGATATTTTTCTATTGCATAAAAAATCATCAAAAACCATCAGTGAGAGGTGGGAAAATAGTGCATCTTTCATTTTGCTCATCGTGGGAACAAACCGTTAGTGTGAGCACGTCAGGGTGGCCAGGTTTATGCTATGTGTTCCCTTGTATCTCTCCCCAAGACATTTGATTGTTCTGAGCCACCTCGTAGCGATGCTTTCCCTTGAGCGCTCAAAGTGGAAAAAATGGTCAAACTTTGATGGTGCGTAACTCAGAGACCATGGCACTTATTAATACATCGTTCAAACCAATGGGTTTGTGTTGTTGTTGTCTAAAAAATCCTCTCTTGATTTCAAACAACTTGATTCCATTTTCTTGTGGTGAGATTTTTTCTGTCGCATCAAAAACTATTAGTGAGAGGTGGCAAAATAGTGCATCTTTCATTCTACTCGTCGTGGGAATGAACCATCAATGTGAGCGCATTTGGGTGGCTGTATTTAGGCTAGGTGTGCCCTTATATCTCTCCCCAAGATGTCTGATCGTTTTGAGCCACCTTGTAGTGATGCTTTCCCTTGAGCGCTCAAAGTGGAAAAATGGTCAAACTTTGATTTCACGTAACTCAAAGAATGTGGAATTTATTGATACATCATTCAAACCAAAGGGGTTTTATTGTCACTGTCTAAAAAATCCTCTCTCAGTTTTGGACAACTCGGTTCTGTTTTCTTGTGGTGAGATTTTTTATGTCGCATCAAAAACCATCAAAAACCATTAGTGAAAGGTGGCAAAATAATGCATCTTTCATTCTACTCATCATGGGAATGAACCATCTATGTGAGTGCATCTAGATATCCAAGTTTACACTAGGTGTGCCCTTGTCTCTCTCCCCAAGGTGTCCGATCATTCTGAGGCACCTCGTAGCGACACTTTCCCTTGAGTGCTCAAAGTGGAAAAAATAGTCAAACTTTGACATCGCGTAATTCAGAGACTGTGGCACTTATTGATACAGAGCCTTGTACCTTCTTCTAATCACACTTACTTGACCTAAATAGAATCAAACTCCAATCATCCAATACTAGGTTTCTCACCCTTCCACACCTTGTCTCAATGCACTCTCAAGGCATCACCCAACCACTCAAATGGGGTTTTCAACTTCAATGGATTAACCAAACATAACTCAGGGGTTTAACACACCTATGACACCTTGACACAAGGTTTCACATGCCCAAGTTGACTGGTTCACTTCCCAATACACAAAAGTGCACTTAGGAGGCCTATTCCTACTACCCCTTCAAATCGGGTAATTCAACAATAACTCAAAACTTTCCCAAAACACTTGGATTTTTTTTTGTATATTAAAATACCCATTTGCAAGTTATTTAACATATATCAGAATCAGACACATTTATTTGTAATCAAATAGTACAAATTTATAATCAAATGGTACAAATTTATTACAAAAGTATTTATAATCAAATGGTACAAATTTGGGCTCTCAAAATTTGCAAATCAGCACCATGGGCACTTTTATATATAAAATTTGGCATGTAATATAAATGATCAAGCTCATTGTTTATATTTATAAAATTTTGCATCTAAATATGCAAATTACAACTCGTTGTTTTTTAATACAAAATTTGGCATCTAGATATGCACATTACAACTCATTGTTGTTTTTTTATACAAAATTTAGCATCTAGATATGCACATTACAACTCATTTATGTTTTTATATACAAAATTTGGCATCTACATATACACATTACAACTCATATGCATATTACAGCTCATATGCATATTACACATCTTGATTTTCTCATCTAACCACCTAGCTCTATGTGTGTGACCTATGTACTCATACACTAGTTTCTCTTGAAACATATTCATAAAATCAGCTATGCATATATCCCTTTTCACTAACTCACACCTCTTCAATTCTTTTCCATATTTAACACCATATGTGACTGACTTGTATTTTCCAATAGAAACTAGTTCCTTACCAATTTCATGTGTGTTATCCAGATGTAGACATCTATGCAACTGTTACAAACCGCCACATGTAGGACAAAAACCTCTCAAACGCATCATCTTATAGTAAATACACCCGTCATCTTGTCTACATAGTACACTTGAAATAAATTCTCTCAGTGACTTAGGAGGTGCTTGTAAACCACATTCTTGTAAAACATCGTTAGTATGCAAAGTACAACATATATAGCGATAAAAATCATAATTCATGGAAAATTCAACATGGACCCTACAACAACATGTAGTACGTGCATGATTAATCTTAACATAAAATGGTTTTATCATCTCAAAAAATCTTTGACTAATTTTAATCTGAGGAAAGCTTTGAAGAAACCTTTCATAAAATTGTGTTTGAGTTGTATCTAAATAGTGTTTTGGATGTGGCTCACAATTACTAATTCCAATTTTCCTTCTAACAACATTTCTTTGGTTGAGTGAAACCCTTGTGTTGTTATGCCAATATTTCTCAATTAATGTTCTTAGTGCATCAACAAAAACCTTGTCCATGCATGGGAGTCTACCCAAGAATGCCCAAAGAGAATTATTGTTAGGATCCTTGATTTTCTCTTGCTTCTCTAAGGCATAGTGTAATGTGGTTCTACTTATCCTTAATGACTTTCTTGTTTTGCTTATTAAATGAGATTTTTTCATTTCCTTTCCCATTATGGTTGATGTGAGGACATGACAAGTAACATTAACATATTTAGTGCATGATTTCGAACCAATGGCTTGGTATGCATCAAAAAGATTTCTCACAATGGTTCTTTCACTATTATTTTCGGATGTTCTTAACCCCAAAATTTTCATTGTCTGTAAATTTCAGATTTTTAATCATTTCAACAACTAATTGTCATCTTCCACTTTAATTTTAAGTTTTCAAAATAGTTATTCCAAATTCTTCTAACCATTCTTCTACAAGTTCTTTTGGAAATTTTATCATGCATTGGCTTCGCAATATTTTCATCAATATCTATTAGGAACTTTGGTTTTCTACGAATTATTCTAAGAGGTGTTAAGATTGGTGCATGCTCTTTGTTCTCATTAGGTGCATTGATCACATCAAATTCAAATGGTATATCTTCTTCAATTTCATTAACATGTGCATTCACCAAATCATTTTCAAATGGTGTATGTTCATTGCATTCATTAGGTGCATTCATCATATGCATTTGAATTGGTGTATGTTGATCATTTTAATTTGGTGCATTCATCACATCAATTTCAATTGTTGAATGTTCATCACTTCCATTAGGTGCATTAGATGATGTACCTTCACGTAATATCCTAATATGCTCCCTTTGTCTTTCCTTTTCTGCCTCTCTTTGTTCATTCATTCCTCTCTTGTTCTTTCCCATTGTCCTACACATAACATCATGATGACAATCCAAAATCAAATAGAAAAAAAAAATGATCATCATTTTGTTATAATCTAAAGTAACAATAATAAAATAACTTAAAAAAAAAAAAAAATACAAGACAAATCAATCATGATCAAAGCAAAAAAACAACAAATGATCATCATTTTGTTATAATCTAAAGTAACAATGATAAAATAAATTTAAAAATAATCCAATATACGAGACAAATCAATCATTTCAAAGCAAAAGTGACAAAAAAATATGAAAAACTGACTGTTACTGTCCTAGAAAATCATGTGCAAAAGTAGTGGGGCCTTCAAACAACTTGCAATGATGGTTTTTAGGCCGTAAGAACTAAAATATATTAAGATTTTACCATAACCCGTACTGTTTATGGAAACCTAATGTGAACGTTCACAATTTCTCATAACCCGTACGGGTTATGCAGAACTAGAAGTTTTGGCCTTAGTTCTATTGGCATTTTTTGTTTTTTATGTTGTGATTGTCATTGATGGACACACACTTGTATTGAGATCCCCTTTATATGTATGAGCTCATGCTCAACCGGTATTTATTCCAACTGGTATGTTTTATAGTAGTCTTTATACTAGTGGTGATTTTGCAGAATGTGTTTCCCGGTCTGAAGCGGCATGTCGACCCCAAGCAGTTCGTAGAGCCCAAGTGGTATGAGGGAGCAAAGCGGCACAACACATTCTTACCAGTCTTCATTTTTGTCAAACCGGCAACCGATATTCTATATGAACCGGTAATACTCTGTGATGAGTTACCAACCGACATTTTGTGATGAGTTACTAATCCACCGATTGTTTGACGGTGCCGACACATTGACCATGCTTTTTGTGTCGTGTTACTGAGTATGTCTAGATTCATTGAACCTAGGAAATTGTAATGTAATCCTATTGGACCGACATGAAATCAGATTCCTTTAAAAGGACATCATGTCTAGGGTTTTAAGTTGTTGTTGAAAGGGTTAATGTCCTGCTAGGGTTTAAGGTGGTTGTTGAGTGGTTGTAAGAACGATATTATCTGAGAAGATCAAGTTGTAACTGAGAGAGAGAGAGAGAAGACTGAAGTAATGCTGGAATGCATTAGCTATGAGCAATACTGGATCTAATCAAGCAGTTTGTGCTATTAGATAGATCAAACACTTGTTGATTACTCACATCTTTGACAAGTCTGTAGCCCTCAATCGGGTAGGCCTCAAAGCCTTTGTAAAATCCTCTAACAAGGTAGTTCACACCTGTGAATCTAAAATCCTCTAACAAAGTAGTCTTTAATCGGACTTATCTCCTAACAGAGATTGACATTCCTAACAGGATCTGTTCTGGTGAAGAACATTGTAAGACCTTAACCGGTCTGGTTTCTATTCTATAGATAGTAACTTGTGAGTTCCATCTCACCGTGGTTTTTCCCAGTTGGGTTTCCATGTCAAATATCTTGTGTTATGGTTGTATTGCTTTTGTGGGTGAATGCATTATTTGCATTTTGGTTTGCATGTGTGGTAACCAGTTTGACTGTTAGACTGCTTTACCGGTTTATCTTTAGACTGTGTAAGTGTTTTAGTGCATTGATTTTTGGCATACTAATTCACCCCCCCCTCTTAGTATTCATCAAGTTCTACATAGCCTGTATGGGTTATGTAGAACTAGGAACCAAATAGGAAGTGGGGAGAGAGATAGAGGGAGAGGGAGAGAGAGGGAAAGAAAAAGAAGGGAGAGAGGGTGAGAATAGGATTAAGAGAAGGGGGAGAGAGAGAGAGAGAGAGAGAGAGAGGGACAAAATAGGATAAGGAGAGAGAGAGATAGAGATAGATAGAGAGAGAGAGGGGGGGTAAGAGGGGGATAAAATAGGATAAGGAGAGAGATTAGGGGGAGAGGGGGTAAGAGAGAGAATAGGAGATAGGAAGAGATGAATAGAATAGGATAAGGATGGGGGGATGGAGAGAGATAGTTAGAGACAAAGAGAGAAGGGAATAAGGAGAGAGAGAGAGAGAGAGAGAGAGAGAGAGAGAGAGAGAGAGAGAGAGAGAGAGAGAGAGAGAGAGAGAGAGAGAGAGAGAGAGAGGGTCAAGAGAGGGGGAGGGGGAGAGAGAGGGGGAGGGGGAGAGAGAGAATGGGACAAGATAATGAGAGGGGGAGGGAGATGGGGGAAAAGGAGAGGGAGGGGGAGAGAATGGGAGATAAGGGAGAGAGGGTAAGAATAGGATAGGATAATGTGTGTGTGTGTGTGTGTGTGTGTGTGTGTGTGTGTGAGAGAGAGAGAGAGAGAGAGAGAGAGAGAGAGAGAGAGAGAGAGAGAGAGAGAGAGAGAGAGAGAGAAGGAGGAGAGGGTGAGAGACATAAGGTAGTGAGAGAATTGACAAAAAGAGAAGTGTGAGGGGAGAGAGATGAGATAGAACTCAAGGAGGATAATTAGGGCTCATAATAGATAGAGACGGTGATGGGGGAAGGAAGATGAGAGAGAGAGAAGAAAATAAGAGAGACATGCATGTATACAAACATATATACATATATCTATATAAATATATGTATATAACTATAGATATGCATATATACATACATAAACACATATTATATATGTATGTCTACATATGTGTGGTAAATACTAAGTTTACAAGCATACATTATTATGTCTTCATAACCCGTACGGGTTTTGTGCAACACAAAATAATGGTTTTAGTTCTACATAACCCGCATGAGTTATATAGAACTACGAATAGTTTTTTTTGTTTTTCAAAACCCGTGCAGGTTTTGTCTTGGTAAGAGGGTTGGAAAATGACCCTAAGGCTTGCAAGCCCATTTTCCCCCATTTTTGTCCCTTTACACATTTTTCATCGTCCAACATGATTTCTCAAGTTCATCATCATCAAATTTACAAATGATCAAGTGGGTGTCTCTAAAATTACCACCATAATCTCACATATCTTCTCAGTTTTCTGACCATATAAATTTTTCTATTTTTGGACAGCATTAGCATAGTAAACTTTAATCTTCTTTATCAGTGTCTTGACAGTCCTCACAGACATATGTCTACCATTTTTTTAATAACTTTTGATATACTTGAACAAATTCAAAATAAATTACATATTATTGTTCTACACTAGATTCTATACATTTTAAAAAAAAGTTTGCATTTTTAATTATTTTGATGTAAGATATGCCCAGCACATGAACAGGCACCAATTTTCAGAATGCAGTCACTTCAAAAAATCATAAAAAAAAATACTCAATGGAAAATTACAAAAAAATATACAACTTCTAGATCTCACTCTTACCTATCATCCTACCAAAGGGTTTTGCAAAATAATAAATCTAACTATATATTTTGTGCAACGCACGAAAACAACTATGTTATGTTTTTCTGAAAAAATTAGGAACTGTTTTTCATTCCTGAAAGGTTTGACCCTCTTAATCTTATCCAATTTAAAAAAAATTAGTATTTAGAAATTAGATTCAGAGTAATACGCTTCTTATTCTTTTCTCAACTCCTAGTTTTGAGTGGATGACCTTCAAATATCTCTTTGAAGTTTAGGTTTACCTATTTTTAGAAAACAAATGGCCACTTATAGCCCCCTTTTTGGTCACCTTCTTGGTGCACTTACCCAGAATCTCTTTCACTCTATCCATGAAAGAGCTTATATTTTCATCTTCTTCCATCTTAAGAGTTTCATATCTCACCCGAAAACCTTCAAGTTTTGCAATCTTAACTTCTTGGTCACCCTCATAAAGAGTTTCAAGCTTCAACCAAATCTACTTTGAATTTACCAATTCTATGACATTCAATAGCTTCTCATAAGACAGGGCACTTAATAATGTTTCTTTCGCTCTGACATCATTATCAGCTTTTTTTTGCTCATCAAGAGGTGCTGATGTTCTAGAATTAGGATCATGAGGTGTATACCCTTTTTCCACTATCTCCCAAACTTTAGCTCCAAGATATCTCAGATGAATCTTCATTCGTTCCTTCCATTATTTCTAATTTGTACCATCAAATATGGGACCCTCCTTTTGATAGGGATTAAATGTAGAAGTTGATCCAAGCAAATCTCCTCAAGCAGTTAAGCTTCTGTAGAGAGGACCTTGCTCTGATACCGGAGGAAAACTGAGGGGGGTTAATCAGTTTTCCACAAGTTTAACAATTAAAGAAGATTATAAACCTTTTATAGGAGCAAGATAAGAACATCACAGTTAAAGATAAAACATGAAAGCATAGATCACACAACACCAATATTTTTGATGTGGAAAATCGGGTAAAGGGAAAAACCACGATGGGAAACCCTACCCACAAAGTTAATACTTATGCAGCAGTATGTAAAATAATTACAATAGGGATTGCACTTGAAATCAGGCCAACCACCTAGAGCTCACTACTCATCAGAAAAAGAAGTCTCACTTACTTACATAAACATCGGACTACAATCTAGAGAAAATGAACTGTGAAAGTAGCATCTCCTAATGCTTGATACAATTTCGGTTAAGAACAAATGTCTTCCCTGCAACACTAAATCCTTCACAACCTTCACTGAATGATCTAACCTTGTTCACGCATAAACCTTTCTCTGATAATGCAGACATAACCATCAATATCGAAATTACATGAATAAGTCACCTATAAATACAAATCATCAACCTTGATAACAAGGTCGGCTAAATCCTAAACCCATAAACCTATAATTACAAAAATTACATCACATGATACCACCAGACCAATATTATAATTTACATTACATAGAATGGACCTAATTTAAATTCCCAAACTTTTATATCCACTAGAAATCATGCTAAGACTAATCTCCAACATATGTCACCAACCGGTAGAAACCCTTAGTCAAATAACACAAAATAATCAACCGAATCCAAATAGGACCACCAAATCATCACACCAATTAATGTGAAGCCACCAAACAATTAGGAAATGATCAAGAAGAACCTTCAGTATGTCAGAAACCAATTTAGTAAGCCAGACCAAAATCACTTAGACATATCATCAAATATCGCCGATCGATACCAAGAATATCAACTGGGAAAATAAATGATAGCTTCTAGAGCCCCAAATCATGAACCAACTGGATATGACAAGCATGTAACCATCCAAAACCGAATCCAAGGATTTGATCATACCAGATCAAAATGAGCCAAAACCAAGTCCAACCGAGACCAGGAACCAACCGAGAAAGAACCATATCCAACCGGAGCACAATGTTGACATCAATGAAAACACATAGACACTATTGCCAACATAATAAACATGAGTGGCAAGAAATATTTTGTTAGCAACTTCGATTCTTACAGCTAAAGAGATAAATTTATTTCCCCAATTGAAAAGCTTAGTTTTGACTCTATTGAGATACCAGCTCCACATATCAGAGGTGACAAAATCCAAGACCAAAGGGTATCCAAAAATACCTTATAATTTCGCCATGCTTGATCTATTTCCATTCTTGTGGTATCTAGTGAGGAATAGGCCCACTCTGAATCATCAAGGATTCAGTTTTATCATGAGAAAGCTTGGATCTAGAAACAACACAATATAACTCCAAAATATCCATAGTGTTAGAGATGTATTTTTTAGAGTTTTTGAAGAATAAAAGACTATTTGCAGCATAGTGGGAGTTGATAACAACAACATTTTGAGGGATAGATATTTCTGAAATGAGATTCAATTTGTTTGCACCTTGCAAAATGTAACCCAATGCATCAACTGTAAGAACATATAAATAAGGGGCTAAAGGGCATCCTTGATGAATGTATATTTGTAAGGGAAAGGGATCAGTCATCATATTTTTAATGATAATCCATGAATTAACATCTTGAAATAGCATACAAACATGAGCTTTAATTTTAGGACCAAAACCAAGCCATTGGAGCATGTTAAGAATAAAATTCCATCGAATCCTACCATAAGCCTACATTCTAATTGGTTTATTGGGCCCACTCACAAGTTTCCCAAGCCAAAATTAGATTGTCAAGGATGTATCTACCGACAATGAAACCTGTTTGTTTAGCTCACACAATTCTCTGCACCACAAGTTTTACCCTATTAGCCAAGGATTTAGCAATAATTTTATGGGAGGTATTAAGGAGCGTGATAGGATGCCAACTAGCAATAGAATCCTCATTTTTCCTTTGGGCAAAAGTTGGATTATGCCACGATTGATAATCAGACCTAAAGATCCCTTTTCAAAGGCTTCTAGATATAAACAATATAAATATTCTTTAATGAAGTGCCACATTGCTCGATAAAATTCCATAGGGAGTACATCACTGCTCGGACTTTTGAAAGGGACCATAGAAAAGAACGTAGTTTCCAGCTCATCCCAGGAGAGAATTTTGTCTAGGTATCAACTGTTATCAAAATCTATTCGATTAGGAATATGAACTTTAACAATATCCTCAAGGGCATTCTGAATATCTTGCCATTGATCATATTTAAAGAGAGACCCATAAAATAGCTTAAACGTATTGCATATTTCTACAGGATCAGTATGAGGAGTGTTAGCTTCATCTCTTATTGCACATATCCTTTCTTCTTTTTATTTATAATTGAGGTAATTAAAAAAATATTTAGTGCACTTGTTTCCTTCTTTTATCTAATGCAATCTTGACTTGATTTTAGTGCCCTGACCTTTATAGTGGTCAAATTTATGCAATAGGGTCTCTGCAACAACAATAGAAGATTGGAGATTAATATTACTAGGGTTACCATTGAGAGGATTTCTAGCATGAGAAAGTTTCCCTTGTAGAGATTTTTCCTTACATTTTTCGTTGCGAGAACATTTTATTGCTAAAAGAATGAAGGAAATTAGTGCAATGGGAAATGGTAGTACACCACCAATCAATTCACAAGTCTCCTTCATTAGGTTTGGATAGATATTTCCAAATCCCCTAAGGAGAAGCCAATAAATTAGTAGGATTGTTTAAATGAGAAACATTTAGTTTAAAAGGGAGAGAATTCTCAATGGTTGAATTTTGGGAAATACAAATGTTATATTGTTGGTATAGTTGAGTCACTTGCAATGGTATTTGTAAGTACTCTCTACTTATTTTACAAGGTGCAACTACCTTAGAATGATATGCAATGAATAAAAACATAAGGTATGCTTTTCACAAAAAAACAAAAAAGGCAAAATAACACCTACCCATAACCATGAAAGTAGATGCAAATGATTGATTTAAAAGGAAGTGAATGAAGATAAATATAAAAAGTTTATTTTCCCACACCCACGAAATAAACAGGAAGATGATAGCAATCCCTTTTAAATGGTATAAGAATTTGAGATTCAAAGTTCATCAAATACCCATGCTCATAATCTATCATAACAGATCAAATTATCCAAGAATGACTGAAACTAACTTTAGAAATAATAGTCACAAAGAAGAATAAATAAGCACAAAGTCTTAGAAACTCCTCCTTACTTCTTGGACAAAATTGCAGAGTTCAAAGCCTCTGTTTCTGTACAATAAATCAAGACTGAAAGCCCAAAAACTATCCCCTATCACCCATTGTTTTGTTACATATTTAAAGAAACCTTTCCATCCATCTTTTTGGTTTCATAACCATTTCTTTTAAAGCCATTATGGAAAGAAAAATAAATTCTCTTCATGTTTCCACGAGTATAGTGGGAGATAATGTAGTAATTTCCTTACACATTTGATCTACAATTCCAAGGAACATTGTGGACCCACCACTGAGAACAACCTTCCATACAAGTCTTACGAATATCCACATCATACTTCATAATGGAATTGTATGTAGTCTCATAGACACCGACAACTTCCATTCCTATATTTTCTTGAAAATACTTGTGTGAAGTTGGTTGACCTACACCATTCAAATGGTGTTTTGGTATTTCTTGTACATATCGTGACAGCCAATTCCACTTTGGTGCGGAAGCTACTTTAATGAAATCAATTTGGAATTCCCATTAGTGAAGTATCGAGACCTTGACATGTATTCAAACCATATTAGGCTTTCCAAGAATTGGGAAAGTACAAATATCACTCGACAACACATGGTGTCAGTGAGTTGGGGACTTTGAAACTTCAAAATCTCACGATTAAGTTACAAAATATGAGGAAGTGCGACTGTGTTAGGAAATATACAAAGGTCATAACTAGAGTTGCTAAGGTAAGTAAGTGGAAGACTATAAAGACTTGCAACTTACCAAAATTTAAAATTTGAGGATAACATACATAACAATGGGAAAATGATCTGAAAGGGTAGAAGAGTGATCCACTTGAAGAAACAACCCCATTGCATCATTGACCAACAAAAGATTGGAATACACATAAAATCTTTCCAACCTGCTAATTTTTGAGTTTTCTCCCATTCTGCAATTGGACCAAGTAAACTAGTTTTTATAATGGCTAACAAATTTATCATGAATGGGATCAACCGCACCTAAAGAGTTACAACAAAACAACCAACTCTCAAATTCATCCCTGCTAAGATTTAACAACTTATTCTAGCTACGATATTGGAAATGCTCTACCATGTTAAAATCTCCTCCTAAGATCTAGTCTGCATTGGGTACATTATTGGCCATTCAGTCCCAAAGATGAATTCACTCTTTAGATAAATTGGAAGCATATATAGAGAAAAATCCTATGAGCTATCCATTGGTGATGGTGAGAACCCATACACAACTGTGAGAGGGATCTTTGCTAGGTTATCAATGATAAATTTATAAACCCAAGTTGCCATCCTAATAACATCAACACCTTTTCCATCTAAATGTGATGTATGCAAAAAATAGGCATCTTTCCAAGCATTGTGTAAAGAAGCTGCAAGTCTAATGTTGCTGAGTTTGACTTCTTATAGAAATAAGATATTAGGTTTTCATTTAGTAACCATCGCTTTAACCTCATACTTATGGTGAGGGAGGGAAATCCTTTGACATTCCAAGTCAATAGTTTAAGATTCATGAAGCGGGTTAGAAGAATCATCACGCTGAGCTAACACATTGAAATTGTTATCAAGAGAGATATCTAATTCCTTGACCTCTTAGCTTCTAGATGTGTATTGAGGTGATCTAGATCTATGATGAGAGAGGGAAGAAGGAAATTGGGAGTTAGAAGGACATGGTGGAGGAGAGGAGTGTCGCGATGAGGAAGAGGAAAGTTTAGGTGAAGAGTGAGAGGGAGAGGAGGTTTGATGAGGTGAAGGTTGGGAAATGGGAGAAGAGGAAAAGACTGGTAGACCTTTTCTTTTATTAAACAATCTCAAACCATCTGACATGACTGTGTTCTTATAATATGAGAAAAACTCACCAGAAACATCAAAAGGAATGGATGGATTAGAATATGGAGAAGGGATATTATTAGTGATGAGTGAACAATGACGAGGGGTTGAATTGCTAGGTGGAAAGACTTGAGGCATATGGACCAATTTTCTTCTTCTGATAGGGCATTCATGGATCAAATGACCTTCCTTACAACAATAAAACATGCATTTGGTTTATACAAATAAACTAATGGCTTGTTTAATTCAAACCTTGGTCCAATCAGTTTGACACTTTTAGGAAGAGGATATTGAGGTCTGCCTATACATAGGCCCTTTGGTAGACCCTTAGACTCAAGAACTTATTGGAGTTATGTTTACACAAAATGACTTTGTCTAATTGAACCACAATGTCCTTCAAGAAATTTCTAAATGCTAGATTAAGGAAAGGAAGTTCAACCCACATAGGGTAATGAGAGCGGGGAGGTCCTTCAGGATGGAAATTAAAAGTCCAAGCTTACAGGTAATAGATTTGCCCACATATGAGAAAGGTTCCATCCTGTAAAATGACTTGAGCATGGTCTATTGATTTAAATGTTCAAGAAACATAACCTTTGCCAAGGCCACTTAAGGAAACCCCAACTTTCCTAGTTAAGTCTATCCCTTTTGTAAAAAATTGCCTCAAAAGGGATGCCTTTAATGAAGAATGACATGATACTCCTATTTTGGCATTCATTAATAACCTCTACAACATTATCATGAAGTTGTATTTGTATAACTTTACCTGACTTAGCGTGTTGTTGTTCTTCTGGTAGCTTCTCTTCCATGTCTTTTCCCGTTCGCTCATTAGCCTTTGCATGTTATTCTTGAATCATCCCTTTCACTTCCATTTTATTTCGCATTTGCCCATCAATAAGTGTGGGTTCTTCTTGACTCATCTCTTTTTCTTCATAAGATATTTCTTTATCCTCTATGTAGTTCTCTGGTTCTACACTAACACTACTCCTGACCAGCCTAGCTACCATTTTGAGGTGCATTTGAGCCTTCACCATAGCAAAAGTATGAGGGTTTCACTAAAAATTGCTAGAGTTTTGTTCTTCCTGAAAATGTTGCTCTTTTTCCTTGCTACTTAATGCCCACTATGAAGGAGACTTGGACTTTGATTTAGCTAATTAACTTTGTATTTGTTATAATTTAAGTCATTATTTTTTTGCACGTGGAGAATAAGACAAGTGATTTATAAAGTTCATGAAAGGGCTTGACCAAATATTAAACTAGTTTCTAATAAATTCATTAGGCTAGAGGGCTAGTCAAACAACATATTTCAAAGGCTCAGTTAATCATTTAAGTGATCGATAAACTAGTATAGGAGGTTAATGTGAAAATGTTTAAGACAAAACCAAGAATGAAAAGAAGGGTTTAGGGTTCTTAAAATACTTTTGAAACCTAACAAACACAAAGTAGACCACAAAACTCTAAAACTTCACAAGTCCTAATTGGTACCTACTTAGTGTTGGCATATGTGTTGAGCATGATGACATGATGATATTGTATGTTGTCATTAATGTCAATATGCTGAAGTATGAACCAGTATATTGAAGAAAGCAAAATGGCAAGAGAACCGATATGTGATGTGAACCGGTATATGTGAAAAGGTGAAGCGGTATATTTGTTCAAGGTGAACCGATATGTTGGTATGAGAACTGGTATGGGTGGCTGCAAGAAGTTGAGTCCCACTTTTGGGCAAAAAGTGGAAGTGTTTTCTCTATTTTTCAAATTTTATGTCGATTGATGTCAAAATTTGATGTAGTTAGAGATTGAATCTCAAAAAAATTCAGTAATAGAAAATGTAGTGCTCAAAGTCTACTTTTCAAATATGTAATTTATTTTAATACCCACATGGTAGAAATCCTTTCTTAGTAGGCATGTTTAAAAACCGGTTTTTCAAAATGCCTGTTTCAGGACCATACCATGCATGTGTACGACCACCCTTTTTTCATGTAAATAAATGAATTTTTGTAAATCCTTCTAGGAAATGATACCTAAGACACCAATTATTGATGAGAATATTTTTTCTTATTTTTTTATTGAATATATTTTTTTTTGTTAATTTTTAACTGACAATAAAGTATATTTTCAAAACATCAGGTGTATGACCACCATAGTTTGATGAAAATTTCATATTTTTCAATTTTTTTTTATAATATTCAAAAGAATTGTATGTAGATTGATGCCATATAATTTATTTTTCTAAAATCCTAAAAACCAAAAAGTTATTAAAGTTTTAGTGAACCTTGGTATTTTAGGTTTAGGTTCCACTTTTGATTAATAAATAATACAAAAATAGTAAAAGTAATCTTATCACTATAAAATTTACATGTCTGAAATCAGGATGCTGAAAACTCTAATGGGTTTTTGTTTCGTCAAAAAATTCAATTAGAAAGGCCCTCAAAAAATTAGGCCAAGGTAGAAATCTGATGTCGTTTTACCTTAGTCATTTTTTTGGAGGTCCAAGCATAGGCTTGGTGAGACCAAGCCTATCCCGAAGGAAAAAAAAAAGCTAAGGAATGTTTCCCACCCCTAATTTTGAAAAACGGGTGCTCGTTTTTTAAATTCAAAAAACGGGCGCTCGTTTCGCTCTGTACTGTTGAAAGCGAAACAAGCAGCCGTTTTCAAAAATGGGCGCCTGTTTTTAAAAATGGGCACCCGTTTCTAAAAAGATCCGTTGGGCCAGACTCTAGCCCACAAGCACAAATCCCAATGATTGAATGATTTTCCAATCATTGGCTAACAGGTATGATCTGCAAAGAGAATGTTTTGATTAATCATTCTTGTTGTTTGTCTTATTGTCGATTTGGTAAGGAGATTGATTCGAATTCAAATTTTGGTGTAGCCATGGGATAAAATCAATGCAGGAAGAGGCAAAGGAAGGTTCTCACAACTGAAGAGATTGCAGCAAATAGGGAGGAGGCAATGCGTCAATGAGAGAGAAGATCAAGAATGAGACAAGGAGCTTCAAGTTCCACAATCATTTTAGAAGAGGAGAACATTAATGAGACCATAAATGCTGACGAAGGAAACACAATAGAACCGTTTAATTCAGGTGCATCTTCTAATCCATTATTGGATACATGTATGTCTTCACAGCCCTATGTTTTTTCTCATGAAGAAATTGGTGATTTAGTAGAAGCAGGTTACTTATTAAATGAAATTGTAATTGAAAATCAAACCCCAAATGAAATTAGAAGTCAAGTTGAAAGTGAAATTGTAATCCAAATTGAAACCCCAACTGAAACTAGATCTCAACTTGAAACTAAAATTGAAACCAAATTTGAAACTCCAATTGAAATTGAAAATCCACCTGCAACTAAAACCAATAATGTGCATGTAGACATGGAAACACCAATTGAAAATGAAACATGTTTGAATGATAATCAAATGAATGAAAATTTTGAAATTAAAAGTGATGTACTAGACAACCTTCTTGGCTTGGTTTCATGGAGACAGATTAGGACACGTGCAAATAGATTGTTTAGACAGTTTTTTTATAATAAGAAATTTGGGTTTCAATGTCAATTAATGGTACAACTAATTAAAATGACTAAAATGCGAAAAGTGATGAAGAAGTTAGGCTTTTATGTCAAACCCAAGAAGGAGGAGGAGTCTTTAAAACAAGTTGTATCGACTGTTGCTAGCGCCTTTGATACAATTGGAAAGAAAAGTCGTTCTAAAGATAAAAATGTGGCACGATGGGCAATAACAACAGCTTTAGTAAGCCAAACAACTTCTAATAAAAGAATGATGAGTAACATAAGTGGATATCTTAATATTCATCGCAAAAATTTGTCAAGAGCTATAAAAAGAAGAGTTAATTTTGAAAGTGATTCGACAAACAAATTGTGGACTTTTAGTGGAAGAATACCAAGGTCTGATATGAAACTTACTGGTGAAGTCAAAATTTTGATCGAAAAATTCTGGCATGATAATACGAGAATATCACCTAATGTTAGAGATGTTCTTAAATTAAGAGTTGGGTCAAAAATTCATGATCCACATCCAAAACACCTATTGGACATGACTCAAACTGAATTGTATTTTTTTTTTTTTGGATGATAAGGTGTTGACTATTAGCATTTGTCAAAGGTCTTTTGAAAAGTGTAAACCTTGGTATGTTCGAATTAACAAGGAAAGAGTCACATGTTGTTGCAAAACTCATGTTCAATTTCGCTACCATTATGATGTATTTCGATATATATGTGTTACCATGCATAGTAATGGAATGTTCCAAGAATATGGTATAAATATACCACCTAAAACTATAAAGGAGTTTATTTCAAGTTTGTTTTGCAACCCACTAAATGAACAAAATTTCCTTTTTAATGCATGTGTTTCTAGTGTATGTGATATATGTTGCAATCTTGCATTGTTGGATGAATGTTTGCATGAAAATCTTTCAAATGATTTTGGACAACAATTAATTGATGTTAAAAGATTTAAAACTATTGAGTATCCACTGAAGGATGGAAAGGTTGGAAAATGATGCTATCTAATCACTGAAAAAGTTAGTGTTCATGCATTTATGAATGAATTCAAGAGTAACATCATACCTAAATATGTTAAACACACTCAAAATGCTAGATGGCTCGATGGTCAGTTTCGAATATGTAAGGATACATTTCCTGTTGGTAGTATACTTTCGGTTGTTGACTTTGTAGAGAACTACACGCTTGCACCACAAGATGAGGTACAATCAAAATACTACAATTCAGTGCAGGTATCAATTTTTGTCCATATTGTCTATAGGCATGCACTAGATAGTACACAAGAGGATCGCAAAATTTTGAGAGAGTACCATTTCTATATGAGTGATAATACATTACACTCATCTGAGTTTGTCCAGTTTTGCTTCAAGACCTTTTTTTAGAATTTGAGGGAGAGAGAAATTCAGATGACACAACATCTAATATGGTCTGATAATTGCACAAGGCAATTCAAAAATGCTAGAATGTTTTATTGGCTGAGTAGGATTCATAAGAAAACTAATATCTAACACATTTGGAGTCTTTCTGAGGCTGGACACAGGAAAGGAGAACATGACGGTGCCGATGCATGTGTTAAGAGAGCCCTTTGCAGAGAGCAACTCAAATTCGAGGAAAAGGCTAAATTTAAAAATGCAAGTGCAATTGTGGATTGGTGTAGTGCAAATTTATCCATAGGATCAAGTCAGAACTCTACAATTAGACATTTCTTCTAGCTAGTTAAAGAGGAGAATATCCTTCCAAGATATGATTGTGATACAATAAATGGGTTAGCTAGATGGCATTCATTTAAGAGTTCTAATTCTAACACTTAGACTATATGGACTAGAGAGCTTGCATGTTTTTGTCAATTTTGTGTTGCAGGTGAATGGGAAGAATGCAAGAATATGGAATGGGTCGAAGAATGGCAACACAAATCCTCAACACCTATTGAGACACAATATGAAGATGTTAGAAGAAATGAAGACCCCGATCATGCATTTGCATCAGAAGATTATGATCATGTTTCAGACCTCATACAACCTGGTAATTTAATTCAATTTATTGTTTATAACTTTAAATTATATATTTTTATGTATTGTCATATAATTTATGATTACATATTTGAATTATAAATTCTAACAAGTTTTATTTCTACACATTGTACTTAAATTTGTTTTATAGGACATGTGTATGCTATTGTTGCACCTGAGGATAATCATGAGCAGGTTGAGTATTGGCTAGCTAGATGTGTAGAACCTAAGAAAAAGTTGATATGTGATCAAGTAGATGATGATGGTTTTCAATATCCAACTGGGTCTGTTGTGGTGGTTGGTACATGGCTACGCAAATACTTAACAAGAAGGAATGGCTTACCAGCTTATGAAGACTACCAATCAGAAAAGAAGATTATACACTATTCTCATTTGGTGGTGGCAACAAACATCAAATTAGAAAGATACAAAGGTAGACCTACTAATAAGGTATTGTGGACACTTTCAGTAGAAGAGCATGAGGCAATCATAGACGCATTGTAGAAGAGAGAGGATGCAGATGGTACATTATGTTGAATCAAATTTATATGCATGTAAGTTTGTGTTACTTGTGTGAACTCTTTTATATTTAATCATGATAACTATTTTTCTTTGTCCCTTTAACATTGTATTTGTCTACATTTGATACAATTTTGGTTTCATAAACAACATTGTATTAGTTATCTTCTTCTTAATGTTATTTTGTGCACATTGTAATTGTGTTACAATTGAATTCTATTTTTTTATGATATATTTATTTTATTGTAATCTCTTCATAGATTAATTGTAAGTTCAAAGATAGAATTATGTCTTAAATATGACCTGACTCTATATTTATTATTGTATGACAAATCTATATTTATAGTGTACTTTTTTATTTTAGTACCATGAAGTCCATGCTTTTCATACCACTACTCTCCGCACTAATAAATCATCAATACACTAGTAAAGTAGTGTGGTCAACTTAAGAGGAAAGTCGATACTATGTTTGTAGCTTCCTAATAATTTGGTTAGCCTTAGTTCCATCGATCTATTGGATTCCTCTATGAGATTAATTTATAATTAATAATCCTTTTATATAATGATGATAATCATGATTCCTCTATGAGATTGATTTATAATTAATAAGTCGATACTTGTGTGAACTCTTTTAAATATTTAATCATGATAATTGTTTTTCTTTGTCCCTTTAACATTGTATTTGTCTACATTTGATACAATTTCGGTTTCATAAACAATATTGTATTAGTTATCTTATTCTTAATGTTATTTTGTGCACATTGAATTATAAACTGTTGCACTATAAGATGATAAATCACAATGTGAATATATAAAGTCATAAATAGATCACATAACAAGTCATAAATAAAAAGTCCTATATACAATCACATAACAATTCCTGATGACATAATAACAAGTCTTGAAATAATAATTTAATAAGGAAATGACATTAAAACAAGTCCAAATAACATAATAACAAAACAATGTATCACATATATAATCACTAGAGTGTGCCAAATCACATAACACGACTTGATATCATAATAGCAAGGGAATGACATAATAAAAAGTCCTATATATAATCACATAACACATAACAACAAGTCCTATATATAATCACATAATAACAAGTCCCGGGATAACATAACAAGTGTCATCATAAACAGTCCACAATACAATAACATGACATGATCTAAAATATACAATCTAAGAACTCGCATGCATCTCATCTGCAGTCCTCTTCACTCCACGTGAAGGTGGCTGAAACACCCTACAAAATTAAAAAAACATATCAAATGTAAATCATTACATTAAAAAAATTATTGTTTATTTTAAATGTACATATCAATACAATGTATCTAGATGAAAGTGCATACCGTAAATGGGGCACCAACATCTCTAGGTATTGAGGTAACATGCTGTCAGTTCCTCAATGATGTTGTATGATCCATCATCTGTTAAGAAAAAATTGACTCGTGTTATGGTTCATATGTGTATATATAAGGAATTTAATATTGCACTGTAAATTATACAAATAAATCTGTACCTCTGTAGGCTGATCATCGTCTACTCATAGGAGATCAACATATGAAGAGACGACATCAGCATGTGCAGCCTCCTCGGCATCATCGTAACCACCATGGGCGGCATCAGCATCATCAAAATCACCATCTCCTCCAGGGGCAACCTCACTCTGTGGACCCCAACATACATCCCCACAACTCGTGCAAACATGTGCTAAGCAGGGGGCGACCCTCACCTCCCGCAACTGTTGTACCAAATTGCATGACAGGGCACTCAATGAACCTAAAGCAGAATCCGCTGCTCGATGATGGGCAGGTGCTAGAACAACTGGTGATGGAAGAGGAACCAATGGATCATCGCGCACATGGTTTCTAACCCTGTCGCTAAATTTTGCTCCTGGCCTATCCTGGGGCATGCCTCTCCCAAAGTAATTGGGCTTTTTGCCCAATTCAAATTCTGCCCATAATTTCTTCAAAAAATACATCGGGACCTCATGATTGGAGTGTGGTGGATGGTCACCATCCACCACCGCTCCCAAAAGTGGCTAGCAATGCCCAGATGCCTACACCATCAAATAGAGATCCATGGCTTCTTTGGATCTATCTCTTCACCTATCTTAGGGTTCACAAAATATTTTTTCAAATCTATTTTTGTTATTTTTAAGTCATTAACTTGTTTGTATGTGAGACCATCTGCGTAAAATGCACGCAATCCCTCACGTTAGCTACAATAGCTATCTAGCTCGCTATCTAATGCCTGCACAAACTGTACAATGCCTTGCATACTATCTGCAAGGTGTAACAAATGAGGGGGTGGATGAGGCTCATGCATAATAGTGTGAATATCTCTAATCAAAGCATCAATATTTGTCCTAATTGTCTATCACAACTGATCTGGTGGAGGTGGAGGTGCAGGTGGAGGTGGAGGTGGAGGGGGTGGAGGTGGAGGTGGTACTATACCTAATAGCTCATCTATCTCAAACTCATCCATCATGTGAAAATAATCTGCATATATATACAAACATGAAAATTTACAATTACAAACTATTTAATTTACATTTCACCTTCCAAAAAAACTTATAATTAAATACAATTTAGGAACTTAAATATAAAAAAAGGAAACTCACATAGATCTATAATATTATTAATAGGTGGGTAATAATAAGCATCATTTAAGAAATATTATCCACTTAAATCAAAGTATAAGAAAAATTCTACAAAATAAAACATCATAATGCCCATGCAACTCAAACAATACTTTTTAACATCTAAAGATGAATTAGTATAAGTTCCATCAAAATCGTAAAAATAATCATAAGTTAAAGTCATAAGTTATATCTATGAACTTGTCAATACATGTACTACTTTGTTGTGTTCTTTTCTAGAATCATTGGATGATTTAGTGATCGCAACTAGTAGTACTACACTAAGTTGAAGCTTGAATAAATGACCATTTTTTGTGATTTCACATTCTAGTCATTTACTTGGACATCTTGGCACTTGAAAATGACCGTCTTACATGAGATGAATTTGTTTGATATGTTTGATATGTATTGATTTTATTGATTTTGTAAGGTTTTATTTGAGGAGGTATCATAGGTTTCTCTATTCATCCTTTTGTGGTAAAATTAGAAAGGGATAACTATGATTCTTTTGTAAAATGGCATATTCATAAGTTTTAGGTGGTGTAATCATTTTCCTTTTATGTATGGAGTCATACCTAAACTAGAAACACTAGAAAATATATAATCTTGGTGTAACATCATTGACCATGTCGGAGTGATTTGATCTAGTATCAAGATCATGATTCTATGTGTATTGCATTGGATATTGATTTCCCCCAAACACTTTGGAATAGACTTTAGGAGATCCATGGAGACTCTCATATCTCTCCATTCCTAGAGGATCCTATTGTAGATTGTTTCATTCCCTTTGTAGATGAAGATCACATACCCTTCGATGGTGATACTTAAGAGGAAATTCATTATATCATATTAAATAATTTATTAACTTAAGATCAACTTTTATTTACATATTAAATAATTTTCAAAATATAATTTAATTATGTACACCAATTATATCAATTAGAATAAACATTTGGTAATGAAATACAAGCAATTATCATAAAAATTTTAGAATCAATTCATTCTAAATGTAAAATGATACATACACATATAAATATATAATCAGTTTTTTAATTTAATATATACTTGGCAAAATAAATTTATATAGACGTGTAAATTTTTAAGTAATTTAGTGGGGTTTATAATGAAACCTATCCCAGAAAATTTGTCATATATTAGAATACATAACTCATCTACCCTCTATAGACACCACCCTCAACTCTCCCTTCTTGTTGGTTCTTATTTTACTATTTCAATTAATGCTTTCACATAATATAATACATTCACTTCCAACACACACTCTACTATTTTCATGTGCATTTTGCAAACCAACCAACACTTTACTAATATTGCTACAATAAGATTGCAATACCTCAAACTCTTGATGTTCACCTTCTATTTATACTTTCTTGCTTTCCATTTGAGGCAAGTAGGTCACTAAGTCCAATCCTTTCGAGAAATCAACAAACATTTCTTAGACAACCCTACCTTGATTCTACCTTAACAATTTTCATGTCCATAATTAAAAGGAGTCTTAAGATCAATTTTCATAAGCCTACATTAATAATGAACATAATTAGGTTGAAGAAAACCCCTCTTAGATAAAAAAATTTGTGATGTTACCTACCTCCATGCTTGTCTCTTCTAGTGCAACTTTCACGAATCCTAGAGTTTATTTTGATTTGTAAATAAAGATTTGGTTAAACCTTTTGTAAAATAAATTATTATAGGGTTTTTGATCCTTTCCTTTCTCTATGTTTATTATACTTATCATCCAATCCAATGGAAAAATACACTCTCCTATAACCAAAAAATCTAAATTTAACTCTAAAAGATCCAATCAAAAACTAAATATATGTTCCATTTGATACAACACTGCTAGGAAAAACACTGATCACTAAGCACCATTTAATACCATAAGCACCAATAACACTCCTTCAAATGTTATAGCACCACCTTTATTACTAATCCATTAAATTAGCATTCTACAAAATAAACACTAATCTAATGAAATTAAAACCATTTATTTAAAACTTATAATTCTCCTTAATAGAATCCTTATCAAACCTCAATAATAGTTAAGGAACATTAATCCATGGTGCCCAACTCAATTGCTTAGGACATGAAAACGTTAAAACTTCTCACACTAAATATAGCCGCCATTACGAATGCTTAAGGTGGTTGATAACATACATGTTACTCTAAATGTTTTCTTGAGCTAGGAATCATGGTATATTGCCAAGTTATTGAATCTTAATCCAATGTTTAGGGTTTTAATTAAAGATTATAATTAAAGATTATAATTTAGGGTTTAGGGTTTAGGGTTAATCAACCAAGATAGTCAAATTTCTCCTCGGACTTGTTCGTTTTTTTCTATTTAGGGTTTAGTGTTCATTTTTCTGTTCAGGGTTTATTGTCTGTTTTTTGCATCTAATGTTTATTGTTCATTTTTCTGTTCAAGGTTTATTGTCTATTTTTTGCGTCTAATGTTTATTGTTTGTTTACGTTTTTGTTTTTGTTTTTTTCCTATGGTTTAAATACTATTTATTTTTTTTAATTTTTTCCTACGGTTTTTACTATTCATGTTTTTTGCAATATTTGAAAACTGAAAACTATTTTAAACATGAAATAAAAGACGATTTTCAAACTTTAAAACATAAAAATTAAAAAATAACAATACATTAACATTTTTTTATGAAAAACAATAAAAATAAATAAAATAGAATATAAAAAATAAAACTAAATACCTGGAAGGAGGTAAAAATGGTCTAGGGGGTCAGCTAAGGTGAAAAAAATGGGTACCTGTGCTCCTCAGAAATGCCTGCCCATTTTCCAAACAGTAAAAATGATGGAAAATGGTTTTTAAAAAAAAAAAATACATTTCAAAAACGGATGCCCGTTTTTTTCAAATCGGGCACCTGATTTGAAATAAATGGGCGTCCGTTTAGCTACGGGTAGCTGTTGCTAAACAGACACTTGTTTTTTGATGGCTCAGGCACCCGAAGCTAAACAAGTGCCCGATTTGTAAAAATCGGGCACTCATTTCTAGCGGGTTCATTTCCCAACCCGCGGACTTTCATGGGATTGGGACCCAACTTTGTACGTTTACCCGTATATGGAAGTTTTGTATCGGGGTTTCATTTGGCATGACTACCGGTTGGTAGTCTCAGCTTCAAGGTTTCTGGTTGATGCATTCCAAGCTTGTGTGATTCAACCGATGACATCTTGTGATGAGTTAGAATTGTAATGAAGACCAGACAATCTTGCCACATCAGCCTTGTGTGTGTGAAGGATTTCCTTAAGGATCTTGCATGGAGATTGATCCTATCTACCTTGAGAATGTGCGAAGTCTCTGTAAACGGTGGAGAGCTCATGATGGGTTATGAGATTCCTAAAGTGGCAAAGAATGAACGTTGGAGAATGTCTTGAGATCTATTCAAGACTGTTGTATTCAATGCAGTGTGATTAATGGTCAGGAATGAACCGATTGAATTGTTAAACCTAAATGTTTAGGGTTTAGGGTTTATGCTACAAACCTATCTATTTCCTATAAGGTCGACGATGTTTTTCATTTTGAAGTTGTTGGAAAATGTTATGTGTGTATCCCAGTGAGTGATACTTGATTCTTGCTAGACCAAAGAAGTGTGTTGATACCTGCAGAGTGTGATTGTAGAAGAAAAGGAGCTAAAGTGGATCTACCTTGGCATTGAGTGCTATTATCATATTAGTGTATTACCTATTGACTTCTAACCATTTCAGCAGTTGGAAAATCCCTTAACCGGGTAGCTTTAACAGGATTTTTTGTAAATCCTTTAACAGGGCGACTCAATTCAATGAGTTCTTTAAATCCTCTTACGAGGTAACCTTTAATAGGGTTCTAACCTTTAACCGGGTATTTAGCCATCCCTTAACTAAGTGATCCCTAGTAGGATCAGTTCCTAGCAGAACCTATTGTAATAGTCTTTAACTGGACTAGGCTCCTAACAGAGTGGAATTCAAAAGAGTTCAAAAAGAAGCTTGTGGGTATTCATCCCCACCGTGGTTTTTCCCAGTTGGGTTTCCATGTGAAAAAAATCAGTGTGTCATGTGTGATGCCTTTCATGTGATGGTTTAGTGTTTTATGTCAAATTGGTAAAATATGTTGAACTGGCAGTCATTATATTTTTGATGATAGATTACTTGTTTATGCATAAGGGTGAAGTGGAAATGAGGCATTAGATTGTATGGAAAGTTGAGGGTTACCAGTTTATATCTTTCACATTCTCAGTGTGTTTTATTGGTAGTAATCTGATTTAGACCAGTGTTATTGCTTGCCAGTCAAAGTTCAGTGTGTGTAGTCAAACCAGTTCAGGGAAAGTGTTTTTGCCTGTACTGATTCAACCCCCCCTCTCAGTACCGGTTTGGTACTAACTATTCATCATTTATTCATCAATTGGTATCAAAACATCCTCTAGGTCCTCTGTGTTGTAAGCTTAACTGCTTGAGGAAAAGATCTTGCTCTAATGATGAAGAGAGAAGGTCCAAAGTTCAATAGAGATAACTTTAAAATATGGAAGGACAAAATGAAAATATACATCAGAAGCATGGGTGCTCAACACTGGAGCTATGTTGAGAATGCTTACGTAATCCCTACCGGTACTCTCACTGATGATCAAAATAGAGAGATTCGGGAGAATGGGCAAGTCATGGAAGCCCTAATCAGCAGTTTATCTAACATTGAGTTTATTGATGTTCAGGATAAAGACAATCTCAAAGAAGTATGGGATGCTCTTGAGAATATATATGGCAGTGATGAGCATGTGAAACAAGATAAGGAAGAGAGCCTTAGGGGAAATTTTGAAGACATGCAGATGGTTGAAGGAGATACCATTCAACAATATGGAATAAGAATCAAAACTGTTGTTGGAGACATCAAGAGTGCAAGTGGTAAAAATAGATGATTCCACTATTGTTAGCAAAGTCTTGAGATCCTTATTACTGGTCTATGCAATAAGGGTTGCTGCTATTCAGGGGTTGAGGTCTATAGACAACACAAAGGTATCCCTAGACTCCATCATTGCTAAGTTGACAACTTATGAGATAAATAATTATGATGGCAATATTCAGAAGATTGAATCAACCTTTAGAGCATCTGCTGCACCATCTAGAAAGGGTAAAGAAGCTAGTACCAGTTATGAACCAAGATAAAGCAGATAAATGGATGACGAGGAGATCCTGATGGAATTTGAAGATCTTCTTGCCAAGAGACTTCCTAAGGGAACTGGTAAATGCAGAAGTAAGCTTCCTTTGAAATTCTTTTCTTGCAATAGGATAGGACACATTGATGTAAACTATCCTAATGGTGATAATAAGGACAAACCGGAGAAGTTCAAGAAGTTCAAAGGAGGAAACAAGAGAAATTGTTTTGTAGCATTTGATGAAGGTGTCACTGATGATGAATTAGAAGATGAAGAAAGTGAAGACATTGTGTTTGTAGTAGTTAAGGAAGATGTGTCAGACAAGAAGGTTCTTGTCTCCTGCTTTGATAATTCCAATGAATGGATTATTGACAGTGGTTGTTCTCACCACATGACTGGTGACTGGAGTAAGTTTCTATCTATGGAAGAGTATGATGGTGGTGTGGTTCGATTTGGTAATGATGCACCATGTATGGTAAAAGGCAGAGGGTCCATCTCTCTAAATGGAAAAAGCAGTGCTGATAATGTGTATTGGGTAGAAGGTCTCAAACACAACCTTTTAAGTGTTGCCCAGCTGAATGACAATGGACTCACTTTGGAATTCAAAGATGGAGTGTGCAAAATAAAAGGAAAGAATGGTGAACTGATGGCCATCGGTATGCAAACCAAAGGTAACCTATTTTAGCCAAATGCAAATATCAGTTCATGTCTAATGGCTAAGTTTGATGATAGCTGGATATGGCATAGGAGACTTTGCCATGTAAACTTTGATAATATTGTAAAGGCCAGTAAGATCAAGGCAGTTAGAGGATTGTCTGTGCTAAGAAAACTGGAGAGTCCTTTGTGCAGAGAGTGTCAACTTGGGAAAATGTCTTCCTCAACCTTCAAAGGTAAATCTTTCATTGCAGACAATTTCCTTGATCTTGTGCATACTGATTTGTGTGGTCCTATGAAAACTAGGAGTGTGAAGGGAGACAAGTATTTTATGATTCTTACTGATGATTTCTCAAGAATGATGTGGGTCACATTCTTGAAAGACAAGTCTGAAGCTTTTGGAAAATTCAAAGCCTTCAGAGCACTAGTTGAAAAGGAAAGTGGTAAGAGGATTAAGTGCATAAGAACTGATCAAGGAGGAGAATTCACTTCCAATGAATTCAACAAGTACTGTGAAGAGAACGACATCAAGAGGTGATTGTCTGCCCCCCGGACTCCATAGCAGAATGGTCTAGCAGAGAGGAACAACTAGACTATAGCTGAAGCAGCCAGAACAATGCTAATCCAAAGAAAAGTTGCTCACACTTTTTGGAGAGAAGTAGTGAGCACTGCAGTCTACACAATGAACCAGGTGCTCATCAAGAAAGGAAAGGATAAAACTCCTTATGAGTATTGGACCGGTAAGACACCAGTGGTAAGCTACTTTAGAGTGTTTGGTAGCAAATGTTATATCAAGAGGAGTGAACATCAGAGCAAGTTTGATGCAAAATGTGATGAGGGAATATTCCTAGGGTATTCCACAAAGAGAAAAGATCTCAAATGTTTCAACAATAGAACTCAAAGAATTGTTGAAAGTATCAATGTTAGACTTGATGAAACCGTTGAGAAACCTGAGGAAACTGACAGTGAGCAAGTAGGAGATGAACCGGTAGTAACCTTTTGGGAACCAGTTGCAAAATAGCCTAGCACCAGTAACAGTGCTCCTACACCGGTAGATGCTGATGCTGATGAAGATGAGGATGAAGAAGAAAAGCAAGAGGAAACAACTAAGATCATTCCTAGGTATGTAAAGCTGAATCATGATCCAAAGCAGATCATAGGAGACAAGGATATACGAATTTTTACAAGAAGAAAGGTCAAAGAAAATTCTTGCATGATCTCTGAATTTGAGCCTAAAACATTTAAAGAGGCACATAAAGATGAAGACTGGATCAAGGCAATGGAAGAGGAACTTGACCAGATAGAAAAGAATGGTACATGGTCTTTGGTACCCAGACCTGAGCATAAAAATGTCATAGGCACCAAATGGGTTTTCAAAAATAAGCTGAATGAAGATGGCACAATGGTAAGAAACAAAGCCAGACTAGTGTGTAAAGGATATGCTCAAGAAGAAGGAGAAGACTATGGAGAAACCTTTTCTCCAGTAGCCAGATTGGAAGGAATTTGTATGCTTCTTGCATATGCAGCCTTCAAGGGATTCAAAGTATATCAAATGAATGTAAAATTTGCATTTCTGAATGGAATACTTGAAGAAGAGGTGTATATAGAGCAACCAGATGGGTTTGCCCTATCAAAAGACAGTGACATGGTGTGTAGGCTAGATAAAGCCCTATATGGATTGAAGCAGGGACCTAGAGCATGGTATGAACGCTTACACTCCCATCTTGTGGAAATTGGATTTGAGAGAACAAGTGAAGATAGCAATATCTATCTGAAGTCAGAAGGAGATTAGATTCTAATCCGTGAGGTATTTGTTGATGACATAATTTTTGGTGGAGATGACAAGATGAGTCATGATTTTGTAGATGAGATGAAAAAGGAATTTGAGATGTCACTTATAGGGGAGATTAAGTTCTTCATTGGACTACAAATTCAACAAATAAAAGATGGAATCTTTATCACTTAGTCCAAGTATGTCAAAGAGGTGTTGAAGACCTTTGGCATGGAAAACAACAAACTGGTTGGTACACCGATGGTGACCGGTTGTAAATTATCAAAAGAGGATGACTCAGTGTTGGTAGATGAGAAGGAATATCGATCAATGATTGGTAAATTGCATTATGTAGTATATAGCCGACTAAACATTGCACATGCAGTGGGCATTACTGCACGGTTCCAGAAAAGCCCAAGAGAATCCCACTTGGTAGCAGTCAAGTGGATTCTTAGATATCTGAAGGGAACTATTGACTATGGATTATGGTATCCATACAGTAATGATTTCAACTTGAAAGTGTTTACAGATACTGATTGGGCTGGTAATGTAGACAACCGGAAGAGCACAACCGGTGGTGCATTCTTTCTTGGTGGTAGACTAGTCTCATGGATGAGTAAGAAGTAGATTTGTATCTCTTAGTCTACAGTAGAAGCGGAGTATGTTGCAGCATTTATGAACTGCACCCAGACAATTTGGATGAAGCATGTATTAAATGGCTTCAAAGTTCCTATATCTGAACTGGTAAGTATATTTTGTGACAACACAAGTGCAATAAACATCTCCAAGTATCCAGTTTTACATGCTAGAACCAAGAACTTCGAGCTCAAGTATCATTTCTTGAGGGAGAAGGTTCAGAACAAAGAGGTTGTATTGGAACATGTTTCCAGTAAGGAGCAATTAGTAGACATATTCACCAAGCCTCTACGGAAGGCTACATTTACCTATTTGAGAGGTGAATTAGAGGTGTTGCCCCTTCAAGAGGTGAACTAAAGGTGTATGCTCCACATCAGTCAGGTCTTACATTGATATATCTTTTTCAAGATTGGTGTGTTGAAGGATGTTGCTCCTTAGGGGGAGCAACATAGTGGAACATAGATGTGTATGCCTCCACTTTGGCATTGGTGTCAAAGGGGGAGAAGATGTGAAGCAGAGAAGATATATGCAGTATTGGGGAGAAGATGTGAAGTAGAGAGATATCTTTGTATATTGCCATCAATGCCAAAGGGGGAGATTGTTGGCATATGTGTTGAGAATGATGACATGATGATATTGTATGTTGTCATTGATGTCAATATGCTGAAGTATGAACTGGTATATTGTAGAAAGCAAACTGGCAAGAGAACTGGTATGATGATGTGAACTAGTATATGTGAAAAGGTGAAGTGGTATATTTGTTCAAGGTGAACCAGTATGTTGGTATGAGAACTGGTATATGGAAGTTTTGTATCAGGGTTTCATTTGGCATGACTACCGGTTGGGAGTCTCAGCTTCAGGGTTTCTGGTTGATGCATTCCAAGCTTGTATGATTCAACCGATGACATCTTGTGATGAGTTAGCATTGTAATGAAGATTAGATAGTCTTGCCACGTCAACCTTGTGCGCGTGAAGGATTTCCTTAAGGATCTTTCATGGAGATTGATCCTATCTACTTCGGGAATGTGCGAAGTCTTTGTAAATGGTGGAGAGCGCGTGATGGGTTATCAGCTTCCTAAAGCGTCAAAGAATGAACGTTGGAGAACGTCTTGAGATCTATTCAAGACTGTTGTATTCAATGCAGTATGATTAACGATCGGGATTGAACCGATTGAATTGTTAAACCTAAATGTTTAGGGTCTAGGGTTTATGCTACTGACCTATCTATTTCTTATAAGGTCGATGATGTTTTTCATTTTGAAGTTGTTGGCAAATGTTATGTGTGTATCCTAGTGAGTGATACTTGATTTTTGCTAGATCAGAAAAGTGTGTTGATACTTGCAGAGTGTGATTGTAGAAGAAAAGGAGCTAAAGTGGACCTGCCTTGGCATTGAGTGTTGTTATCAGATCAGTGTATTACTTGTTGACTTCTAACCATTTCAGGAGTTAGAAAATCTCTTAACCGGGTAGCTTTAACAGGCTTTTGTGTAAATCCTTTAATAAGGTGACTCAATTCAATGAGCTCTTCAAATCCTCTTGTGAGGTAACCTTTAACAAGGTTCTAACCTTTAATCAGGTATTTAGCCATCCCTTAACCGGGTGATCCCTAGCAGGATCTGTTCGTAGCACAAACTATTGTAATAGTCTTTAACCGGACTAGGCTCCTAATAAAGTGGACTTCAAAAGAGTTCAAAAAGCAGCTTGTGGGTATTCATCCCCATCGTGGTTTTCCCCAGTTCGGTTTCCATGTGAAAAAATCAGTGTGTCATGTGTGATGCCTTTCATGTGATGTTTTAGTGTTTTATGTCAAACTGGTAAAATATGTTGAATTGGTAGTCATTATATTTTTTATGATAGATTACTTGCTTATGCATAAGGGTGAAGTGGAAATGAGGTATTAGATTGTATGGAAAGTTGAGGGTTACCGGTTAATATCTTTCACATTCTCACAGTGTTTTACTGGTAGTAATCTGATTTAGACTGGTGTTATTGCTTGCCAGTCAAAGGTCACTGTGTTTAGTCAAACCAGTTCAGGGAAAGTGTGTTTGCCTGTATTGATTCAACCCCCCCCCTCTTAGTACCGGTTTGGTACTAATTGTTCATCATTTATTCATCACTTTGTTCCTATAATTTGGACCCATCATTCCATGTTTTCTCATTCTCTTTAAGTTGCACTTAAAAGGAGTGTTGGTATGAAGAGAGAATATAACCTAATTTGTTTTCTAATCTTAAACTCTTTTAAAACCTTATCAGTTAAGTTTACTTAGGGTGTTTGTAGGACATTTGACTTTTTTTATTTCAAGTCATAATATGAAAACACATTTCTTTTATTGTAATATGTCTCATCGTTGGCTACATACATAAAGGTTTCTAAAGTACACATTATATATTTGTGTCCTTTGATTGAATAAACTAATTCTTTCATTTTAGGTCTCTCTTGTACTTTCACTGAACCATCTTGATCTTGGGTGGCTATATCCATTCCCAAATATTGTTTATAAACTCATTCATTTAAAAAAAAATTATTAGATGCATAAAAGACTTAAAATATTATAAACAACACTTGAAAATGATATCAAATTATTTATGAACACAAATATTTATAACTATGTCCTCCAAACAATATAAATAACTCTAACAAGTATATGTCTAATACTTAGCCACTATTAACTAGTTAGCATTTTCTAATTGTTCAATATGTTTTTTTCCTTTTTATTTGAGAGTTTATACCAAATCAACAAAATTAGAGCACAAGGTTTAGGTTGAAACCTTTCCAGCTAAATACTAATGAGGAAGGTTTATCCATTCTCCTAAAGTCACCGGAGCATGATCATGTTAAAGTCACCATAGCATGATTGCGGTGATGTTATCTCTTATAATGTTTGGACCTTACCTATATCTTATGATGTTGGGACCTTACAATCAACATACCCATTTTGCTAAAGTCACCAAAGCATGATCATGTCAAAATCATCATAGCATGATCCTGGTGACCTTATCTCTTACGATGTTGGGACCTTACAGTCAATGTATCCATTATGCTAAAGTCACCTGAGCATGATCATACCAAAGTCATAGCATGATCATGGTGTCGTTATCTCTTATGATGTTGGGACTTTACAGTCAACATATCTATTTTGCTAAAGTCACGAGAGCATGATCATATAAAAGTCACCATAGCATGATCATGGTGACTTATCTCTTATGATTTTTGAGACCTTACAATCAACATATCTATTCTGCTAAAGTCACGAGAGCATGATCATGTCAAAGTCACCATAGCATGATCATGGTGACCTTATCTCTTATGATGTTGGCACCTTACAATCAATATATCCATTCTGCTAAAGTCATTTGAACATGATCATGTCAAATTCACCATAGAATGATTGTAGTAACCTTATCTTTTATGATGTTGGGACCTTACAGTCAACTGAAACTTGATTTCTCTTGATTTCTGATGGATTCATTTCAACTTCACCAACGAATGCAAATGGAAATTATGGACGGCCGCTGAAAAGCCTTTCCCTTTCCTTCGTATAGATGGAGCCGTCTGAACGCGTGAAGTCCGCCACTGAAGAAGTAACTAATGTATAAAAGGTGAGGGTCTAGTATCAATGAATCATCTCACTAGAGCGAATCATGGCACTCCAGCGAATGTCGGCAGCAGTCGGCGTTTGGGATTTGGTTTGCTCTTTTCAAGTCGGCATGTTTGCACGACAATTTAGTCATACATACAAAGTACAACGGCACTATCTATGCACTGTTGCCTCGTTGATATCAGATCAAGTTTCTTCTTGGACGAAACTAGATCTTAATTCTGTGCTTTTCAATTGGACGCGAGTGAAAACGATCGGGCTTAGGGCCAGTGCTAGGGCTTTACCTTTTTAGTTATGCTCAGATTTTTCTATTTGGATTTCAAGGTGTAGGAGCAGCTAAGCGACAAACAATCGGATTTTCCGAATCCTCGCACACTATTTAAGTAATTTTTCCTTACTATTTTCACTCGGACAATTGTTTAAACCAGCAATTGCACCTTGGTGTGCAATAGGTATGCCGAAAGGTTAAAAAGGTCAACATTTTTATGGTACATGGAAGGAAGCGGTAGGTCAATTAGCAAATGATATTCTTTCAACAAATGTATCATTAAAGAAGTGACAACTTGAAATCAGGTATCTAATTAGGCTCCATTGGAAGTGAGGGAGAGAAAGAGATAGATATAGATAGAAAGAGGGAGAGATAGAGGGAGGGGGTAGGGAGATAGAGATATGGGATATTGATAGAGAGAAAGGTAGATATAGAGATGGAGTTGGAGATGAAGATAAAGGAGATGGATACAAAGAGAAGAAGATGGAGAGATATAAAGATAGAAGAGAAAGAGATATATAGATAGAACTAAAAGTGAAATATATAGAAGTTAAGAGGGAGAGATAGAGGGGAAGAGAGATATATAGAGGTAAATGGATAGAGAAAGATAGATAGAGATGTAGACAATGGGATGGAGTGGTAGAAAGATAGAGAGATAAAGAGATAAACATATATAGAGATAGGGAGGGAGGGATAGAGAGAAAAATAGATATATATATATTGGCATTTGCATGAAGATTGCATTAATGATATGTTATGTTGTCATTGATGTCAATTGAATCAGTAATGGTATTTATGATATTGCTGATATTGTTATTATTGCTGATATTGTCTTGTAACTAGTAGGAAGAGCTTTGTGAAGGTTATTGTGAACCGGTATGTAAGTATGTGAGTTGAACCGATAACCGGTGTATAAGATTAAACCCTTTCTATGTTATGTAACCGGTAAACCCTACCAGTTGTCTTTGTTAAATTCTAACTGATTAAGTTTGTTGAAATGGTTATGATGGTTTATTATCTGATGTTGAGCGATAATGGCATGTTTCTTTGTTTGTTTGCCTCGAGAATGAGCAAAGTGGATTGCATCTAATGCAAAGCGCGTGATGAGTTACAAGTTCAATAAAGTGGTGGTCATGGAGCGGTTGGAATTTTCTTGAAGAATGTGTATAGATTGTTATGTAAATCCAATGGTCACATTTGAACCGATTCTTTGTAATCTCTATGAGAGAATTAGGTTTTTTATGTGTTACTGACCTGATTGATTTGTATTTAAGGTCGATGAAGTTGTTTTGTAAAAGGTGTTGGCAGAAATCAGTTGAGTGTGTGGTTGCTTAACTGGATAATGAATCTGCAGTTTGAGTAAAGGCAGATTGAAGCTTAAAGTGATCTAATCAAGAAAAACCTATTTTCTTCTAACAATTACAACAGAATTGAAATCCCCTAACCGGGTAAGCTCTAACAATCTTCGTTACTTCTCAAATCCTCTAACAAAGTGGTCTATTAGCTTGGATTCTTAAATCCTCTATCAAGGTTACTCCTAACAGAGTATTAGCTTCTAACAAGGCATTTGTAAATCCCTTAACCGAGTGATTCCTAACAAGATCAGTTCTTAACAACATTTACTGTAAAAGCTTTAACAAGCTTGGCCCCTAACAGGGCAAACTTCAGAAGAGTTCAGATAGCTATCTTGTGAGTCTCATCTCACCGTGGTTTTTACCTATTTTGGTTTTCCACGTATAAACATTTGTGTCATGTGGTGAATGTTTTTGTGGTTATGATCTTATTGTTGATTTGATTAACTATTTTTGATAAGGCATGATAACCAAAATAATTGAGATATGAAGTATGTTGATATATGATTAAGCATTTGGATGTTTACAAGTTGAATGATCTTTACTGTTAAGCTGGTATAACAATTAACCAGTTGATGTTGAGTATTCTTATGAGTATTGATCTTGACGGTGATATTTTATTGATAAGTTTACTTTGTGTGACTGAGATTGAGTTTGGGAAGTTTGTATCAGCTTCTCAGTTTATTGATTCATCCCCCCCCTCTCAGTAATCTACGAGATACTTATTCTTTCATCATACCATCAATTGGTATCAGAACGTCATAGGTCCTCTTAAATCTAAATCCTAACAACTTGAGGAAAAGATCTTGTAGGTCACGATGAAGAAGGAAGGTTCGAAGTTCAACAGAGAAAACTATAGGATATGGAGCGACGGGATGAAGATTTACATCAAAAGTCGGGAAAGTTAGTATTGGGATCATGTAGAAACTAAGTATATTGCACCTACTGGAACTCTGACTGATGATTAGAAGAAAGAACAACAAAAAAATCATCGAGCATTGGAGGCTATTATCAGTTCCATGTCTGATGCTAAATATGTAGATGTTCATGGTCTTGAAACTTCATATGAAGTATGAAAAAATCTTGAAGAGATTTATAGCGGTGATGAACATGTTAAAATTGCTAAAGAGGAGAGCCTAAGAGGAAAGTTTGATGACATGAGAATGTCCGAAGGTGAGAATATCCAACAGTATGGTCAAAGGATAAAAGAGATAGTTGGTGAAATAAAGAGTGCAGGAGGGAAAGTGGAAGATGCCATAGTGATTAGTAAGGTACTAAGAACCCTGCTACCGGTCTATGCTATCCAAGTTGCAGCTATTCAGGAGCTGAAGTCCATTGACAAAACTAAGGTAACTCTTGACTCTATCATTGGCAAACTTACTACTTTTGAATTAAATGGTTATGATGGTAGTATACAGAAATCAGAATTTGCATTCAGAACTTTTGTTTCTGACCCATTTGCGAGAAAAATTAGAGATACTAGTCATGGCTATGAATCTAGATCTAGCAGAGATGCTGATGATGAAGAAAACTTAGTGGATCTTGAAGCATTGTTGGCAAAATGACTGCCTAGAGGCACTGGGAAATATAGAGGTAAACTACCTTTAATATGTTTTGCATGCAACAAGATTGGCCATATAGTAGCTAATGTTCTAATGGTGAAAATGAACACAAGAGAGACAAATTCAAGAAGTATAAGGGTAAAGGCAAGAGAGATTGTCTTATAGCTATTGATAGTGGTATCACTGATGAAGAATGTGATAATAATGCTAGTGAAGATAATGTGTTTGTAGCTATTAAGGAAGAGATATTAGATCAGAAGGCATTAGTGTCCATGATGGATAACTCTGATGATTGGATCATTGATAGTGGTATTTTACATCATATGACTGGTGATCGGAGAAAATTTCTTTCCTTGAAAGAATTTGATGCCGGTGTTGTCATATTTGGCAATGACTCGCCCTGTATGGTTAAAGGTAAGGGAGTTATTTCTCTTAAGGGGAAGAGCAGTGCTAACGATGTCTATTGGGTTGAAGGTCTAAAGCACAATCTTCTGAGTGTGGCACAATTTAATGACAAAAGATACCCACTAGAGTTTAGAAATGGTATGTACAAAATCTTTGACAACAAAGGTGAATTGATTGCAACCGGGAAACAAACCAGAGGTAATATGTTTCATCTTAATCCTAAAGTTAGCAACTGCTTGATTGCAAAGATAGATGATAGCTGGCTTGGGCATAGGAGATTTTGTCATATAAACTTTGATAACATTGTTAAAGTGAGCAAGTCCAAGACAGTAAGAGGTCTGCCTTAGCTAGACAAACCGGTTAATGCTCTTTGTAAAGAATATTAGTTAGGAAATATGGCTTCTTCAACTTTCAAGAGAAAGTCCCTCTTAGTAGAGTACTTGTTAGATTTGGTTCATACAGATCTATGTGGACCAATAAGAACAAGAAGCATTCAAGGTGATAGATATTTCATGATCTTCACTAATGGTTTCTCAAGGATGATGTGGGTCACATTCTTGAAGGATAAGAATGAAGCTTTTGGTAAGTTCAAGGCATTCAGGGCCTTAGCTGAGAAAGAGAGTGTTAAAAAGAAAAAATGTCTGAGAACAGATCAAGGCAGTGAATTTACTTTTGAAGGATTCACTAAGTACTGTAATGAGAATGGTATCAAATGACAACTTTCTGCACAATGACACCACAACATAATGGTATCGCAAAGAGGAACAACTAGTCAGTGGTTGAACCTACTAGGACGATATTGACACAAGGAGGTGTAGCTAAAACCTTTTGGAAAGAAGTTGTAAGTACAACTGTCTACACAATGAACCGAGTTTAGGTGAAAAGAGGTAAGGACAAGACCCCTTATGAATATTGGTATGGAAGATCACCTGATGTTAGCTATTCTAAGATATTTGGTAGCAAATTTATTTTTAAGAGAGGTGATTACATTAGCAAATTTGAAGCTAAGAGTGATGAAGGCATATTTCTTGGCTATTCCACCAAGAGTAAGGCCTACAAATTCTTCAACAACCGGACATAGAGAATTGTTGAGAGTGTTGATGTTTGAGTAGATGAATGACCTAAAGTCTCAGAAGGAACCAGTTCAGAGAAAAAGGATGAAGATCCTTGCATTTTGCTTTTGGAAACTGAAATTGTTAAATCATAAACCGGTAAAGCAAATTATAATGCACCTGTTCAACCAGAACACATAAATTCAGAAGATGATGATAATGAAGAAGTTGAACCTGAAGATAATGATTATGTTATTCCTAGATATGTGAGACCGAACCATAGTCCTGAGAAGATTATTGGGGATAAGGATGCTGGAGTACTAACTAGAAGGAGAATAAGAGAGAACTCTTGCATGATCTCCACCATTGAACCAAGAAGTGCCAAGGAGGCATTTGGTGATGATCATTGGGTTAAAGCTATGAAGGAGGAATTGGATCAAATTGAGAAGAACAACACTTGGACTATGGTACCTCGACCGGTAAATATGTTATAAGTACTAAATGGGTATACAAGAACAAATTGAATGAAGATAGTGTTGTAGTTTGCAACAAGGAAAGATTAGTCTGCAAGGGTTATGCACAAATAGAAGGAGAAGATTATGACGAAACTTTTACACTAGTAGCAAGACTGGAATGTGTCAGAAATTTACTTGCATTTGCAGCCCATAAGAAGTTCAAGTTATACTAGATGGATGTTAAGTCTACATTTTTGAATGAGATATTGGAAGAAGAGGTATACATAGAGTAGCTAGATGGTTATGCTTTGACAAATGAGAAAGACATGGTATGAAGATTGCATAAAACTTTGTATGGATTAAAGCAGACACCCAGAGCATGGTATGAAAGGCTTCATACACATATGATGAAGATAGGCTTTGCAAGGACCAGTGATGATAGTAACATTTATCTCAAGTCTGAAGGAGATGAAATACTAGTAAGTGAAGTATTTGTTGATGATATCATATTTGGAGGCAATGATGTCATGAGCAACAATTTTGTAGATGAGATGAAAAATGAGTTTGAAATGTCTTTAGTAAGGGAAATAAATTTTTTCATAGGCTTACATATACACCAAATGAAGAATGGTATTTTCATTACACAAACTAAGTATATGAAAGAGGTTTTGAAGACTTTTGGCGTGAGTGACTGTAAACCAGTTGGAACACCAATGGTTACAGGTTGTAAGTTGTCCAAGGAAGATGAATCTAAGTCTGTTGATGAAAAGGAATATAGGTCAATGATTGGAAAATTACACTATGTTGTTCATAGCAGACCGGATATATCCCATGCAGTTGTTATAGTTGCAAGATTCCAGAAGAATCCAAAGGAAGCACATCTGATAGCAACCAAGAGAATCTTTAGATATCTGAAAGGTATTATTGACTATGTATTATGGTATCCATATATGGATGAAATATTTGATTTGAAGGTGTATACAGATGCTAATTGGGTAGGAAATGTTGATGACCAGAAAAGCACTACCGGTGGAGCATTTTTTCTAGGAGGAAGGCTTGTTTCATGGAGTAGTAAGAAGCAGAGTTGTACTTCACAATCTACTGCTGAAGCTGAGTATGTTACAACTTATATGAATTGCACACAAGCTATTTGGATGAGGCACATTTTGGAAGGTTTCAAGATGAAAATCTCAAAACCTATAAAGATTTTATGTGATAATACAAGTGCCATAAATATTTCTAAGAATCTCATTTTGCACGCACGAACCAAGCACATTGAATTGAAGTATCATTTCTTAAGAGAAAAATTTCAAAGAGAAGATGTTATTGCAGAGCATGTTTCTACCAAGGAGTAGCTTGCGGATATTTTTACCAAACCTTCGCCTAAGAGTACTTTTGAGTATCTTAGAAGTCAACTAGGGGTTGTACCCCTTCATGAAGTTATTTGAGCATGATGTTGATTGCATCAGTCCCTGAATCACTTGCAGAATATTAGAAGGATTGATGTAGAAGTGGATTTATTCCACAGGGGGAGCATCAAGTTGCAGTATGTTGTTGATGCACACTGAAAATTTGGCATTACATGTTTTACTTTCAATTTGGCATTGTTGTCAAAGGGGGAGAAGAATTATGTGATTGGCAAAGGGAAACTAGCGACAGGCTGAAGACAGATAGAGCATGGTGAATACTTGGTAATGTAAACCAGGATTCCTATTCACCAATCACAACAACAATCAGAGGCATTGATATTTGTATTTCCATCAATGCCAAAGGGGGAGATTGTTGGCATTTGCATGAAGATTGCATTAATGATATGTTATGTTGTCATTGATGTCAATTGAATCGGTAATGATATTAATGATATTGATGATATTGTTGTTATTGTTGATATTGTCTTGTAATTGGTAGGAAGAGATTTGTGAAGGTTACTGTGAACCGGTGTATAAGTATGTGAGTTGAACCAGTAACCAGTGTATAAGGTTAAACCCTTTCTATGTTATGTAACCGGTAAACCCTACCAGGTGTCTTTGTTAAACCCTAACCAATTAAGTTTGTTGAAATGGTTATGATGGTTTAGTATCTGATGTTGAGTGGTAATGACGCATTTGTTTGTTTGTTTGTCTCGGGAATGAGAAAAGTGGATTGCATCTAATGCAAAGCGCATGATGAGTTATAAGTCCGATGAAGCAGTGGCCATGGAGCAGTTGGAATTTTCTTCAAGAATATATACAGATTGTTATGTAAATCCAATGGTCACACTTGAATCGATTTGTTTTTAATCTCTATGAGAGAATTAGGTTTTTGATGTGTTACCAACCTGATTGGTTTGTATTTAAGGTCGATGAAGTTGTTTTGTAAAAGGTGTTGGCAAAAATCAGTTGAGTGTGTGGTTGCCTAGTCAGATAATGAATCTACAATTTGAGTAAAGGCATATTGAAGCTTAAAAGGATATGATTAAGAAAATGTAGTGCTATGTAGATAGATCAAGAAAAACCTGTTGTCTTCTAACAATTACAGTAGAAATAAAATCCCCTAATCGAGTAAGCTCTAACACGTTTGGTTACTTCTCAAATCCTCTAACAAGGTGGTCCATTAGCTTGGATTCTTAAATCCTGTATCGAGGTTACTCCTAACAGGGTATTTGCTTCTAACAAGGTATTTGTAAATCCCTTAACCGGGTGATTCCTAACAGGATCATTTCTTAATAAGACTTATTGTAAAAGCTTTAATAGGCTTGGCTCCTAACAGGGCAAACTTCAAAAGAGTTTAGATAGCTATCTTGTGAGTCTCATCTCACCATGGTTTTTACCTATTTGGGTTTTGCATGTATAAACATTTGTGTCATGTGAATGTTTTTGTGGTTATGATCTTATTGTTGATTTGATTAGCTATTTCTGATAAGGCATGATAACCGGAAGCATTAAGAGATGAAGTATGTTGATATATGATTAAGCATTTGGATGTTTACAAGTTGAATGATGTTTACTGTTAAGTTGGTATAATAGTTTGGGAAGTTTGTATCAGTTTTTTAGTTTACTAATTCACCTGCCCCCTCTCAGTAATCTACCAGATACTTATTCTTTCATCATACCATCAATATACAGTAATAAATAGAAATGAATATGATAGGGGATGGATAAATAATAGAGATAGAGAGTGGGAGATAGAAAGAGGGAGAGAAATAAATATACGAGAAGAGAAAGGGTCAGTGCAAGAAGATGAGTCCATTTTTTGGCCAAAAAGTGGAAGTGGTTTCCCTGATTTTCAGATTTTGTTTCATTTGATCTTAAATTTTGAAACACATAGAGATTGAATCTTGGAAAAAGTCAGTAATATAAAAGATAGCCCTCTGAGTGTACTTTCAAAATATGTAATTTATTTTAATAACCACATAATAAGAAATAGCTTTTTGAATGGAGTTCTAAAAACTATGTTTTAAAAATGTTCGTTTCAGGACCATACCATGCATGTGTACGACCCACACTTTTTGACACAATTAAAATTATTTTCTCAAACCGTTTTGGGAAATGGTTTGTAACACACTGAAGATTGATGAGCACATTTTTTTGTATTTTTTTTCTAATATTTTTTTTTTAATTAATTTTTTAATGGCCGTAATTATCTTTTTAAAAATTTGACGTGTACGACCCACATAATTTGATGTAAACTTAACATTTTTTGATTTTTTTTTTTTTAAATACAAAAGAATTTTGTGTAGATTGATGACATATAATTTTTTTCCAAAATTCTTTAAAATAAAAAAGTTATTAAATTAACAAAATTAGTTAATATTTCAAATTTATGGACCCGATTTGGTATAAATTAAATGAAAAATAGTTAAAATAATCAATTTTTAAATAAATTTATATATTTAGAATCTAGACAGTATAATCTGAAATGGGTTTTAATTTCGTATAAAAATTCTCTGATTAGAGGCACGTAAACTATTTCAAAAGTTCACATTTGTGCTTTCATTCATGGAGATTTGAATTTGCAGGTCCATGTCTCACGTGTGGCCATCCCAGGCCTATTCTGGGCCTAATCCCGAGCCAAGTGGTAGGTTGTGGAATCAACTTCCACAAAACGGGCCCCTATTTTCAAACAAGGGAAGCTTGTGGAAAAAAAAAGAAAAATGTGATTTAGAAACGGGGGCCCATTTATTTTTGCTTCGGACTCCCGTTACCTTTTGGCTCGGCAGCCCAAAGCATAAATGGGCCCCTATTTTTTGAAAACGGGCTCCCATTTATAAGAGCGCATTTTCCAATGCACAGACTTCTACGAATTTGTGACTCATTACCTTGCACTTGCCCGAAAGGTAGAGAGAAGTAGAGGCAGAGAGATAGATAGGCGAGGGGGTATGGAGGGAGTGAGGGAAGTAGATATGGAAAGAGATAGGGAGAGATGGTTTGAGAGAAAGGTGAAGCAGAGAGATACAAAGAGGGGGTGATAGGGAGAGAGAAGGAGAGATATGGATAGAAAGAGGGAGAGAGAGATAGAAACAAGAAAATATAAAGAGATAAATATAACCTGGGATAGGTAGAGTGGGTGTGTGGATAGAGAGAGAGAGAGAGAGAGAGAGAGAGAGAGAGAGAGAGAGAGAGAGAGAGAGAGAGAGAGAGAGAGAGAGAGAGAGAGATGCAAAGAGATAGAACAAATAAGAGAAATAGGGATATAGATAATGAGTTAGGGTGAACAAGAGAGAGATAAATATATAAAGAGGGAGAGATGGAAGGTGAGATGAAGAGAGAGGGACAAATGTAGATAGAAAGAGAGAGACAATGAGAAAGGTGTAGATAGAGATATAGTAAGATAAACATATAAGAAGACATATATAGTGAGAGAGGTAGAGATACATATATGGAGAGGCAGGATAAGAGTGAGGGATAAAGGAGGTGATAGAAACAAGTAATGGATAGATTGAGAGAGAGGGGAGATAGAGATAGAGATAGAGATAGTGATAGAGGTAGAGGTAGGGAGGGATAAATAGGAAATGTGTGTAAATGAAAGAGGGATATACATAGATATAGAGATAGAGATAGAGATAGAGATAGAGGTAGGGAGGGATAAATAGGAAATGTGTGTAACTGAAAGAGGGATATACATAGAGATAAAGATAGGAAGAGAAAAACAAGGAGTGTGTATGTGAGATACAAAGATAGAAAGGGGGAGAAAGAGAGGGATAAAAGAGGGAGAGATAGAGAGGTAAATACATTGGGAAATATAGAGAAGATAGAGATAGGGATGAGGGAAAAGGTAAGGAGATAAAGATAAGGGAGAGAGATAGATAGACAAAGAGAGATAGAGATAAATATGGAGATGGAGATGGTTGTTCTTTATTGTTGATCTTTTCAACAAATAACAAAATGATTTTGTTACCTTGATTACTCTATTCATTTTCATCAATCAAAATGGATAGACTACATGAATGACATTGATGTAAGAATAATAGACAAAGATATCCCACACATTCATTTAATTATGTATTTGTTTTATAGATTGAATCTATAATTTAATTATATTCAGTGCTATATGATTAACCCCTCTCTAATTAATTCTTCAAGATTTTTGTATAGATGATTCAATTTAAAATAATATCACAATTTAATATATATTAGATTAAACTAAATAATATATATTATATAATATAGAAAAATAAATATAATATTATAAAATAAATATAATTTAATAATATATATACATAATATTAGAATTCTATCCATGATGATTATTGCACTCAGAATATAATAAATAAAATAAATTATAACATTACTTTAAAAATAAATTTATATTATAAAATATAACTAATTATTAAATATAGATATAATCTACTATATATTCAATATTAACTATATTTTGAACCAATAAAAAACAAGAAATATGTTACATAATTTGTTTGTGGAAATCAAGGATGCCCAAATGTTTTATGTCTATCGCATAGAGTAAGAGTAGAGAAATATTAAAGTTTAATGTCACTTTTCATCCAGTTGCATTATGTTTTTCCTAAAGAAATATGAATTATAATTTATGTGTCAGATTTTCTCAAGCTACAGTTTGTGGACGGAAATAATTTGACAAAAAAAGGAAAAGTTGATGGTTCAGATGAATGTGATGTGGAGGGGGCACACACATAGATGAAAAAGAATATTGGTTCCTGGGTGGACCCCACAAAAAGTGAGCAGACACTAGCAGTACATTCCTAGGAGAACGCAAATTACGATGCACTAAAAATAGAAAAATGCAATGTATGCACACAATTCTCCCAATTGTCTTGTATCCTATTTAGAGCAAGTTCAACCATTGATGCAACAAATTAGCATGTCCATTTTAAAATAGGAGATGCCTTCAAGTGAGTTATAAATAGAAATATAGAGATATAGAGTAGGAGAGATTGAGTGAGAGAGAGAGGGAAATAGATAAAATAAATGTAGATAGATAGATATGGAGAAAGAGTTGAGTTAAAGGAATCTAATGAAACAAAGAGAGAGAGAGAGAGAGAGAGAGAGAGAGAGATGAATATAAAGAGAGATAAACATAAAATATATAAAGAGTTCGAGATAAAGAGGGTGAGAGGAAGAGAAGAAAATGTGAATATATATAAAGAGAAGAATATATATGAGAGAGATAAAGTAAAGAGAGAAAAAGAGAGGGATAGAGCATTAGTTAGAGGAATATTGAGAGAGAGATGGGAATATAGAAAGAGGGATTTAGAGGAGAGATATCAGGGTAGATAGAGATGGAGAGATAATGAGATGAATATAGAGGGAGAGATAGAAGAAGAAATATGGAGAGAGAGAGAGAGAGAGAGAGAGAGAGAGAGAGAGAGAGAAGCAAATAGATATAGATATATATGGGAAGAGAAATGGAGAGAGAGGTAGAGATAAAGAGACAAATAGGGGGATAGGGAGGGAGAGAAGGGGAGAGATGGAGATGGGAGAGATAAAAATAGGGAGAGAGGGAAACAGATAGATAGATAGATAGATAGAGAGAGAGAGAGAGAGAGAGAGAGAGAGAGAGAGAGAGAGAGAGAGAGAGAGAGAGAGAGAGAGAGAGAGGTAAAAATATAATTAGCTAACATGAATTAAAAATTATTTAATTAACATATTTGAAATAATTGTAGAATTTAAAATAATTATAAAAAAGGATTACAATTATTATATAATTGATTAAGATATTAATATATATTTCTTCACACATTTCTATATTTGATATAATTATTTTGAATTTTGAAATAACAATTGATAAGTTAGAATAATAGTTTACATATGTTGAAACCTTAGAATCAAATAATTATATAATTTAAATAATCTATAAAATTTTAATTTTAATTCTTATTCTAATGTAATTTTAACTCTAATTTACAAAATAAAATGTTACTTAAATTAATTAATGAATAATTATAATTAAATAAAAAAACCTACAATTATAATTATAACTTAATCTACATATTAAAATTTTAATAATAAAATATAATAATAAACTTACTCTTAGTTATAATTTACATATATTATTATTTTAATCATATTTATATAATATTAATTATATTTAACTTTAGTATTAAAATTAATTTTAAATCTAATTCTTATAATATTATTTTAAAATTATCATTAAAATTATTATTTAATTAAAAATACAAATAATTCTAACTTATTTTATTTTTTTTATAAATATTTAATTAATTATTAAAATTGTAATTATATAACTAAATTTAAAATGAGTTTTTAATTAAATCTAAATTCTAATATAAAACATAAAATAAAGAACTTTAAAACTATGGTAAGTATTTTTTAACTTAAAATCTCCACCTTTAAGCAAGGTTATTTAATTTAATTTAAGTCAGTTAAATCAATTATCAAACTTAGAAATGTTTCATGAAAAATCAATTACAAAAATAAATGTTATCTAATAGCTTATAGGTTTCTTGATCACTTTTCTTCTTTATGAATGCACTCATAAGCCAATTTAAAAAATAGAAGTATTGTACAAGGTTTTTTTAGGTCTTTTTTCTCGGCGGCCGCAAGAACCTAAGAGGAAACTGTCAGAAATGGAGAAAAGAAGTTGGAAAACAGAGAAATTGGTGAAGAATGCTGAAAGAATGCCAGATAATAAAAAATAATCAAACTTAAGGCTCACTTTGCTTTTTTTCATTTTCCTTGGGTTTTCCACTTGTTGGTGATCGTAAGAGTATTGCAAAGTAAAATTTGACAAAAATGACGAAGAACAATGGAAAAAGAAAAAGCGATGACGTAAAAGAGAAAAAAAATATGACAACAAAAACGATGGATGGTTGAAGGCTTCCCAATCGTCTTGCATCGCTTGATATGGTTTGACAGTTGTAGATCCGCTCAGTCAGGTCAGTGCATTTCAAATAATGCACGCCTTCGGTGTAAATATCACACTTTAGTCCACTTCGATTTGTTGTGGGCTGAAGTTATTTAATATCAAGTCCTGCTTTTCGTCAACAAATCCCCTCATATAAATTTGTGTTAGAAGCACAGTAAATCTGGCGTATGTTAAAAAACCAAGTGGCGCTTCCCTAAACCATTGCAGGAAAACATGTGGGCATATATGAAAAAAATATGTTCAATGCATCGCTAGAATTTTCCAGCCACCCTTGCATGTCATATGAATTTTTTATGATGGTCTAGTAATTGCAATGTCTTTCATTTGATGTTTTATGAAAAAATATTAATTGTCAAAGAGATAGAGAAAATTAGATTAGAAACAAGCATGTTGTGTAAACAAAGGAAAGCACAATTATTGACATATGAAAGGAATTAAATTTTGATGTTTTGCACAGAGTATTAAATATTATATTTTCTCTCATAAAGTACTTAGCAAATAATGACAATTTTAAAGTTTTTAATTGTGGTTGTCTACAATTTACTTTGTAAAAATATGATAATTAAAATGAGCTAGTGACTTCCATCAAGAAAGTACAATTGCAAACATAATTAATTATATATATATATATATATATATATATATTAGAACATAGTTGTATGAAATACATAGTATATACCTTAAACTTCACCTATGAGCAAGCGGAAGATTGAAGCTACCAACCACTCTAAAATACAAGCAAAGATTGAAGCTACCCTAAAATGCATTTCTTGAAAAGAAAAGAAAATCCTTATCGATCTTATATAATTTAGAAAACAATGATAAATTAGTAATATATGCAAAAATCTTAAATTTATTAAGTTTCTAAATTTATACCTGAAAAATCTTGTTTATAATTAAAATAAAAACTATTCTAAAAATTCATATTAAATAGAAACTTTCTTTTGGGGAGAGTTTTGTTTCCTTTGGGTTTCACACCTACCTTAAGTTAATTAGGCTATTTTGTGTTTTTGTCTCACTTATAGGATTGAGATGTGTCCTCATCACATGAGGTCCACCTATTGCACGCATACTTGTCACTTGTTCACACACTTGTCAAGTGAGCTCATAGTGTTGTACCTTTGGATGTAGATTCTTGAAACACATGCAAATACAATAAGATTGCTAAAAGACAAAGAATGATTTAACACACAAACATAAAATCTTTACTGAATTTCAAGAACTGATTACACCTTGTAGGTTATCTGAAAAGAATTACAATTGACAGTCTTTTGTAGAGGTTGCAACCTCATTGAACTAATAGTTCATTCTTGTATTTAAATTGATTATCACCATCCATTCTATATGGATTATTCAAATGCCTATTGTAGTCTTAAAATATTGGCAAACACTAAAGCTGAATTGGGCATTTTAAATAAAGAACCAATTGTCTTGGACTTGAAGCATGATGGTGATTGGCTGAGTATTACGGTGAATCTCCTAGCAAGCAAGCATAATGGTGGAACTAACAGTTCCAATATAGAATTGAGAATGAATTTATTGCACAACGCTGCATGGTTAGTGCATGGTAGCGAACTGTATAGTGCATGGCAGTGAGGCTCATGCATTAGTTCACAACATTGGAGGGGTAATTAGAATTTCACTCTTACCTTCTCATCTCATCTACCTTGTGTAGATATATGTAAGGCATCTATATATATTTTACACACACTTCATTCATATGATAGATTATCCTTTGTGTTTATTGTTTCACTAGTGGAAGTTTTATTTTTGTTCTTTTAAATTCCTACATTACTCTAACAGTTTCCATATTTGATTTACTTTTCTTTCTTTTATGAGAAAATTGGTCTACAATATCATTCAAAACAAAATCATCTTTCTTTTATATGGATCTCAAGGATGATTGATAAAAGTCAACTCATTATTTTTTAGAAGTTCTTCAATTCACTTATAGTATATTGTGGAAGTACATTACCTCTTAATGTATAGTATTTGTAGACACCCAAAATTGTCCAGTCTAATTAAATAAATATTTTATTTATTTAATTATCTAAGCTTAATTCTTCTATTAATTAAATAAATCTTTATTTATTTAATTAATTCATTTATCCTCTTCTAGCCTTATTTCTCATTTAAATAAATACATTTATTTATTTAAATTTTCCTTTTTCCTAAATTAAATAAATATCTTATTTATTTAATTGATCCCACGTCTTCTATTAATTATATAAATCTTTATTTATTTAATCAATTCATTAACCTTTTCTACCCATGACACATGTCATTCATCTCTTAATTCATACACTACCTACCCCTCTTATTATTTTATTATTTTCTTTACCTACCCTCTAATCATAGCCGACCTCCTTTTACACCTCTCAATCTTATCCCTCCATTTCATATAGTGTCTTCTATATAAGGAGATGCTTCCTTCATTATCAACCCTAATCAATCATTCTAACTACTGGATCAATTTGACTACTTGGCATATGCGATCCTACTTGCAACCATATTTCGTTCTTTGTTGAGCTCTTGTGCACATAAAATCTGAGAGCAAATATATCAAGCAAGATCAATGGAGATAGGAAGAATGGAGATCCAAACCCTATTGGACATGTGATGGTATAATCTTTGTGATTTCATTTGATTTGCATTGTCTAAGGTAATCTTCATATGTTATGGTAGATTTTTGTTGTTGTTAGGCTAGGGTTTTGTGGTTGAATTCATTTAGCTTTTCAATATTGTTATTATTGTTATCCATTTTCACCATATATATTTTGGCACGCCCAGTGGGACCCTTGTCCCTTTTTGCATTTAACATCCTTATTGCAGATTTCGTGTTTTGAAGTTGCAGATCTGACATTTTCGACAGCATTTTGATATTTTCGTGTTTGCGTACTTTCGGATCGCGTTTTTGATTTTCTGGCGTGTCTGCAACATCTGGAATCGCGTCTATGTTATCGACAGTATTTTATTTTGCAGATTCTAAAAACCGCGTTTGTGTTCCTCAGTTGTGTCTGCGGTGTTTTTAGACGCGTCTGTGTCCAGAAGTCACGTCTGGGTTCTGGAGCCGCGTCTGTGTCCCACAGAACCGCGTCTGAGTCAGGAAGTCGCGTCTTTGTCGAAGGTAACCGCGTTTGTGTGCATCAGTTTCAATTTTATTTTATTTGGGTTTATTGATTTGGTTTTGGGTTTTGCATTTAAGGTTTCAGATCCGGTTTATTTTGAGCTAACATTTTCAGATCTAGCTAACGAAATTGGTGTAGCTTGTCTTGAAAGCAAAATCATTTTGTTGAAGGCCCCTATTTTCACAAAGTCTTTTGGATTTAAAATTTACCTAACTTGTGTGCTTGCAGGAAGGGGTGATTATTTGAAACAATCCAAACTACTAACAACTCTTTGTTGCAGGTCCTTGGCAAAGGGTTTTTAGATTTTTATTGTGTGCCTTGTTTTCATAGATTAGCAAACACTTCAATTGGTGCACTAAAATTGAATCATTGTCTTTTGTGTCTTGAGCAATAGGCTCTTTTTGTTTAATCTTTAGAGGGCCTGTCTTCCCGTGTGGTCATTAGGACTACTAGTGAGAAGAGAACGACCCAAGTGGTAGCAAAAGAAAAGCCATCTTCTTCCAAACCACTATAAATAACTGTATTAATGGTGAAAACTATGAATAACGTGTGTTGATTAGTTCATACCGACACTATGTCTCCCCATAAACCCATTTGATCAAATTTATTTGATCATTTGTAGGGCGTAACCCCTACCGGCTGGAAGCCTTCTGTATTTACAGAGCTAAAAGTGCTGCATGTATGGCCACACAAGCGGATGCCCTTACTAGCACCTTTTTGTTTTAGAAGCCCAAATCCTTCTAGTTGTTGGGGTAGGAGGTCGGACCTTTGGTAGCGGCCCACACACATATGGTTCTTAGTAGAGATACAAAGTTCGCCACAGAGAGTTTTCGTGGGGACTGATGCTTGGCTGACCCGAGAAGTGAGTGTCGAGGGTGGAGCCAGTGAGGTCAGGCATCTAAGTATCTGCTCTGAACAGCGTAGCCTCGGGGGTAAAACCCCATGTGGGATCAACAACTATTGTCTTGGCCAGCCATAAGAATTGTACTTGACTTATTTTGAACAATCAAACATTCAAGACCAAACAACAAAACATTGTGTCTTTTGTGTTTTCAAGTGTATGCAAAACATTTTTACATGAAACAACACACTTTTCTTGGAGTCATTTTGAGTCTAGACACTTGCAAACATTAGGTCTTCATCAACACTGTGTCCTCTTCTCATGAAAAAATAGTCAAACAGTCAGATTTGGTCACAACAAAAATGACTTCACAGATTGGAAAAAATTGCACAAATTTTGCAGAAACGCATCTGTGTTTGATATAATAGCATCTGTGTTTTATAACCGCGTTTGTGAAGGGCAAAAATGCGTTTGTGTTTCCAGAATCAATAGTGCACTTTACAAAAATCTTAGAAATGCGTCTGTGTTAAACAGAACCACGTTTGTGCTAGGAAATCACATTTGTGAAGTATACAGGCGCGTCCGTGTTCAGAATTGAAAAAACTGTTACTGTCCAGCAAACAAACATAGTCAGTTTCAGAATTCTTGAGCTTCCTAGGTTATTTCTCCAGGTTTCATTTAGCATTCAACCTGTCTTTGGGTCTCACACAGTCCATCATTGCTTCACACCTCACATTACATTCACATCTATCTAAACTTGAGTCAAAAGGTCACTTGCTTGTCCTCATCATACTTTGTCAACACACTACATACAACAACACTTTGCTAAGTGGTCCCTCATCAAGGTCTATCACCTTTGGGTCTCATTTGGTCTTACTTAGAGTCAAGGTCAACTTACCTCATCAAGAGAAACTATCCTCTCTTTGGAAGTCACACCTACTCTACTACATACATACTTGGTCTTACATTTGGGACATTGCAAGTACACCTCAGATTCATTTACATTCCATCCATTTCTTGGTCTTCCATACTTTTTTCCATTTTCATCTAGTCTCACATATCTTGGTCAATACCTAGTTCATGGTTGAGACCCATCTTAAAAAATCTAGGAGAGAAACTAAAGAGGCTCAAGAGTCTGCAAACATGAGTGTCTATGAGTATGACAATGATGTCTTTTTCAATTCTGATCATACTACATTACCTGACATGGATGCCTATAGAAACATTCCAAATTTTGAGAACATGGACACTACAAACAACAATGATACACACAATGATGATATGGACAACTTTTCCATACATTCAGCAGATGTGGAAGAATCCATTATGGACCCCCGCTTCAATCGACTGATTGAGGAAATAATGAGGAGAGATAGACAATACTTCTTACAAATGATGACACAAAGTGGAGCCAAGATACCTCATGATTTTGAAATGTCTCAAATAATGGAAAATTGACCTTTGCAACACCCTCACTCCAACATGGATCAAAGGAGGCCTAATAGTGGAGGCAATAGAGGACCACATATGTTGCCTAAATCACCATTATCTTTGTTTCAAAAACCAGAGGTCCCACATACACATGGTCAAGCATATGATACTCACCTTCACAGACCATTATGGAAGTTTTATGCAGAGAAATATGCTCAATCACATACCAATGCTGAGGATCAACCACCAAAGCAATTGGATATTCAAAGGCATGCTCAAAATTTGGACACAAGGAAACCCCGTGTCAAATTTGGGGGCAACACATTAGAACATGACATGCTTGTAGAGTATGGTATACATGGACAAAATAGATATTGCGTTCCTCAACATGAATCTATACCAAGTGGTCCATATATGCAGCATCACTATAGACCTCCTCCATATGAACATGTGTATGATCAATATCATCCATATATGCAACATGCTCCTCCTCCAATTGGTGCCTCAAGCATGGGGTATGGTCCAAGAAGTCAATCCCCACCTAAGAGCAATTTGGAACAACAAATCAGGGACTTACAAAAGAAAATGGAGGACATAAATACACCAAAGCCAACATACACAATGAGAGACATATGTCCTTATCCATTTGACAAGAGCATTCCAATGCCTCCTTTTCCTACACACTTTGTGACGCCTAAATTTGATAAGTATAAAGGAAAAGGGGATCCTAAAGCAGACATAAGATAGTTTTTCGTAGCTTGCATTGAGGTAGCAGCAGAGGAAACATATTTGATGAGATTATTCCCATAAAGTTTAGGTGATCAAGCTATGGAATGGTTCTCCCAACTTCCACCTGGCATTAAGTCATGGGGTGACCTAGCAGAGGCTTTTATTCAACATTTCTCCTACAACATAGAGACAGACATATTAGTCACTACTTTGTGCAACACCAAGCAAAAAGAGGGAGAGTCTTTTACATCATTTTTACAAAGATGGAGGAATCTAGCTAGCAAATGCTCTTGTGAAATTCCACAAAAACAAATGGTAGAAATGTTCACCCAGAATGTTAACAAAGACATTGGCTATGATCTAAGGAAAGCTTATTTGTCCACCTTCAAGGACATCATTGAAAAAGGCTTAGCAACAGAGAAGGTCCTAATTGAACAAGGAGTCATTAAGATATTCAAGGAAAACAAAGATGACTTTAAAGGAAAAGACAAGCCAAGATTTTGGAATAAAAACAAGAACACAATCAATGATGGTGTTGTTGATGCCAACACAGTGCGACCCAAATTCATCTTTTCGGGATCAAGTTCTACAAACAATCAAGTGAATACTCAAACAACTTCCAGATCACGAAGGAAGTACACCCCATTGGGAGAACCACTTGAGTCAGTTTTCAAAAAGCTAGTGGCAAACAAGGTAATCACAGTTCCAAATTTTCCTCCATATGAACCAAAGGTTAAACCAAATTGGTGGAATGATGATGAATATTGTGAATTTCATAAGAGCAAGGGTCATAAGATAGGAAATTGTCATCGACTGAAGAACATCATACAAGATCTCATTGATAGAGGTGACATTGAGATTGAAGGACACTCATCCAATCAAGAACATGAGATGTTTAAGGAACCATTCCCAAAGCATGACAAGGGAAAAGCTAAAGCCACAGATGACCAAACCAAGTATACCAGAGCAACCTATAACTATGATTCAACTATCAATCACATTTCGATGGACAATTACGTCTCTACCATTATCATCAAGGATAAAAACCCTGAGAATTCTACCCGGAGACCCAAGATTGTCTTAAAAGGTGTTGAATCTTCTTCTGAACCTACCTCTGAATGTCATGTTACAACTCGTCAAGGTAAATTCACTTTGCAAGGTGCTCCAGCCAAAAACACCCCTTCTTCATCAACCAAGCCTGAGTATGACCTTGTAGAACAGTTAGGGAAGACACCCGCGCTCATCTCCATCCTTGAGCTCTTATGCATATCCCCTGCATATAAAGCTATTCTTGAAAAAATCTTGAGAGACACCATTGTTCCTATTGATCTGAATGTGGACCAGTTTCAAGCCATGGTGGGATACCTTTCCATTCCGCATTCCCTTACATTCACAGAAGCTGACGACTCCTCCATGAGCCAACCACATAATGCACCTCTACACATTGAAGCCTTCATACAAAAACATAGAATCAAATGAGTCCTGATAGATGGAGGAGTAGGTCTAAACATTTGTACATTGAGCACTATTAAACAATTGAGATATTCTGACAAAGCTGTGAATTCTACAAACAAAATTACAATCAAAGCATATGATGATGAAGAGCGCTCATCCAAGGGCACAATCACCTTACCTCTCAGAGTTGGGCCAGTTACAAAAGATGTGATTTGTCAAGTCCTAGATCTTGATCTCACATACAACATATTGCTAGGATGTCCATGGATTCATGAGATGAGCGCAGTCCCATCTACATATCATCGATGTATCAAGTTTCCACACAATGGAGTTGAAGTGACCATCAAAGCTGACCCAAATCCATTCATATATAGCAACAATCTGCGACCTAGATCAGAAATAACAATACCAATCAATCGAAAGGCTATTCCATCTTCAACATATGTGGATCCTGAATCATTGAAAGCTCTACATCAAAACACACAGAGCTCAAAGAAAAACTCAAGGTTAAAGACCTGGGATGTGGTGAGTATATCTTTCATGTTGATTAACTCCCACTATCTCCTAAGGTATTCAGTCAACAGGAACAAACTACAAATAAATTGCAATGCCAAGGAATTGGGTGTGAACCACCTAGTGTTGTGGCTACTAAGTTTGAATGCAAATCTCCTCTAGTGGTGCAAGCACCTCTTGATATCAATAGTCCTAAGAGTGGTTCCAGAGAAGAATCTATTGAGCATATCGCCAGCCCTCTTCAGAACTCACATAGCCTTACCATTTCATCCACTCATTCCATTTCCACTCCACTTCCAGACTTGGATCAACAAGAATCACAAAATCCTTTACTCATTGGGGATCACAAATCAAGCTTTGAAAAGAAAAATCTAAAAGTCAATAATAAAAAAAATTCCTTTAGTCCAAATCAAAATCAAAAGCTATTGGACTTTGCAAAAATCAAGGTCAAAGATAAAAATCCTATGAAAGAAAAAGAGCAAGAGATGATCTCCCCTAATATCAAAATAACTGGGGGCAAAAGTTCTACAATTTTAAGTCAAAAAGCATACTTGTTGATCCTAAGTCTCCATCATGCTATCCTACTTTCACTTCTTTTCACAATCATAAGCCTTCATCTCTCATCCACTTGTTCCGCACATCCATCCCCTTCTGGCGATACATCATGGACCTTTAATGGAGCTTCCTTGAGGGACTTTGTTATCAAGGATGCCCAAACTTCTTCAAGTGACACACATACAGGCTTATGTAGTCCACACACTAGTAATTCTATCTCAGTTCCTTCATCAAGGAAGACAGTCACTCGAGCTACACATCATTCAGTCAAGGAACGATGCAGTTACAATCACAAAGTCAAGCCTCGCACATTTGAGGTGGGTGACTTAGTTCTCAGAAAAAAACCTAAAAATCAACAAGACAGAGAGAAGAAGGGAAAGTTCGAACCAAATTGGCTTGGTCCTTACATCATTACAGCAGCATATGGATCTGGGGCATATCAGCTCTCAACCATAGAGGGTGAACCTTTAGAGGATCCTATCAACAACATGCACCTTCACAGGTTTTACACATAGCTCTTCAGAGTATCCTAATGCAAAAAATACAAAAAAAAAAAAATTTCAAAAAAAAAAATAAAAAATGAGAAATAATTTCATCCAACGGTTAAAACCACTTCGGTGGCGCCCTAGGCAAGTACCATGGTGAAAACTGGGTCACTAGCGCCATGTGTAGCAACATTGCTCCTCCCTCCAGGATTCTCTTTCATCACTTCACTTTGCACACACTCACAACCAATTCATCCATAATAAACTTACCCATTCCCATCATGGCTTGTTATTGATCTACCCAAGATTGCTTAGCCATTCATAATAAACCTCCCTTTTCCTCCCTTTCCATCCATAATAAATCAGATACTATCTGTGGCTAAGGCAAATCCTACGTCTAGTGATGGGTGTGGAACTAAGAACATCACATGTTTCGAGGAGTACAGTTTCTTCCAGCTTCCTTCAGTCTATCCGCGCACAATTCGCAATAAAGCAGCATCTACATCGCCAATCCACAATAAAGTTTCGTCTTCTTTGCAATAAAGTATCAGTTTCATGGATTCAGTCAGTTTCAGATGAGACACAACAGTAACAATGGGCTTCAACAAATCAAATCTTTCAACAGACTTAGACAACATATGGTTCAGTGCTATCTATCCTTTCTGTGAAAGTAAACATTGTGACCACAATCAAATAAGACTTATACAAGTGACAAGAGACACTAAACTTGAGGACTACAGTGGATGTCAGTGTCGATTCTTGGTTTTCTTTTGATTTTATCTTTTGGGTGACATGTCTTTTAGCTTTTCTAGGATGTCTCTGACTAGAGATTCTATCTCCAGGATGTCTTTGACTAGAAAGGCGAGGATGGGGTATCGTCACCTATTTGTATTTGCTGTTTGTGGATTGTCTCTTAATAATGCTATGACTTGTCCAAGGATATGAGGACACTATGAGTCTAGTATGAACTGGGGCATTCCTTGTTTGAGACTGTCTTATCTCCATGCAAACAGGTACAATGACTTTTTGGGTCAAACATATGCCTCGATTGTCATAACCTATTTGCCATAATAAAGCTCAATGATGATAATGCACAAGAAGCTCTTTCACTTTCATATCTTCTATCTTTCATCCCCCTTTCTTGATTGACTTCCATCATCCTTCTTGAGTCCATGTAGCCTGCTATCACATGACTGAGTATAATGACACACCAAAAATATTTGCATTTCATGTAGTTGCACCTGCATTTCATACATATAGATATCACAACTGCATCACATCCTGCACACAACACCTATTAGCACAATTTACATTTGCATTATCATATTCATTTGCATTTCATACATTCACATTGGCATACACATATAAAATATAAAAGAACAAAAAAAAAAATATATATTGCATTACATCATATACATATTTGCATCCATATCATAAGCATCACATAGAAACATCTCATCACATAGGTACACATGCATATAGCTGCCGCAAAGAAGAATCATCTCATATATATATAAAGTGTCATGATACAATGATGTCAAAATCATATGGCTACAATCACCCGAAGGTGTCTACATCATCATACAAAAATGATACAATACTGATACATAGGGAGCCCTCTACGGCTATGATGAACTCCCTCCCTTAGAGTCGCCTGGCCTCGACAGAATCTGAGCCCCCGAAGGACTTGCCCCAGGATCATCCCTCTTGTCCCCTCTATCTGGTGGTGGTGGAGGACCCATAACCCCACCACTAGACGCCTGTCTCCTCCGGCTCCCTCCCGTAGCTGTCGCTGTCCGCGATGGTCTATGGAAGCTCCTCGCCCGCTGATCAGCTAGGACTGCACCATAATAGAGATCCCGCCAGTAAGCAATCTCCTCCCTTTCCCGTAGGACGTACACATATCCAGCCCCTGTGTCCTCTGCAGCCACCCCTCGTTTCGCCCTATCTGGACAGAGGAACCCACTGATAACTCCTGCCAACACTGTTGGTAGTGTTAATCTTGTCCATCTCATGGTATCCCATGCCACATGTCCCACCCTCATCTCCAGTCCCGGATCCTAGAACACTCATCTAAGGGCATCCCTGTCTCCGTCTCGATCGTACAGAATCAGCTCCCCATCGATCGGTATCCGCAGAATCCTGTATACATCCTCCAAGGTGACTATCATCTCCCCCATCGACAAATGGAAAGTGCAAGTCTCAGAGTGCCACCTCTCCACCAATGCAGTCAGCAATCCCATGTTCGCCTGAAACTCAGGCACATACAAAATATGTCTCAATCCCATAGACTCAATCACAGCTCGGTCCTTGGCTATCAACTCAGGTTGCAATCTCTGCGTCGACGGGAACCTCTCCCGTGACTCCAACATAGGCAAATACTCTTGCAGTCAAGCAAATCAATCATGTTAGTCATAGTGACATTCACTATTCATCACAAAATGCTACTTTTTATCTAAGTGCATATGGTACTCTATCCTAGTGACACTCACTGTTCATCACAAAGTGTTGCTTCTATCCTAGTGACACTCACTATTCATCACAAAGTGTTGCTTCTATCCTAGTGGTACTCCCTATTCATCACAAAGTACTATGTGTTTTGCACTTCCTGTTCATCACAAAGTGTTGCTCACATTTGCACTCACTGTTCATCACAAAGTGCTGCTCATATTTTAGTACTCCCTGTTCATCACAAAGTACTATGTCTTGGTACTCAGTGTTCATCACAAAGTGCCTCGATCTATCCTAGTCTTCCCTAGAGGACTTGCTTGAGTGTATCCTCTCAGCAGCTTATCCAATCGACAGTGTATGTTCATCATAGAACTGTTGATTTGGCCTTGAAGACATATTACCCTACCTAGCATGCATTAATGACAACAATAAATGCATCAAAGTACAAGGAGGTTTTGTGGTACTTATTGGCTCTCCTGCCTCTGCTGGCCTCTAGAATCGGCGAACGCGATCGAATCTATGAGACATTGCCATCGCTGCTGATTGCTGCTGCTCTTTTCTCTCTCTGCACTCTAATCTCTTGGAGGTGTAGATGAAAATGAGGATGTATTTCCCTCATGGTCTATCTTATAGACTGCCCTAGCCCTCGTTTCCCGAGTCAGTCTTCATTATCCCGTGACTCTGTCACTTTATCCGGTCAGTCCATTCTATCCCGTCTTTCTTATCAAGAGATTGCCTACGATCTTTTCAGACATTTTTTCATCCAATCTCTCGAGGGGGCATATCATTCCCATCTTGGGGCAACTCTGTATCAGTTCATCTTATCTTCTTTGAAACAATGCAACAAGCCGCATTGTCTCAAAGAGGGGCAAAATGTAGACACCCAAAATTGTCCAGTCTTATTTATTTAATTATCTAAGCTTAATTCTTCTATTAATTAAATAAATCTTTATTTATTTAATTAATTCATTTATCCTCTTCTAGCCTTATTTCTCATTTAAATAAATACATTTATTTATTTAAATTTTTCTTTTTCCTAAATTAAATAAATATCTTATTTATTTAATTGATCCCACTTCTTCTATTAATTATATAAATCTTTATTTATTTAATTAATTCATTAACCTTTTCTACCCATGACACATGTCATTCATCTCTTAATTTATACACTACCTACTCCTCTTATTATTTTATTATTTTCTTTACCTACCCTCTAATCATAGCCGACCTCCTTTTACACCTCTCAATCTTATCCCTCCATTTCATATAGTGTCTTCTATATAAGGAGATGCTTCCTTCATTATCAACCCTATCAATCATTCTAACTACTGGATCAATTTGACTACTTGGCATATGCGATCCTACTTGCAACCACATTTCGTTCTTTGTTGAGCTCTTGTGCACATAAAATCTAAGAGCAAATATATCAAGCAAGATCAATGGAGATAGGAAGAATGGAGATCCAAACCCTATTGGACATGTGATGGTATAATCTTTGTGATTTCATTTGATTTGCATTGTCTTAGGTAATCTTCATATGTTATGGTGGATTTTTGTTGTTGTTAGGCTAGGGTTTTGTGGTTGAATTCATTTAGCTTTTCAATATCGTTATTATTGTTATCCATTTTCACCATATATAGTATTTGTTTATGTTACATTCTTATCTTCAATTCAGTATATTATTATGAATAAAATTCAATTGTGATTTGATTGTGATCCTTAATAATCTAATAATATAAGGTTGGTTTTCACATATAAGATCTTGTATTCTTAGATTAAAGTATTTGACTGGCAAACTAATATAAAATAACTAAATTATATGAAAGTGCCAATTTGAAAAAAAAAATGGTAACAAATTCGAATTATGAAAATAAGATCACAATTATAATTGTTTTCAAGAAATAGATCAATATTGATATTCTAATATAAACTATCCAAAGTTGGTCTTCACATATAAGATCGTATATTCTTAGATTAAAGGATTTGCTTCACAAACTAATATATAATAACTAAATTATTTGAAAGTCTCAATTTAAAAAAAAATCAAAAACAAATTTGAATTATAAAAATAAGATCACAATTATTAAATTTTTCGAGAAAATAAAATTATATTTATATTCTAATTTAAACTAATATAAAAACAAAGGTCTATAAATTTTTATTCAAACTATTCAAAGTCAAACATTCAAACTATAATTGTCCAAGGGATTGAGTTTAACTGGTTAAAACATTGGGTTCTCATTGTGGAGACCCAACTTCAATTCCCCAATAATTCATAGCTCTAGACAAAAACTAACTATATACTTATAACACTCTCAATAACTGTCAAAAAGTAATAAATTTAAGGTGAAAGGGGGAGGTAAGCACTTTTCTCCTCTCCTCTGCACTTTGAAAGTTCTTTTAAACCATTCCTTCTATTCGCCGGCTGTTTGAAAGATGTTACTACAATATCTTTTGCCATTTCTTTTTCTTTTTTTAAAGTAAATCACAAGACAAACTAACCTAGATACATAAATGTAAACAATTTCAATTAAAAATGATTTTTACTCAGTCAAATTTAAAATGATGTGAAGAACTCCAAAAGAGGAAAGGGAAAAGGGGCTCCAAGAGCAGTCCTTCAGAGATCAAAGACTGATTTCCTTCACTCAAATGCAGTCCTTCTGCAGATATCTATATTACATATTCAAACCAATACAGAGGCTTCTTGTTTATGACTTATACAGAGAGTCACCCTTGTGAATCAAGGGAGCCATGTTTAAAACAGGCAAGCTAGCCATATGGGTGAGCTGTGAATGAATAGACAATTGATTTTAGTTAAATTTCTATTTGTAAGAAGGCCAACTGGTACAAAATTAACTGGTTTGTGAATAAAGCTATGTTCTTAGATCCGCATCAATGAATAGACAATTGTTTTTAGTTAATTTTTTATTTGTAAGAAAATTAACTGGTACAAAATCAACTGGTGTTTTAAGTTGATAGTCACCGTTCAATCAGGCGGTACAAATTCGGAATGTGTGATTCTTTACAAATATTAGTTGAAAACGTATCTCAGCTACTGTGATTAGGATTTGATTTGATATGCTTACAGATAGATATTATTAAATCTTGTGGGGATAACAATCAGCCATACAATTTCTGCAGACAGTCCACACAAGTACAGTTGACGCTTCAGTTTAAAACTCACATTACTTCTGTTTTACACGTTTGAAGTCGATGGGTATCTATCAGAAACACGGAGGATCACTCCCATGGAATCAAATAAAGACATCTTTTACAACCTGACACAATTGGATGTGGTGAATTAATCATGCCACTTTGGGTGTACCATATTCACTATAGTTTTCTCGTCTGAGTATTTAATTGAAATATGATTGATGGTAATGCGTATAGTATGAGGGCAATTTGTACCATTTATTACTATAGCTTTTTCGTCTCATATTGATTGATGATGATGGGTAAAGTATAAGAGCTAGGTATTTAGACTTCTATTGTTTCGAATCTGATTGAGTGACAAGAAGTGGAGTTGCCATGTGATCTTATTTTAGTGGTACCCGCTCAATTTTACGTATTAAATCGAAGGATGTCTGCAAAAAGATTCAAAAGTTGATCAGATTCGATTTGGTGTCAAGTCTGATAACGTTTTTCTATTGCAGTAAATCAATGCCGGCGCATATTCTATGAAAAGAGGCAGAAGTTCTCTAGGGTTTGCGTAAGCGACAAAGTAGAATACGAAACGAATCTTATGGACCACGCTATTTTTTATTGTACTCCATATCATATTAATTTCCTTGTTTAGTTGGGTCACCTCTTTGTAGGCTGCATGCTTATCACAACATATTCATGGTGGTCGGCAGCATGCTTATCACAATGTATTGATTATGGTGATGGGATTTAATTTATTGGACACAATCTTTTTGATTCAACGGGGATATTATTATTATTTTCCTAATAAGGGTATCCATTTCATCAAATTCTTTTAGGGCATGATCTTGGACCCTTGGACTTGGCGGACTAATTATTAATAATTTGGATTTGATATATGATCTTTTTTTATTTAAAAAAATAATAAAGTTGGTTTCCTTTTGAGATTTTTTTTATTATTTCTTGCATTTTCTATTAGAAGAAGTATTTATTTCTATACATCAATATTAGGATCTATATTTTAATCTTATTATGGTGATAAAGTGCATTAAGCACACACATAGTTGTACATCGAACAAATCAATCAAACTTTTACTTCCCTCACTCTTCCATGCTCTTAACTACCTTTATTGCCCTGCACTAACATGGTCTTGTGCCTTTTTTTTTAATTTCATGTCACATAGCCTATCAATTTCTACCTTGATATCCTATGACTTTATCTAGTATGGAAAATTTATTATTTACCCCATCTTGCAATTGTGAAAACTATAGTTGTAGTTTTGATTTCAATGTATGATGTAGGAGTACCGGAGTAGTTCAAGCCAACACCTTGATTTGATCCCGGTGAGACATCGTTCCCGGTATTGGCCCGGTAATGGTGTGCTCTTACTAGTTGGTTTTGGCTATGAATGGAATCGAGGTGCGGGTGATATCTGTGACTTGCAAATCGATGTTGCTTTGAGACTTGTCCGATATTCTCGAAGGACCGCATGATGTTTTATGCATTGGAAGTTGTTCTTGGTGATTTGGGCCTTATTTATACATTTCATCATGAACCGATTGGTCTTGGTCGACTTGATCGAGTTGTCAATGCTTGCAGATAGTATAAAGGGAAAGTTTAGAGATTCATTTTAGGACATAAGACAAAGGACAAAGATCGAGCAAGATGTAGTTTTCGAAGAGATTCTGGTCCGGGGGGGCTGAAGTTCGGAGGGGTTGAAATCCGGATCAGTGCAGACTATTACCAAAGACCTATTTATCGAGCAGAAGATCTGCGGATCTTAGATTTGTATGATGGAATATTTTGTAACCCTGGGCTGGGGTCCAACATGTATAGTCACTGAAGGGTTTTGTAAATCTTTGAACGGTTGTAATGATGGATTTATTTTCTACTGGTTATCTTTTGTGTTGTTTCTACCGGTTAAGGTTGCTTACTAGTTAGATCTTGTGTTCTGTTACCGGTTGCTGGTATCTTGCATTGTGTTTTGTGTTAAGCCAATATCTTTCATGGAGTTTTGTGTTATGAGCTGCAAGGTGGTGATGTCCTTCATTGGATCTCCCTACCTTGACTGCACCAAGTGGTATTAGAGCTGGTTTGTGAAACTGTTGATCGAGGAAGACGCGGTTATTTACCGGTTGGTTGGAAAGTTGAGGTAGCTTGTAGACTTGTTCAGATCGCCGAACGTGAGGTAGTACAAGGCTTGCAAGTAGACTGCCGAACCTAGAGTTTGAGCTTGAGGCAATTAGTGGGTGGAGACATGAACAGATCGCTAAATCGAGGCAAGCTATAGAGTGGAATGGTCGATCACTGAGGAGAGGCAGTCGGATCTATACAATGACCACCGAAACCCTGAGGCAATTGCAAGTATTGACTGACAGATCGCCGAAACAGATCAAGTGATGGGACTGACTTTTCAATTAACCCCGAGAGTCTGATGCAGGAGCACCAAAGTAGTTCAAGACAACACCTTGATTTAATCTCGATGAGACATCGATATCAATATTGGCCCCGTGATACTGATGGTGTGCTCTTATTGGTTGGTTTTGGCTGTGAATGGAATCGAGTTGTGGGTGATTTCTGTGACTTGTTGATCAATGTTGCTTTGAGACATGTCTGATATTCCTGGAGGACTCATGATGTTTTATGCATTGGAAGCTATTCTTGGTGATTTGGGCTGACATGTTATTGTTTATACGTTTCATCATGAACTGGTTGGTCTTGGCCAACTTGATCGCATTGTTAATTCTTGTGTATGGTATTAAGGGAAATTTTAGAGATTCATTTCAGGATAGAAGACAGAGGACAAATATCGAAGAAAGGAGAGATTGATCAAGATGTAGTTTCCAGAGAGATTCTATTCTCGGGAGACTGAAGTCCAGAGGGGTTGAAGTCCATATTAGTGCAGAATAGTGCAGACTATTACCAAAGACCTATTTATCGAGCGAAAGATCTTTGGATCTTAGATTTGTATGTTGATGAAATATTTTGTAACCCTGGGCTGGGGTCCAACATGCATAGCCGTTGAAGGCTTCTATAAATCTTTGAACGGTTGTAATGATGGATTTATTTGCTACCGATTATCTTGTGTGTTTCTTCTATTGGTTAAGGTTGCTTATCGATTAGACCTTGTGTTCTGTTACCAGTTGCTGGTATCTTGCATTATGTTTTGTGTTAAGCCAATATCTTTCATTAATTTTTATGTTATGAGTTGCAAGGCGGGGATGTCCTTCATTGGATCTCCCTACCTTGACTGCACCAATGTAGTAGTCCAATGAATATAATTTTGGTTATGAAATAATAACTCTACTTGAAGTGGTATATTAATCCAACATTGTGAAGTGGAGCAATGCAAACACCATGGTTGCCTCTACTTGTTGCATCATTAAATGTAATTACTTTTCCTACTTTTTGGGCCTTCGTAACATCTCATTCTTCAATATTCACCTCTCATATTTAAAATTTTTCTTTCTTCCAAAGGATCCTCATTTTATTCAATTCAAGTAAGGAAATTTTGTAATTTGAATCCTTACTCATTGTAACTTACTATAGGTCTCAATTCAATATCAATCTATCTCATGTACCATCCTCTACACAAACATTTTAATGGTTTAAACATCTACTTGCATTTGGGAGGCTAGATCCTTAATGTTTTATAGTTTGAGATTTTCTACAATTCCTTCAACTTTCTTCAATTATGAAAGAATGCAAACATGATAATAAGGATATTAAATAATTCAATCAAAACTCCCTATTCAATAGATGCAAATCACTTCCATTGTTCTTATCTTCCTTGAGTAATGTCGGCTCTCAGATATTGCACTGCTAACCTACAAAATGACACAAAGATTCAAACTTCGTGATTGTTGAAAATGGAGAATTGATGTTTAATTTATAGATTTTTGGAGAAGATTGATTCAGAGGTGGAACTCAAGTGAGCTCACATGCTGATTGATAGTTTAGGAGGTGGAACTCAATTAATTGAATAAATTGAATATAGTTAATTGAGCTAACTAGGGAGATGACTAAAAAGAAAAAAGCTGATTGGAAGATAAAAAAAGGAGATCAGAGAGATAATTGAGTTAACTTAATTGACTAACTAGTTAAAAATTTAGCATGTGTTGTAGGATTTTTAATTGAAATTCAATTTCATGTATCCATGTATTTTAAACTTGATTTAGGAATTCAATTTGATTTTAGCATGTGAATTGAATTTGATTTAGAAATTCAATTTTTGAAATCATTAAATTGAAATGTACATGTATTTGAAATTAATTGAAACTAGTTGAAATCGGAATTTAGGGAAATTAGAATTAGAATTTGATTTTGAATTAGAAGAATGTTGAAATTAGATGAAATTAGAATTTGGGAATTTGAAATTTGGATTTGAATTTGAATTTGAATTTGAATTTGAAGAATATCAAAATTAGACTAAATTAGAATTTGGGGATTTGGAATTTGAAGTTAAAGAATGAATTAGTTAATTAAATAATTTTTATAAATTATTTAACTATTAGAAATTGAATTTTAATTAAATAATAAAGATTATTCAATTAATGGATTAAATCATAATTAATTAAATAATAAATATTTAATTAATAATTAAGATGAGGATAAATGATTAAATGATGGTAGAATTGGAAATGAATAAATAATAATGTTGAAATGTGATGATTAAAGTTAAATCAGAAGAATATGAATTAGCTTAATTAAATAATTAAATAATTATTTAATCAATTAGAATGAATAATTAGTACATTATTGATGAGACATTTTTAGGTGTCTACATTTTCTCCTCTTTGAGACAATGTTGGAACAACATTGTTTCAAAGAAACAAAAAATTCTTTGCCCTAGTGTGCCTCGACGATGCTTAGGGTGTACATATGTCCGGTCACAAAATTGGTCAAAAAATGATGGAACTGAGATCAATTTAATGATACCATTCTAGTGAGAAATAGTAATAGTAATAATGAATGTTAGTTTATTAGAGATAGAGATAGTTGATGAGAAAATGATATTGAGACAAAATTATAGAAATCGGATGAGAAAATAAGAAGAAAAGATTGGAGATGATGAATCTACAAACTTGTATTCCTTAATTCATAGCACAATATATTCATCACTTAGCCTTATTATATAACAATGGAGCTTTTCACACCAGGGTATAAGGAAACAAGGTATAAAGATATCTTATTGCAGAAACAAACATGTTGCAGACAAGGACTGAACCCTCCATTTTGGGTGTAGCGCTAAGGATCGAGGTATGTGCGATAGTCACAAGCATAATTATCCTTAACATTTTGCATACAATATTTTCCAAATGAACGTACCAACACAGACACCCAAAGTACCATTTCCCCAAAACTTCATTGGTCCACACCACAAATAACAAACAAAGAAAATGATCATACCCATCCTGACTCCTCTAGCCACTTGTAGACAATCATGAGTAGAATATGAACATGACCTATTGCCAAATGATAAATGATAAGGACTAACTAGGACAAAATCAGGCAACCATATTGATCTATGCCTTTGCTTTGATTGTTTGATATGATAGTTGATAATGTCTGATCTCAGAAAATGAATACCTCATTTAAGACTGATATGTCTGATTTCAAGTGTAACCTTCTTTGTTTAAGACAAGATAATGATCACTTGATATAGTTGGTTGATACGATTGATAAACAACTGACTAGTTTTATTGCAGATTGTTGATAAGATATTTGTATCCTTTGTTAACTTCCTACGAAGTGTTTATTGGATATCTGCTAAGGTGTTTGATTCTTGCGAGACATTTTATTGCAAGTTTTTTGATTGTTTTTTATTTTTATTTATTTTTCCAAGAAGTTTTTGATGTTTTTGTACTTTTTTCAAGATCATATTTGAATGTTTTGATTTATTTTTTCAAGATTGTATTTGAATGGTTTTGGTTGATTTTGTGTACGATTTTTCTTTTTTTAGGAGTTCTTTTTTTAAACATATTTTTGCATTTTTCTTTTTTGTTGTTTTTTTATGTTTCTGGATTTTGTTTTTCCTAATGTTTTTAAATTTTCTCAAGACATTATCTGATTTTTACGGGTTTTTTCAGTTTTTTTAAAAAAAAATTTAGGAGTTTTTCCAAGACATTTTATAATTTTAGGGATTTTTTTTAGCTAATGTCCCCAGTATGTAGACTTGTTATGATATGATGATCAACAAAATGTATGTGGAAACAATGAAATTTTTGACAAGAAAATCCACTTATGTATTATGCAAGATGAAAATGCATTGTGTCCTATTTGAACAAGGGTGATTGTGTGTGTTTATCACTTTGTAATACAACAATTGAATTATAGGTGCAGAATATTTTAGAGATAGGGGTTCATTATATTATGAAGAACCCTTGGACCATCCAAATTAACACACTAAGTGGCTAGGATTTGTAAATGGAGATGTGGAAAAATTCCCCATTGATTCTCGAAACTTTTGGTCTTCTTTTGCCTATGTGTGTACAATTGAATTTATTCCAGCTCTTATGATTCTTAGAGACCCTTAGAATCCTACATGACTAGTTATGTAAGTTATTCTAACTTTAAAAGCATCCTAGATAGAGACTCATTGACAACAAATGTCTATAGCTCTAATGAGATTATCACTGTAATCTCTCGAATATTGCTCCATTCCTAGCAGGTGTCCATAGCCCTAATGAAGTTAGTCACATGTTGCCAAGCTTTTAATGCCCTTTTATGAATGATATTTTAGTTTTATATATTTTCTCTTTTTCTTTGATATTTTGATATGTAATTAAGCATAACTCTTTTTCTTTTATATTCTTGCATTGAATTGTAAGTAATGAAACCTACATGGGTGTGACAAATACAATGACGCTGAAGTAGAATTTTGTATTTTTTACTAGTCATATGATCAACCAAGTATCTATAATGATTTAGAGAAAATGATTAATGTGTAAGATATAGAAATTGATGGACCTTAGGTAATAAGGCACAATAGTAAAAATTTTACCCAACCATAAATTAATCTCAACCACAAGGTGATGTTGAAAGTGATTCACCTCAGGTTCTAAAATCTTCTTGAACGAATATCTAAGAAATGAGATGACCCTTGCTTCATTCAAGTGCAAACAGGCAATCAACTGAGACAATCACCTTGATTTATTAATGTGGCTACATGTGAATGCAATATAATGCACAAACAATCTTATGTAAATGCGACTAGGATGCAACTTGAAAAGGAAATATGCAATGTAGTGCTAAGGAAATGATATGCAAATGCGACAAAAATAAAACCTAAACTAACCAGCCCTTAGATATAGTACCATTCAAGGTGCATGTTGTTCATGGGATCACGAAGTGGATCTCCCTCCATCATGGTCAAATTATAAGCTTCATTACCAATGACCCTTGTTATTAAAAAAGGACCCGATTAGTTAGGTACAAATTTTCCTATTTTTTCTCGCTCTACTAGATTCCTTTGATTTTCTTTGAGAACTACAGCTCCCATGACCTCAAATTTTCTTGGTCTTACTCTGCTGTTTTATCTCCTTTTCATCCTATTCTGGTAGCCTTTCAAGTGATTCAATGATCTTTGTCGCTTTTTATCTAGCATTTCTAGCTCTTTTAGTTTTGCAACTTTGTAGTCTTCCTCTAATATAATGTCTTTTAGGGAAAATTTAAGAGATGGTAATTATATTGAAATGGGAAAAATAGCTTCTGAACCATAAACCAATGAGTATGGTGTCAATGATGAACTTATAAGGCACTAAGAGTTGGGGGGGGGGTGAATCAATGATAGTAAAAACAATACAAATCTGAATATCAATTTCACCAACTTAAAACTCAATAGTCATGTAAGAAATAACACCAAGTATGCAATCACCACACAAAGCATAAACCGCATGACACAAGAGTTTATACGTGGAAAACCCAAATGGGAGGAACCATGGTAGGAGTTAGTACCCACAAGATCCACTATCTACAATATAGAGATCTGACCAGTTAAGCTATACAACACCTGATTAGGGGAACACCCTATTAGAAGTGTTTAAGCCTAGTTAAGAGCATTACAAAAAGTCCTATGAGGACTAGACCTATTAGGAGCTACCCAAGTAACTAGGATTTGCAAACACAATATATTGTGCTACTTGGTTAGAGGATTTAATGATCAAGATTATTAAGATCTGACTGCACCCTATTAGGAGTGACCTTGTAAGAGCATTTTCTTGTTGCAACTATTAGGAAGAGAACAAGTACAAATAATCTTAGCATAGCATCTTTTTTATCTGATAAGATCTTCTGCTGAACATTACAACATCATAAAGACTTCATCTCTCAACTCCTCTGATCTTCGCACTATTAGAAAATACAAAATTTGGTCATCGCATATCACACTATCAAGATCATGTATATATATCCTTTCATACCTCATCACATAATTAAAATTATCATAAGGTCGGCTAAAACCTTATTAAAATTCCCTAGGTTCAATGCATCTAGACAATCTTGCATTGTATGCTTTAGTTTTGTCAGCCACTGATATAACAAATCTAATCCTATGTTGTTTTACCGATCTGAGTGATTTTCATCACTACTGGTTGAATGTGTTTCTTGATCTCTTCCTTGTTGATCAAATCTGCTCATGCGGTCATGAAGTTAACTTCATTTGATAGTCATCAACGTTGCTGAAAAACCGCATTCCTTCATCCTCCATGGATTTCATGTACCGGTTGTTGGTGTGAGACTCTGTCAGTCATTTTACCGGATGAAGTCCTAATTACCGGTTCTGATAAAACTGTCTCTGCTTTACCGGTTAAGTCTAGCTGGTTGAACTGTAGGACTTAGGTGACTGAAAGGAACATAGTTGTCATCAATGACAACGTACTAGATAATCATCATACATAAATCTAATCTCTATGTACAACAAACATATACTGGTTGCATCAAGACATTACCGGTTGACCAAATGAACAAATGCCAACAATCTCACCCTTTGGCATTGATGACAACGGTTAGGAAAATTTTGTCAACTGAGTGTGCAAAACAAAAATTTACTTCATGACATACACTCCCCCCTAGCAATTCATTACTCCCCCTTAACATTACATATAAAAGTTTGACTCACTTAAACTAATTCTACTCCCCCTTTGACAACAATGCCAAATAAAGAAGTAAAATACATACATTACATGAAAATTTGTCATAAAAAACTACATGTATATATAGAGATAAAAGTTTAAAGGTCTTTACAATGCAATTCTTAAGAAAATATCACTGAAATGAAAAACTTTAACTATTTAAGGTCATTGTCCCATGTTTCTAACAGTGTCTCAATGATTTCAACATTGTGTCAAAATATGAGATGCAAAATCCTCCATAGCATCAACTATACTCATCTCTGGGGTAGCCAAAATTTCTTCGAACTCCCTGTATGCTCTTTGTAAGATTTCAACTTTCAAGATTAACTGATTCTTCAGCTCCTTCAAGGATCTTATCTACTTCACCTATTCAAAATCATAAATTTTTAATATGTGATGTAAGGCATCAACAGATTTGCCAAAAGCTAAAGCGGAGTCCTGTACCGGTATGTATACTCCGCTTATCCTTTCTAGTTCCTTCTTTGTATCTTCTCTCTTTTTCTTTAAGTCAGAACAAAATAATGATACTTTAGAGATAATGGCCAAAATTTTACCTCCAGTTTCTATTTTGGTTTTCAAAATATCTTTGTTCACTGTTAAAGCAACCTTACCTTTGTCAATTTCTGAAAACAATTGTTCTCCCCTTCTCTTCTTGTAATCTTTTTCTGCTAAAGCATGAGCTGCCTCTTCAAGTGATTTTAGTTCTTCACTGGAATCAGCAACTAATTGTCCAAGATTTGCAATAGGGGTGGATAGATTATCTGTATCAGTCTCTGGTAGGAGACTTGACAAAATTTCAACAACAGTTTGACTAGCCTCTACTTCTCATTTTTGCTCTTTCAACCTCTTCTTTTGTGCTCGGGATTGCATAGCAGTAGCAATCTCCATTAATTTAGAGGAACTCAGATTGTCCATATCTATAGGACCTTTAATACTCATGGATTCCTCATCATCACCATCATCGATCAAGGTTTTCTTCTCTTCATCCTTTTTCTCTTTTGACTTCTTCTTTGATTTCTCTTTCCTTGTCTCTATTTGTTCCTTTTGTGTTGTTGTAGTGACTGATGGTAGTTGACTTTCAACATGATGTTCCTTTACCAGTGGTGGATGCATATCCAAACTTTTTTAAGTAGTCGGTGCCTCCTCTGCTTTCTTTTCTTTTTCTGTCTCCTCTTCCTTAGTTGTGTCTTTGACCAGTTGTGGATTTTCAACAGTCTGTTGTTTCACCAGTGCTTCCTTTTCCTTATCAACTAAATCATTTTAATTATCCTCAGTAGTAATATTTACATTTGCAACTACACTTACATTGACTGGTGCAGTCCAAGTCTCTATTAACTGTGCATTCACTGGTTGCTCAGTTGATCTTTTGTCTTCTTCTTTCTCTTCTCCTTTGTCCTCAACTTGTTCCTACTGAGTATCCAACATCTGTTCATCAACTTCAAAAACATCTACATTGTTATCAGTGTTAGCAATATTATCAACATCACCAGTATCATCATCTCTTATATCTACTGGTTCTGTATCAACAGGGTCATCATACAAGTACTTATTATTTGACTCAAAATCTGTAGGCTTAACACCCTAAGGAAAATATTCTCCCTTTAACTTAATAGGTGTATCATCCTCATCTTCTTCAACTTTTTCTTCTTCTATGGGGATGATACCTAAATATTTCTTTATCAAAATTTTGGTCCTCTTTTGGACTGATTCAGTATCACCTATTAACATTCTAGTCAGTCTTTTCTTGGATCGAAGAAAAGATTTTGTATTTACTCACACATCTTCTATTTCTTCCTCACTAGCTTCTGGTTGCAGGTGTTTAAGAGTGTAATCAATAAATTCTTTATCCTCTCTAATGACGCCTTGCCATCTTGCATCAATAATATTATACAAAGTGTCTGGAATTTTCCATTGTAGCTCAATGAGGGCTCTACTAAACTTTTTCATACTGAAGATGACTACATCTTGAATCTCCCTTCATTGACTTTTAGACAAATGAGTAAACAGTATGTTTAAACCTTTGTAAATATTATACTCCTTAATAATTTTAATCATTCTAGTGAAAGAACCTTCAAGTGTCAATATTTTTGTAGCTGGTTTACCTTTTTGAGTAGTCTTATGCTTCTTAGCACTTGCCCTTAGTGCTCTCTTATCTTCTTCTGATTATTTTTCCTCTATATCTATCACTGGTTTGTGAGCTTTCTCCTTCTTTCTTTTTCCGGTTCGGGCAAGCACAACAAGAGGTTCAACAGTTTTACCTTTCCTTAGAAATTATATTTTAGAGGGTTTCCCTCTTTGGGATTTAGCAAGCTTCACCTTAGTTTCTTCTGCTTTCTTCTTCTCATCTTCTTTGGTTGCTCTGATCTTATTGGTGGGGGTACTAGTCGATACACTAGAAGTTCCACCTTGTTGAGCCTCATATTTTTCTCTTACAGAAGCTATCTATACTTTTGTGAATCTGGCCTTCTCAGCAAATTCATGTACCTCTTTTATTACTTTTTTTGCAATCACCAGTTTTTGTACTTCAGAGTTCACTTTGAGTAGTTTCTCCTTGTTGGTTCCAAACCTCTCAGTGGTGGTATTAACTGATTGAGCTAACAAATGATCATCATAAGCAATAAGTAGATATTTATCTACTTCATAACTGATGGGAATTACCCATGTGGTCCTGGTAATAACAGGTTCCATCAAGCATCTATCTGTGTCAATCATAAAATAGATAGAATCCTCATACCGATCGACTCCCTTTGCTAGTATGTGTTCTCTAGCATGCATTTCCTTATGAAATTTATTAAAATATCCCCATGAAATATCATCGAACTTGTTTTCTAGCATCCTAATGTTGTTCTTCATCTGCAATAGGGAAGGTGTCACAGTTATCCAGTGTACATAACCTATACGAGGGAATTTTTTTTGAAAATAAAAGAATATGCCCATGATAAGCTATCCAAACTTGAATCTCAGTTTCTTGTCCTTCTTAACAACTTCCAAATTTGTCATTATTTGGCTTCTCATTGCTTCATAAAGATCATAATCAACATCCTCCTTAATCATTCAATAGGCAGTGTGAATAGTTGTTGTCGGTATACTGTTCATTTTTCTTGAATAGAAAATTCTATAGCCAATCACCATAGATGCAAATTTAACAACAGGATCATTGATTTCATTCATGATCATGTCTCTTTTATCCCATCTAGTTCCAGTTAACTTCTCAACATCATTCTTAGGTATAGACCTAAGAAATGGCACTTCACTGGTTGAGCAGAAGCCGATTACAACATGTATTACTTAGTGATTTTTTGAGGTTTTTCCAACCACATGAACTGATCACGAATACGACTCAAAACAAATCTCACCAAATTGTTATCAAATTCATCAATGAAATTGATCTCATGATAAAAACCTTTATCGGCTACGATTCTAAACTATTATTTCAATCTTCCTTGTTCATTACATAGAGATGTGTATTTCTCATCAATAACTACAACTCCCAAGTCTTCAAGTTTGCACTGATAAAAGGATCTTACATCCTTTACATGCAAAACACCATTTGGTACACTGGATTGGGCAACGACAGGGTCAGTTTCCTCCATCTTGTATGGATGCCATTTATATTTAGGTCTCACCCTCTCAACCACATCAACTAGATGCAGAGTGTCCATACTACAATATGCAAATCACCAAGAAAAGAGTAGAATTTCTCAGATAAATACCTCTTTTGCTTCGGTACTAGGGTTTGCGATCGTAAAAAACTTTTAATTCTCGATCACCGAATCAAACTTCACTTGGATCACCTCAAATTGTTGGTAGATGGTCTGAATACTGCTAGAACAAACTTATCGCTACTCTTCTCGCTTTGTCAAAAGTTTTCAAGATGCAAAGTGCCAAATGAAATTCAAAAGGTTCTATTTATTTGCACTTTAACTACTACAATAAATGCATTTGCTGATAAGACCCTAAAATGCCTTAGCAAACTCTAAAGCATATTACCGGTAGAAAAAAATTAATGATATTTACCGGTTATGATCAAAAAACACATCAAAACATAAATATGAATTAGAATATGTAGATTTAACTTACAAAACATCATCTAGGGGTTCAACTCAAGGTTTGACAATAAGCCCACCCCAAGTTGTAGAAACAACTTAGTTTGCTGGAGATGGATTCTCCATATTAGGTGAAGAATCTGATTCCTCAAATGGTTTATCATCACTCTTCATCTTCCAAGTCTTATTCATCTCAGCTCTGGTTTCTTGAATATCAACCTTATACTTTCCTTTCCGGTTTGTAGGATGATTCGCTGGTTGGTTCTTCTTTATTCTACAAAACTTGGCAATGTGTCCCGGTTTGTTGCAATGATAGCATGTCATTATATATTCTCTCCAAGGTCCTAAGTTGCCTCTACCTATTTTTCTTCTGTAGTTCATTACCTCATATCCAAAATTATTGCAGATTGAACAAGTCACATTGACTCTCTTTTCCATCTCATAAGGACTAGACCGGTTAACATAGGGTCTTTGCCAATATGTGTTCCTTCGATTAGTGAAATTCCTTCTCCAATCACCAATAGGTCTTGGATTCATGTGAGGTGCAAGATTGTTTTCTCCATATCTGCATTCAACTGATCTATGCTCATACATGTTGCATGTATAACAATAACCTTCAAAACTCTCAGGAACATATCTAGTATTAGGTCTATAACCAATATTTTCATCCGATTTTCTTCTACAAGCATTAATAGTATTTCCTAGTTTATGACAGTTAAAGAAAACATGTTTGCAAGCTTTCTTATCGGTAGTCTTTTGAGCCTTAGGAGTAGTTTTACCTTCATAAATGTGTTAGACACAATGCACCACTAAGAGGGGCAGGGGGTGAATCAGTAGTTATCAACTTTCTTTTCCCTTTACTAATCTTGTGTGAGCATAGATCTAACTTGATGCAGACTTACCTATTAGTGGGGAGACCAACACAAATGCAATCACACAAGGGACTTCACATAACACTAGCATATACGAGGAAAACCCAAGATGGGAAAAACCTCGGTGAGCAATGCTGCTAGAGTCTACTTCTCCAATCCAGCCTCACAATGAAAAACATAGTTACAAATTTTAGGGCACCAACCCAAGGAGCACCAACCCTTGACTTTAGGACACCAACCCAAGGAGCACCAACCCCTAACTTTAGGGCACTAACCCAAGGAGCTACAACCCCTACACTGAGCTACAACTCAGTGTTCACAATATAGGCATCAAATACCTAAGTAGTTATCTTGTTACAAGTAAATCTTGCAACCTTATCGTACATCTTACTCTGTCGGTGAGATACCTTCTCTGCTACACAACCTCACTCTTTTGCTGCTTAACTGATGGTGAAATCTACCAGTACACTTATCCTCTTCCTCTACTCCGGTGGATCTCCACCTTACTCTCTGCTCTTCACTGGTATAATACTTTGTCAGTTCTTTGTCTACCTTCTCCATAAGCTCCTTCACTTCTACTCTGTCGGTATGAACACTACCAGTTCTTCTCTCCTACTAGTTGAATGCTTCAACCAGGCGCTCCCTCACTCTCCTTCACTTCTCAGATGCTCATTAAGCACCTTGATTGTTTTCTCTTACATGCAGAAGTATCACCCTTCATAGTAGCACAATATTCTTCTATTACAACAACTCCTAACAATGTCTTTTGCCTACATCTTTATAGACTGGTTTCTCGCCAAAAGATAATATAAAAAATCAGGCGGTTAGGGTTTCTTCACCACCCTTGAGGAAAACTAAATCCAATCAGATCTTCTTTGATCTGATCTTTCAGATAGCCAATCTGCACAACTTCACCATTTACGTACCTCCTGGATCATGCCTTCCATCTCGGCTGATTTACTTTCTATCTTAAGAGTTTCTTGGTCAAAACACACAGGATTCGTCGTGTTGTTTCCTTCATTGCCTTGATCTCCTCAATTGCTCTTAGCTGGCTTGTAGTTGTCCTTCAGACCTCGAGCCACAAACCCTTGCAACAATCTATAACATGTCCCATGATTTGTGGGACCTTCTATTAATGTCGACCAATTCTACACCTACATCATCAATGTACATTCCATCTTTATCTAATGCAGGTTCGCCACCTCATGCACGATTGCCATTTCATCCTCTTGTGACATCACTATTGGTGTCCACCTCATCACACTATTTTGTCGATTCATGCCTAGTCACCGAAAATCCAAATAACTAGTTCCATCTACCGATAAACAAACCCTACTGGCATATGACACCTTACCAGTTTTCCTTCTTGTCATGACCTTTCTTAATCTGTCAGTGTAACCCTCAAACTGTTCTTCAGACATGACCAACCTGAGCATGCACATTCCCATCAAGTGGGAAGTCTTCTATATCTGCACCTTGTCCAAATTATCGTTGGGCTTACATACCGGTTACAACTCTTGATGACACCATGTCATCAACCTTCACAAGACTCCATCTTCAATCAGGTCAATCTACTTCTGACTGCATCTGCTCAGCCTTACCTTTTCCCTGATCATTTTTCTTCATTCCTCTACCGGTTTGTCAAGGTGGCAAACACTTCACAACTCCTCTGTATTGGCATCTCAACATGCCTTCTTTGTCAGTCAAGTGCATAACCCTGATCTTGTGTACTTAAGGCATTCCCTCAATTCACCGGTGGATTCAGTGTGAGCCTTCAAGTACTTGCCTTTACCTCTTTACTCTTATGCACATAGTGCATAATAGGAAATAAGTTCCACTTACCGTTGGAGTGGCACCTTATCTTCTGCATCCTGCAATGTACTCATGTGGCTTCCTTGTTTGTGCAACATCTCTTCAAACATGCACATGTGATGTAATGTGAGCACATTCACTGTGTGTCATAGCTTCTCATGATGACCACATCTTCATTTGGTGAGAGTTTTGTTGTCCGTCAACCTCACAGCATACCAGTGACCTGTTCATTCTTATCTTCTGGTGTTGGTGTGATTTAGGTAACATTCTGCCTCTTCATCACAAAAACCATCCAAGCAACCTACTCATTGTCAACACTCCATTTTTTCAGTTGACATACTTTCCTTGCTAGGGATACACTATACCGGTATTTGTAACCTTACCATTCCATCCACACAAGACAGACACTAACTTGTGTACCAGTGTCACCAGTGATCACTCTTCCTTACTATACCGGTGTTCTGCAGCACAAGGTGATATCAAAGATATCACATCATTTACTCCTCCATAGGAGTGTTGCACAACCATCTCTTCTACCGGTAGTCATCCCATACCAGCTGACATCAATGACATTACAATGCCAATAATCTCCCCCTTTGGCATTGATGTCAACACATGTAGTATCCGGCATACTACATAGCCTTTCTCCCTCTTTACTGTGATCCATGGACTCACACACATATAGTATGTAGTATACTACATAATCCTTGTCCCCCTTTGACAACAATGACAAAGGGCAGTGTAAGAATATTATTTCTTTTTGTATGTACTAGTCACTGATAGAATACTTTCTCCCCCTTTGTCTTCATTGGATGCAACTCCTCCTTTGATACCACTTGGTATCTTGTTAGCAATTGTTACATCTTCTCGATTCACAACACTTGATGTGGGGAACTTAACCAACAGGGGACACCAATTGAGCATGCAAGTTCGATGCATTTTGAACTCAATTTGCAGAAAGACTGATATCAATTGTTGATGTGTTAGTGAATACTACTCATCTATCGGTCGCCTTGCAATTTTCATCTCCTGCAGTTTGGGCAGAAGTATCCTTGCGAGTTCAAGCATGCCTGCTCTTTATAAAGATCATTTGAACTCCCATTAAGTCATACATCTCAAGTTCTTATCTCCCGTCGGGCACAATACCTGGACTCCAATTTCCTCCATATATCGATTTAGCTATACATATGTGATCATCTAATGATCCTTCAACTCCATTGTATCCACCACAGCCTATGACATGATCCTAGATCTACATAATGCCAGACAATGTTATCATTAAGCCAAGAATTAAATTGGTTAGCCTAAAAACATGCAAGCATGTAGGATCAAAAACTTGGGGCCAACATATGTCTTTTAGGTCTTCATCAATACCACCTGAGACATAACATCACTCCATACTACCAAGGCTATTACAATGATCTTCAGCTTCATTGTCTTATATAACTTGCAAGTACTTGTTAGCAGTCATACCGGTAACAACTTGTACATACCAGTTAACATCTGATACCAAATGTTAACTTCCACTTATTGACACATACAGAGGTGATCCATCACTGATATATAGATGTGTAGTCAAGGCAACTTCTACACATACTTATCTTCTCATCTTCTCTCTTCACACCAGCAACAGCATGTTTTTCCATGTCGCAATTTTTGTTGAGGAGGTGAAAGATAAATTCAATGTGCCACTCCCCCTAAGATCCTGCATCTCATTTAGGCCTTAGGAGATATCATCTGTGCATTGGATGCATAGTGTAGGTCCATGGTCTTCTTCCTCCATACCTACTTGTTCTCATTCATCTTCATGTTTTTAAACTTGGGAGAAGGTCTTTTCTTCTTTTGCTGATGGGTCCTTCCATTTCTTGATTCTCCATCATAGCCAAAAGTAGTGCTATAATAGCACACAACATTTATCCCAACTTCATGTTTGGGGAATCTCTTGACATAATGGTTTGACCATCTTCTCCTAGTCACGTTGTTGTGACTGACAACCGAAACCGGTGGGCCTCTTACTCCTGCAGGTACATTTCTCCTTTAGTTCCGTGCAAGTCCTTGACTTCCGAATGCTCTATATCCACTTTTTTGCAGAGCATAGTAGTTATACCGGCCTCCATGTGACTGCAGATTCCTTTTCTTGCACTCAAACTTTCTATGGCCAAAAACATTGCACTTATGATAAACAACATTTGAATAACTGGGAAAGGGGACGTGCATGAGTCTACTCCTGGATACATTTTTCTCATATGCATGATTTCTATGAGATCTTGCATTATCCTTTCTAGTTCTCTTCCTACATTCTTCTACCCTATGGCCATAGATATTACATGCAAAGCAATTACTGGTAAATGATGGCATATGAATTACAAATTTATTTTGCCATGCATGAGGAGATCTTATCAGTCTTTCATCTCCATTTCTTCTTCTCTGGGGATGGACCCTAGGTTGTCCAGTCTTTGCAGCTCTTTCATCTGGTCTCTTATTTTCCAACACTTGTCTTTCCCTGTGGGTGGTAGCATTTCTTGGTCCTCTGCCGGTAGGAAGTCTTCTTTGTTGCTTCTTCATCTTCCTACTTCTAGTGAAGTTGTCTTCTCCCATCTTCCCTTTTCCTTTGATATCATCAGTGTTCCTTCTTCTTGCAGCACCGATCTTCTTTCCTTTTTGTAAGTTCTCACTGGTTGTATCTAGATCAACCTTCTCTCGAGGAGAATTTCTTATAGTGAAGGTTTTGCCTTTGTTTTCTCCATTTGAGGAGACAAACAGAATGCCATTGTGGGGACATTCTTGTTAGTGGAGCATTCACTGACACCACTACCTAACCCTTCAATGTCCTTGGAATGCTTTTGCTTCTTCAACATCTGGTCCAAGGAATCACTGCTATCATCAAACTGGATTCTCACCTTGATCTCATCCTTAAATTTCTCAAGGTCATTTTGGAGAACCTCCACTTCTCCAACTAGCTGCAGATATTCTTCATTCTTTACTTCTAGCCTAGATGCTAGATCTTCACACCGACACTCCTTGGTGTTCTCTTCCCGAGACTTCAACTTTGAGATGCATTTCTCAGATTGTTCAAGGCATTTTGTCAGTAGGTTCTGCTCTACTATTTCAGCATTCTTGAATAGCATGTACTCTCTTCTGACTCTACTAGGTTCTTCAAGTGTATTTACAAGCTCTCCTTAAAGATTAACCTCAACTTCTTCTTCTTCTTCACCTTCACTATCACTCTCAAACACATCTTTTTGGTAGGGGTTTTCTGCATGATCATTTTTAGAAGTGTTCTTTTCATCTTCTAATCCTTGAGCCATGAAGAGGTGAGTTCCTTCTTCATCACTGCTACGGCTGCTAGCAGATCTATCTTCATCATCCAGATAAATATGAGATGTATTTCTCATATCTCCTTCAATTTCTGGTTCTACAGTTGAGGGTTCATTTCCATAGAGCTTCTTCAATCTTTCCCATAAGCTATTTTCTATTTTACACCTGTCAACCTGTGAAGAGACGTCACTAGTGAGTCCACTGAATATAGCCTTCATAGCCTCTTCATTGCACTGGTTTCTTCTTTCTTCTACAAATCTGGTAGGAAGACTGATCTTTCTAGGGAGACCATCAACTACTGACATCCATACATCAAACCCTAAAGAGGATAGGAAAACTTCCATTCTGCAACTCCTAATAGAAATGTTTGAACTATCAAAAATAGGAGCTATGATTGACTCTAAACAAACCATTGTGTCCTTAAGACAGAATAGACCCAAGCTGGAGAAAGCTCTTCTTACTGGGAACCTAGGCTCTGATGCCATTTGTTAGACACAATGCACCACTGAGAGGGGGAGGGGGTGAATCAGTGGTTCTCAACTTTCTTTTCCCTTTACTAATCTTGTGTGAGAATAGATCTAACTCGATGAAAACTTACCTGTTAGTGGGGAGACCAACACAAATGTAATCACACAAGGGACTTCACATAACACTAGCATATATGAGGAAAACCCAAGATGGGAAAAACCTCGGTGAGCAATGCTACTAGAGTCTACTTCTCTAATCCAAACTCACAATGAAAAACACAATTAGAAAGTTTAGGGCACCAACCCAAGGAGCACCAACCCTTGACTTCAGGGCACCAACCCAAGGAGCACTAACCCCTGACTTTAGGGCACCAACCCTTCCACCAAGCTACAACTCAGTGTTCACAATATAGGCATCAAATAGATAAGTAGTTATCTTGTTACAAGTAAATCTTGCAACCTTATCATATGTCTTACTCTGATGGTGAGATACCTTCTCTGCTACACTAACTCACTCTTCTGCTGCTTAACTCATGGTGAACTCTACCAGTAAACTTATCCTCTTCCTCTACTCCGCTAGATCTCCATCTTACTCTCTTCTCTTCACCGGTATAATAATTTGTCAGTTCTTTGTCTACCTTCTCTGGAGCCTCCTCACTTTTTCTCTGCCAGTATGAACAATACCGGTTCTTCTCTCCTACTGGTTGAATGCTTCAATCAGGTTCTCCATCACTCTCACTCACTTCTCAAATGCTCATTAAGCACCTTGCTAGTTTTCTCTTACATGCAGAAGTATCACCCTTTGTAGTAGCACAATATTCTTCTATTACAACAACTCCTAACAATATCTTTTGCCTTCATCTTTGTACGTTGGTTTCCCGCCAAAAGACAATTTCAAAAATTAGGCGGTTAGGGTTTCTTCACCACCCTCGAGGAAAACTAAATCCAATCAGATCCTGTCTGATCTGATCTTTCAGACAGTCAATATGCACAACTCCACCATTTACGTACCTCCTATATCATGCCTTCCATCTCTGGTGATCTACTTTTTATCCTAACAGCAGATGTCTTGGTCAAAACACACAAGATCCATCGTGTTGTTTCCTTCATTGCCTTGATCTCCTCAATCGCTCTTAACTGGCTCATAGTTGTCCTTCAGACCTCAAGCCACAAACCCTTGCAAGAATCTGCAACATGTCACGTGATTTGTGGGATCTTTTATTAATGTTGACCATCTCTACACCTACCCCATCGATGTACATTCCATCTTTATCTGATGCAAGTTCGCCACCTCATGCACAATTGCCATTTCATCCTCTCATGACATCACTGTCGGTATCCACCTCATCACATTGTTTTGTTGGTTCATGCCTAGTCATCAAATACCCAAATAACCAGTTCCATCTACCGATAAACAAACCCTACTGGCATATGACAGCTTACTAGTTGTCCTTCTTGTCATGACCTTTCTTAATCTATCGGTGTAACCCTCAAACCGGTCTTCAGACATGAGTTACCTAAGCATGCACATTCCCATCAAGTGGGAAGTCTTCTGTATCTGCACCTTGTCCAAATTATTGGTGGGATTATATACCGGTTACCACTCTTGATGAAACCATGTCATCAACCTTTACAAGACTCCATCTTCAATCAAGTCAGTCTACTTTAGACTGGATCTGCTTAGCCTTACCTTTTCCCTGATCAATTTATTTCATTCCTCTACCAGTTTGTCAAGGTGACAAATACTTCACACTTCCTCTATATGGCATCTCAACATGCCTTCTTTGTTGGTCCAGTGCATAACCCTGATCTCATGTACTTAAGGCATTCCCTCAATTCACTAGTGGATCCATTGTGAGATTTGAAATACTTGCCTTTACCTCTTTACTGTTATGCATAATGCATAATAGGAAATAAGCTCCACTTACCGGTGGAGTGGCACCTTATCTTCTGCATCTTGCAATGGACTCATGTGGCTTCCATGTTTGTGCAGCATCTCTTCAAACATCCACATGTGATTTGATGTGAGAACATTCACTATGAATCATAGCTTCTCATGATGACCGCATCTTCATTCAGTGAGTGTTCTGTTATTCATCAACCTCACAACATACTAGTGACCTGTTCATTCTTCTCGTTTGGTGTTGGTGTGATTTAGGTAACATTCTACCTCTTCATCACAAACACCATCCAAGCAACCTACTCATTGTCAACACTCCATTTTTTCAGTTGACATACTTTCCTTGTCGGGGATACACTATACCGATATCTATAACCTTACCATTCCATCCACACAAGATAGGCACTAACTTGTGTACTAGTGTCACCTATGATCACTCTTCCTTACCATACCGGTGTTCTACAATACAAGGTGATATCAAAGATATCACATCATGTACTCCTCCATAACAGTGTTGCACAACCATATCTTCTACCGGTAGTCATCCCATATCGGTTGACATTAATGACAACACAATGCCAACAACATGTTTCTCTTGGTACTAGAAGGTTCACCTTTCATAGATGTATTGTATCCTAACCTAGATGTATCTCCTTTCATCCTCTGAGACTAGATCTATTCATCCAGCATACATGAGCTCTTGTTGAATTTATCAAGCTTCTGATTGGCCTTAGGAAGTTCCTTTGTAAGATCTTCATTTCTTTTCATGAGAGTCTCTCTAAGAGATATTGCCATCTCAAGATCTGAATGCAATGCTTCTTTTTCTTCTTTCTCCTCATACCAATTTTCATACAAAGTTGCATTCTCCTATTTGATCTTAAAGATTTCATGCTCTTTATCTCAGATTTGATCCTCAACCTTTCTTCTAGCTTCAAGTTCCTCACTCATCTGGATTGTAAGTGCGTCCATCTCTCTTCTTAGGTCAGTCTTCTCACCATTCAACTTTTCCACTTCTTGAACCAGTGCATCAATGTTCACCTCATCTGGAGAGTTGCTGTTAGAGATCTCCAACAATTGTTTGGTTAGTTGCTTCCTTTCTCCTAGTGATGTCTTATACTTGCCTCTTAGGGTTTCTAGCTCATCCTTGGTTTCAGCAAGTTCTCTAACCATCTCTCTATAGCTCATTCCTTCACCCATATTTTCCTTAGGATTAAATATCCCTTTCAAGTGGTTAATCCTTAAGGAAGTTAGACTCTAATACCAGTTGATGAACTTATAAGGCACTTAGAGGGGGATGAATCAGTGATAGTAAAAAACAATACAAATATGAATATCAATTTCCCCAACTTAAAACTCAATAAGGATGTAAGAAATAACACCAAGTATGCAATCACCACATAAAGCATAAACCACATGACACAAGAGTTTATACATGGAAAACCCAAATGGGAAAAACCATGGTGGGAGTTACTAACCATAAGATCCACTATCTGGAGTATAGAGATATGACTGATTAAGGTCTACAACACCCGGTTAGGGGCACACCCTGTTCGAAGTGTCTAAGCCCGGTTAAGAGCATTACAAAAAGGCCTATGGGAACCAGCCCTATTAGGAGCTACCCAAGTAACTAGGATTTTCAAACACAATCTAATGTGTCACCAGGTTAGAGGATTTAGTGATCAGAACTATTAAGATATGACTACACCCTGTTAGGAGTGACCTTGTAAGAGGATTTTTTTGCTGCAATTATTAGGAAGACAACAAGTACACATGATCTCAGTATAACACCTTCTGTGTTTGATAAGATCTACTTCTAAACATTATAACAACACAAAGACTTCATCTCTCAACTTCTCTGATCTTTGAAATTTCAGAAAATACAAAATTTGCTCATCACATATCACACTGTGAAGCTCATGTATATATATCCTTTCATACCTCATCACACAATTAAAATTATCATAAGGTCGACTAGAACCTTATTACATATCCCTAGTTTCAATTCATCTAGACAATCTTGCATTGTATGCTTTAGTTATGTCGGCCACTAACATAACAAATCCAATTTGTGTCATTTACCGATCTGAGTGATTTTCATCACTACTGGTTGATTGTGTTTCTTGATCTCTTCCTTGTTGATAAAATCTCATTCATCTGATCAAATCTGCTCTTGCAATCATGAATTTACCTTCATCTGATATTCATCAACGTTGTTGTAAAATTGCATTCCTTCATCCTCCATGGATTTCATGTACCGGTTGTTGGTGTGAGACTCTGTCAGTCATTTTATTGGTTGAAGCCCTAATTACTGGTTCTGATAAAATTGTCTTTGTTTTACCGGTTAAGTCAAGCCATTTGAACTGTAGGACTTAGACAACTCAAAGAGACATAGTTGCCATCAATGACAACATACAAAATAGTCATCATACATAAATCTAATCTCTATGTACAACAAACATATACCAGTTGCATCAAGACATTACAATACATGATTGGTTGACTAAGTGAACAAATGCCAATAGTCACACCTATAGCTATGCGCACACTGATTCTATAAGGATAGAGTGCGGGGTTTAACTAGAGGTGCTAGTCTTGTCCTGCTTCATTGACAACTTTGTTTAGGATTTTTAGAATTTTTTTATTAGTTTCTTTTTCTTGATCGTTACTTTGTGGGTAATATGGAGCTGCAAATCGTTGTTGAATCTGAAATTGATCACAAAGTTCTCACATCTCTTGATTATTGAATGTTTACCCATTATCTATAACTATACACATTGGAACTCCATAGGGGTAGATGATATAATTGAGGATGAATTTTGTTATTTTTTTACCAATAGTGTATGTGAGAGGGATTACCTCAACCCACTGTGTGAAATACTTGGTTGCCATCAAAATAAACTTGTGCTCATTAGAGGAGGTAGGGTTGATTTTCCCTACAAGATCCAATCCCCATTGTGAGAATGATCATGGTGATGTAATAGGTTGGAAATCCTGAGCAGGTGCGTGAATCAGATCCCCATATATCTGGCACTTCCTACATTTATGTACATATTGATAAGCATCTTTTTCTATTGTAGGCCAGTAATATAAGATTCTCAATAGTTTCTTTGCTAGTGCAGGGCCAATGGAATGAATACCACAAATCCTATCATGTACCTCTTTTAGGGAAATTTGTGCTTCTTTAGAATTCAAACATTGAAGTAGGGTTCCATCTAAGCTCTTTCTATACAACATGTAAACAATAATAACATGTCGAGAAGCTTGACAAATAAGAGTTTTTGTTGGTAAGAGATACTGTATTGTTGTTCAGATGTTATCATTGATGGTAGCTAGAGTAAGATATTCAATCTATAATTAATGATTCCTTTATACCGAAAGAGAGATTAAGGTCTGGTGAGGTTCGATGAGATAGAACATAACATTCAGTAATGTACAATAATTTGGTCGACGGTTCATTTGTGTTGCATGTTTGGTGTTGAGGATCACTGAGAAGCATTGTGGATGTGTAATCTACCTTATTCTAGGTTTGTGGCATCTGGTGTTGAGTTTTGTGTGTTTGAGGGTGTTAAGCTGACATGTGTGAAGTGCATGGACAACTTGATTTGGTCTGCATGATTGTTTTGGATTGGATAGGGCTGACTTGGTATACAAGTTTTATTTGTGTGTTATGCATTTTTGGGCCAACATGTAATAGATATAATTTGACATTGCAAATATATAAGAGTGATTGGTATGATCATTTTGGATATCAGTGGTTATGTGGAGTTTGTATGAGAAATTGTAGGATTTGTGCTTCGATATAATGCAAAATAGCAAAACATAGCAGTGTAACAAAGAAGAGTAAGATTGAATGTTTTGTTCTTATCTGGAACTGTATTTTGGCATTTGTAGATGTTGTTTATTAGTTTAGACATTCTAATTATTATTTGTAATCATTTTGTAAGACAGTGGACCTTTGAGGTTGTATCCCTTATTGTTATTTGAGCAGTGAGCTCTAGGTAGTGTGCCTGAATGCATGCACATTCGCCTTATGTAATATTTATATACTTCTAATAGTGTATTAATATTGCGGGTCTCAATCCCACCGTTGTTTTTCTCTTAACCAGGTTTTCCACATGTAAATCCTAGTGTTATCATGTGGTGGGTATTTGGTTTGTGTTTGCATCTTTCTTTATTTAGTAGCATTAAGTGGTTGTGGAATCAAATAGAGAATTTTAAAAATTGTAGAATATTGATTCACCTCCCCTTTGAGTGTTCCTTGTTTCAAATAATTAGTATCATACCCTAGTTCCTTAGAAGAAGCCTAACAACTTGAGGAGGATCCAGGAAAGTGAATCAATAGATTCCAGGAGTCTTAGACAACAACTTGTTGTTGCACTTAAAGATCTTGATCAATCAAAAGTTGAGGTCTGATAAGTGAAATTAATCCTTAGAGATGTTGAGAACTTCATTGAATCGTTGAAAGATCAATTGAACAAGTCAAGGGACAAGAGAAAGGAACTTGTTGATTAGTTAAAGGAGAAAGAAACCCAAATCATTGATGAAGAAGACAAAAGAATGTGAGTGACTTTCTAGAACTAATGCTATCCAGAAGAATGAGATGGAAGCTATTGCGATGAGACTGACAAAGGAGATTGAGGAAAGGAAGAAGAATGAGGAGAAGCTTGCTTAGTCCTTGAAAGAAAAATCTAAAGAATGTTGCAGACTTGAGAATGAAAATGGACAATTGAAGCTTGAACTACAAGAAGCCAAAGAACATGAGGAAGATCTTGTAAAGCAGACACTTCTTCTTAAATTTGATATTGAATTTGCAAATTATTATAAGGAGAAGTTATAGATTAGCTCAACTAGACTTGATGTGATGCTTGAAAGCCAAAAGAATGTTAATGATATAAGAGGTCTTGGATTTGAAAAAGGTGAAATCTCCAAACCAGCACAACAGAAGAACAATTCAAGAAGTCGTCTGGTAAGGAAACCCTATGCTCATAAGTTCAATGGTAACTATTTTGTTTGCAATTAATTTGGTCATCCAACTATTCAATGCAAAAATATGATAAATAATAATGCTCTATCCTTCTCTGGTCAATGTTTTAAATACAAAAAGTATGGCCATAACTCAAATAAATGGAAGAAGTGTGATGAATAACTTTCAAAATGGGAGAAATGTCAGATGCTATGCATGTGGTAGGATTAGACATGTTGCTAATCAATGTTGATCAAGAGGAAATTAGATGAACTTTAGGCCTATGCAAGGAAACGTTGTTTTCTATGCTTGCAAAAAATCCGGTCACATTGCTAAGTATTGTAGAAGATAAAATGTGAACAAAGAGGTCCAAAAGACAAGAACAAGAATGTGAAGGTAGATGAGAAGGGAAAAGAAAAAGTTGAAGAGATCAGATATCAGAGGAATAAGATATAGGTTAAAAAGAGTGATTTAGAAGCAGTGAGTGGATCCACAACAAATTTGGGTGCTGGAACTACATCCGGTAACTAAGATAAGGCTTCCAACCTCGGGTGAAGAAGTCATGAAAATCCTATAATCCCCCTGTTTGAGATCTATGCTTGATTTTGACAGGTTTCAGAAGATTAAGTTGTTGATGACTAATCCATCTAAAGTTTACAGAAGAGTATGAGTGGATTTGTAGATATGGAGAATAAATTTTGAAGATACTGAGTATCCAGAAGTATTTGGGTAAAGTGCATTTATTATATCTAAAATTTAGGTATGTAGAGGATAAAAAGAAATTTTACCATTTCATTTCTTACTTTATGTTTGAAGAGAGGAGTTTGGAGAGCTCTACAAGAATAATTTTCAGTGATCAAAGTGTGAAAGAAGATTGCTTAGGCGATTTGGCAAGAAACCCTACTTCGGTGGTAAAGATATTTAGCGGTAGAAAATTTTAAGTTTGAAGTGTTAAATTTATTAAATGGTTACATCTGGTATTTCTACCCCTTTTGTTGTTGATATCACTGAGCGTGCATGAACAAATTTCAAACATCATCCATTTATCTGCATGGATGATGATCTAAAAATAATATTTTCATCGGTGCCCTATAGTGTCTTTCATATTGAAGATGTTAGGGTTTACACCCATTGTCCTATTGAGGAATTGGGAAGCTCACACATGCTGAATCTATGTAATAATTGGTTGTTTGACATGAATTCAATGCTGAAACCTGAATTTTGAGGGTTGGAAGACAAGGGTTTCATGAAGTATGTAAGATTCCCAATGTTTGAAGAATTTGAATGCATCTAGTATGTATTAAGAAGAATACATAGAAAATTGATGTGGCTAAACAAGCCCCACAACATCACAAAGCATTTAATTAAAGGCGTTACTGGTCTATGTTCATCCATAGAGATGCCATCATTGAAGGTTGCGAAGAATGATATTGTGACAAATGCAACTGGATCAAAATTTGACAAATGAGCGATGACAATCAATGATATCCTAGAGCATGATATCAAGCTTGCTTCTATCATAGTTAGATACAAGATTCACTACTCCAATAGGGAGTATTTCATTTTCAAAACTGCAATATATTTTGCTTATGAGATGATGAGATAAAATAAGAAGTATGATCTCTCTGAACTACTCTGGAGTGAGCTGATAAAGAATTTGAAGAAGATCAAAGAGAACAAGAAACATCCTTTCAAGTATGGAAATTTACTCCTATGTTTGTTTTCTACTTTATGAATGAAGTACTGGGAGTTGGGTAGGTTCAATGGGACTTTGATAGACTGGTAGGAGTTCAAATTAGAGAATATTTGTACAATTCCAGTGACTCTAAGGTTCGGAATGAAAATTTATGGGGCTATTTCAAGAATTTCTAGAAGGAAATGCATGAGAGGGAATGGATCCCTAAGTCCATTATGGATAAGTATCAGGATACAATCTATTTTATGGTTGACGTGGATCAGTGCTTGATGGAGGCAGTAGAAACAAGAACTTCATAGATTCTACCTATGAGATATGAAGTTGAAGATAAGATATTGGAACTCTATGCACAACACTTGTTGAATAAACTTGTAGATCCTAATGAGAAGATATTTGGAACATATAAAGAAAAGATCTTGAAGCTACTTCAACAGTTTAAGAAATTGGTGATTTAGAAGAAGGTCAGGAAAGAAGTTGAAGCCTATGCAAAAAGCATTGGAATTTCTAAGGAGGTAGTTTGGAAAGAAAGAGAAAGGAACATCCTCTCGGAGGAATAGAATATTAAGGTGGAATAGAAGGCGAAACCAGAAGCATCTAAACCTAAACCAAGGCAATTAGGAGGTGTTTCTCCCTCCTTTGGTCCTGTAAAACCTACAATCAAACCTATACCATCAGCCAAATCATCAAATGAAGTAGAAAAGAAGAGGAAACAAGTAAGATTTGTGACTGTAGATGATGAAGAAACTAAGTCAGATAAAGTTGTAAAGAAGGTGAAGGCAAAAGTAGCTAAGGTCGCCAAATTTACAAAAGAGAAGCCATCCGGTGGAGCTAAATGCAATAAAAAATCAAAACCATCCGAAATTGATGAGGCAATAAAGAAAGTAAAACTTGAAATTAAACCTCCTATTTCTTTGATGGTATGATGAAAGAACAAGGATTTGGACAACTATTGAGAGGGGGGGTTGAATCAATAGATAGAAAAACTAATATAAACATCACCAATGTCAGAAATAACCTCTCAAGTAAACTTAGAACTATCAATGCAATATCTCTGTCAGAATAAAATTGTCAAGATAAACTGGTTGATTGTTTACAATAGATAACAGTAAACAACTTGTAACTCACAAACCTCCAAATACTTTTACTGACATAATTAAAACTTCATTTCATATTGTTGTTACCGGTTACCATAACTTATCAAAGTGAAATAAGTAGTTAAGAAATTCAATCACAGAAACATAACCACAAAAACATTCACCACTTGACACAATATTTTTGACATGGAAACCCAAATCGAAAAAACCATGGTGAGATGGGAATCACAAGATAAGTATTTGAACTCTTCTGAAGTTCGCCCTATTAGGAGCCAAGCCTGTTAAAGGTTTTACAAAAATTCCTGTTAAGAGTAGATCTTGTTAGGGACCATCTGGTTAAGGAATTGACTATAATGCCTTGTTAAAAGAAATACCCTGTGAGGAGTAACCTTTGTAAAGGATTTAGAATCCAAGCTAATGGATCACCTTGTTCGAGGATTTGAATAACACCAAGATTGTTAGATCTTACCCGGTTAGGGGATTTAACTGCTATAATTCTTAGAAAATGATAGGAGCTTGCTGATATGTTTGAATAGAACTTCACTTTCTTTTTCAGTTCCTTTTCATACTCCTATCTTCCTTTAGTCAAACTACAGATACATCATCCAATTTCTCAATCACACACTCAATTCAACTTTGCCAACACTTAAACTAAAACAACTCATCAACCTTATAAACAGATCAATTAGGTTGGTAACACAACAAAAACCTAATTCTCATGGAGATTACAAACAAGTTGGTTCAGGTATGACCATTGGATTACATAATAATCTCTACACATCATTGAAGAAGGCCTCAGCTGCTCCTTGATCACCACTTCATCGAACTTAGTAACTCATCATGCGCTTTGCATTACATGCAATATACTTGCTCTTTCTATAGACAACAAAATATTAACCCAACAAACCAAAATCTATTTGAAACTCTCTTCATACATTATGCATATATGTCATAATCATTTTCACTCATTACTAGATCATAAACCAATATAACAAATTCACCAAACTTAATTGGTTAGGGTTTATCAAAACAACAGGTAGGGTTTACCAGTTTAACTCTCCAAACTTAGCAATACCGGTTCACTCCACAAACTTACCTACCAGTTATAGTTTCCTTCCACTTATCTCTTTCTACTGGTTACAAGACAATATTGCAACAATAACATTACCGATTAATTAACATCAATGACAACATAACATATCATCAATGCAATCTTTATGCAAAGGCCAACAATCTCCCCCTTTGGCATTGATGGCAATACAAATATCAATACCATTGATTGTTGTGATTGTGAATAGGAAGTGAATAGGAATCCTGGTTTCCATTTCACCATGTACTCTCATTGTCTTCATCTTGTCTCTGGTTCTTATCCCCATTATCACATAGTTCTTCTCCCCCTTTGACAACAATGCCAAATTGAAAGTAAAACATGCAAAATAAAGCTTCACTTTTCAGAGTCAACAACATGTAGCTTGATGCTCCCCCTGTGGAATAACTCCACTCCTACATCAATCCTGCTAAAAAATTCTGCAAGTAGCTCTGATACTGATGTAATCTACATCATGCTTAATTTACCTCATGAAAGAGTACAACCCCTAGCTATCTTCTAAGATACTCAAAAGTAGTCTTAGGCAGAGGTTTAGTAAAGATATCTACAAGCTTCTCCTTGGGAGAAACATTCTCTAAGATCACATCTTTACTCTGCACTTTTTCCCTCAAGAAATGATACTTCGATTCAATGTGCTTGGTTCGTGCATGAAAGAAAGGGTTCTTTGAAATATTTATGACACTTGTATTATCACATAAGGTCTTTACAGGTTCTCTAAACTTCATCTTAAAACCTTCCAAAATGTGTCTCATCCATATAGCTTGGGTAAAATTCATATAAGTAGCAACATACTCAGCTTCAGCAGTAGACTGTGAAATACAACTCTTCTTTTTGCTACTCCACGAAACAAGTCTTCCTCCAAGAAAGAATGCTCCATCGGTTGTAATTTTCCGGTCATCAACATTATATCCCAAATCTGCATCTGTGTACACCTTCAAGTCAAAGTTTCCTTCATATGGATACCATAATCAATAGTCAAAAGTACCTTTCAAATATATGAAAATCCTCTTGGTTGCTATCAAATATGTTTCCTTTGGATTCTTTTGGAATCTAGCAACTAGACCAATTGCATGAGCTATATCCGGTTTGTTGTGAACAACATAGTGCAATTTTCCAATCATTGACCTGTACTCCTTCTCATCAATAGATGTGGCCTTATCTTCCTTAGACAATTTACAACTTGTAACCATTAGTGTCCCAACTGGTTTACAGTCACTCATACCAAATGTCTTTAATACCTCCTTCACATACTTAGACTGTGTGATGAAAATACCACTCTTAATTCGTTGTATTTGCAAACCTATGAAATTTTTTATCTCTCCAACTAGAGACATTTCAAACTCACTTTTCATTTCATTTGCAAAGTCATTGCTCATGTCATCATTTCCTCCAAATATGATATGATCTACAAACACTTCATTAACCGGTATCTTTTCTACTTCAGATTTGAGATATATGTTACTATCCTCACTAGTTCTTTGAAAAACCTATCTTCATCAGCTATGAGTGGAGTCTTTCATACCATGCTCTCGATGCTTTCTTTAATCCATATAGTTATTTATGCAACTTACATACCATTTCCTTCTTATCAGTCAAAGCATAACCATCTTGTTGCTCAATGTATACTTCTTCTTCTAGTATTCCATTCAAAAATGCAGATTTCATATCCATCTGATAAACTTTGAATCCTTTATGAGCTGCAAAAGCCAATAAGGTTCTGACACCTTCCAGTCTTTCCACTAAAGCAAAATTTTCTCAATAATCTTCTCCTTCTTCTTGTGCATAACCTTTGCAAACCAATCTAGCTTTGTTGTGAACTACAACACCATCTTCATTCAACTTGTTCCTGAAAACCCACTTAGTACCTATCACATTTTTATTTACCAGTCGGGGTACTAGGGTCCATGTGTTGTTCTTCTCAATTTGTTCAAGCTCCTCCTCCATATCTTTAACCCAACGATCATCAACAAATGCTTCCTTAGAAGTTCTAGGCTCAATATTGGTGATCATGCAAGAATTTTCTTTGATTCTTCTTTTGGTTAGCACTCTAGCATCCTTATCTCCCGTAATCTATTCAGGATTATGATTGAGTCTCACATACCTCAGAATAACATGATCATTATCTTTAGGTTCATTTTATTCATTATCATCTTCTTCTTCTGAGTCTACCTGTTCTGGTTGAACTGGTACATCAGTATTTGCTTTACTGGTTTCAGGTTTCATAGGTTCTGGCTCCAAAAACAAAATATAAGGATCTTCATCCCGTCTCTCCACACTGGTCTCCCCTAAGACTTTAGTAATCTCATCCACTCAGATATCAGCACTCTCAATGATTTTTTGTGTCTAGTTGTTAAAAATTTGTAGGCCTTACTCTTGGTGGAATAACCAAGAAATATACCTTCATCACTTTTAGCCTCAAACTTGCTAATATAGTCACCTCTCTTAATAAAACATTTTCTACCAAATATCTTGAAATAACTAACATTACCAGACCAGTATTCATAAGGGGTTTTGTCCTTACCTCTTTTTACAAAATCTTATTCATTGCATAAACAGTTGTGTTGATAGCTTCTCTCCGGAAAGTCTTTGCTACACCTCCTTCTATCAAAATCGTCCTAGCAGCTTCAACAACTGACCAGTTGTTTCTCTCTACAATACCATGTTGTTGTGGCATCCTGTTGTGCAGAAAATCATCATTTGATACCATTCTCTTCACAATATCTAGTGAATTATTCAAAGGTGAATTCTCTGCCTTGATCAGTCCTCAGACACTTGATCTTCTTTCCACTCTCATTTTCTACTAAGGCCCAAAATGCCTTGAACTTACCAAATGCCTCTGTTTTATCTTTCAAGAATGTGACCCACATCATCCTTGAGCAATCATTAGTGAAGATCATGAAATATCTATCAGCTTGAATACTTTTAGTCCTTCTTGGTCCACATAGGTTTGTATAAACCAAATCTAATAGATGCTCCACTGAAAAAGATTTGCTCTTGAAAGTTGAGGATGCCATCTTTCCCAATTGACTTTCCTTACATAGAGCATTAACTGGTTTGTCCAACTAAGGAAAACCTCTCACTGACTTGGACTTAATCACTTTAACAATGTTATCAAAATTTATATGACAAAATATTATATGCCAAAGCCAACTATCATCTATTTTAGCAATTAAATAGTTGCTGACTTTAGGATTCAAGTGAAACAAGTTACCTTTATTCTATTTTCTAGTTGCAATTAGTTCACCTTTTCTGCCATATATTTTGCACATACCATTTTTGAACTCTAATGGGTATCCTCTATCATTGAGTTGGGAAACACTCAAAAGATTGTGCTTTAGACCTTCAACCCAGTAGACATCGCCTGCACTTCTCTTTATTTAGAGAAAAAGTTCCCTTACCTTTAACCATGCAGGGTGAGTCATTACCAAATCTTACAACTCCACCATCAAATTCCTTCAAAGAAAGAAATTTTCTCTGGTCATCAGTCATGTGATGTGAACAACCACTATCAATGATCCAATCATCATAATTATCCATGTGATAAATTAAATCTTTCTCATTAGATGTCTCCTCTTTAATGGCTACAAACACAATGTCTTCATTAGCATCACCATCAGATTCCTCATCGGTGATACCGCCATCAATTGTAATAAGACAATATCTTTTTCCTTTACCCTTGTACTTCTTGAACTTGTCTCACTTGTACTCGTTATTAACATTAGGATAGTTATCAGATATGTGTCCAATCTTGTTGCAAGCAAAACATTTCAAAGGTAATTTACTCTATATTTACTAGTACCTTTGGGAAACCACTTAGCCAACAATGCTTCAAGCTCGACTAAACTATCTTCATCATCAATTTCTTTGCTAGATCTAGATTCATGACAGTGACTAACATCTCTTCTTTTCCTCATAGATGGGTTAGAAACAGAAGCTCCAAATGCTAGGTCAGATTTCTAAACTCTACCATCATACCCATTTAATTCAAAAGTAGTAAGCTTACCAATGATGGAATCAAGGGTTACCTTAGCTTTGTCGATAGATTTCAGCTCCTGAATGGATACAACTCAGATAGCATAGACTAGTAGAAGGTTTCTCAACACCTTACTAACTACTGTGGCATCATCCAATTTACCACTAGCACTCTTGATCTCTCCCACTATCTCTTTTATCCTCTAACCATACTGTTGGATATTCTCACCTTCAGCCATCTGCATGTCATCAAACTTTCCTCTTAGACTCTCTTCCTTGGCAATCTTCACATGTTCATCACTGCTATAAATCTCTTCAAGTTTCTTCCATACCTCATGTGCAGTCTCCAAACCATGGACATCAACATATTCAGCATTAGACAAAGAACTGATAATAGCCTCCAGTGATAGGTTGTTTTCTTCTTTCTCTTTCTTATGATCATGTCATAGTCCCACTAGGTGCAACATATTGAGTATTAACATGTTCCCAGTATTGATTTCCAAGACTCTTGATATAATTTTCATTTTGTCACTCCATCTCCTATAGTTCTCTTTATTAAACTTTAGACCTTCCTTCTTGATCATGATCTACAAGATCTTTACCTCAAGCTGTTAGGCTTAGACCTTAGAGGACTTGAGAAGTGATTTGATACCAATTGATGGTATGATGAAAGAATAAGGATCTATTCAACTATTGAGAGGGGGGGTGAATCAATAGATAGAAAAAATGATATAAGCTTCACCAATGTTAGAAATAACCTCTAAAGTAAGCTTAGAACTATCAATGCAATATCCCCGTCAAAATAAAATTGTCAAGATAACAGTAAACAACTTGTAACTCACAAACTTCCAAATATTTTTACTGACATAAGTAAAACTTCATTTCATATTGTTGTTACTGGTTACCATAACTTATCAAAGTGAAATAAGTAGTTAAGCAATTCAATTATAGAAACATAACCACAAAAATATTCACCATTTGACACAATATTTTTAACGTGGAAACCCAAATGCGAAAAACCACAGTGAGATGAGACTCACAAGATAACTATCTGAACTCTGTTAAAGTTCAGCCTGTTAGGAGCCAAGCCTGTTAAAGATTTTACAAAAAGTCCTTGCTAAGAACAAATCCTGTTAGGGACCATCCAGTTAATGAATATACTATAATGCCTTGTTAGAAGAAATACCCTGTGAGGAGTAACCTTTGTAAAGGATTTACAATCTAAGCTAATGGATCACCTTGTTATAGGATTTGAATAATACAAAGCTTGTTAGAGCTTAGCCAGTTAGGGGATTTAACTACTATAATTGTTAGAAAACAACAAGAGTTTGTTGATCTGTTTGAATAGAACTTCACTTGCTTGTTCAAATCCTTTTCATGGTCCTATTTGACTTTACTCAAACTGCAGATACATCATCCGATTTGGCAATCACACACTCAATTCAAATTTTCCAACACTTAAACTAAAATAACTCATCGACCTTATAAACAAATCAATTAGGTTGGTAACACAACAAAGCCCAATTCTCATAGAGATTACAAACAAGTCGGTTCAAATATGACCATTGGATTACATAACAATCTCTACACATCATTCAAGAAAGCCTCAACTTCTCCTTGATCACCGCTTCATTGAACTTAGTAGCTCATCACGCTCTTTGCATTACATGCAATATACTTGCTGATTCCCTAGACAAAAAAATATTAAATCAACCCACCAAAAACTCTTTGAAACTCTCTTCATATATTATGCATACGTGTCATAATCATTTCAGCTCATTACCAGATCATAAACCAATATAAAAAATTCACCAAACTTAATCAGTTAGGGTTTATCAAAACAATAGGCAGGTTTTACTTGTTCAACTCTCCAAACTTAGCAATACCGGTTCACTCCAAAAACTTACCTACCGGTTACAGTTTCCTTCCACTTAGCTCTTTCTACCAGTTACAAGACATTATTGCCAGAATAACATTACTGGTTAATTGACATCAATGACAACATAACATATCATCAATGCAATCTTTATGCAAAAGCCAACAGTCTTTGGATGAAATAGTTAATGAGGTAGTGAAGAATGGTAACTTGAAGCCATTATCAGAATGGCATGAAAAATTTGATGAGAATGGTAAAAGAACATTAGAGGAAGCCACTGTAGAATATCTAAATGTATATAGAAAATCCTTAATAGAATTAATATCCAAAATTACCAAGAGCCTATATGATGTTTTGGATATGAGGAGAATAACTACAAAAGTGGAAGAAGAGAGATTAAGAGAATATGTTTTAGTTAACTTATTCTCTATAATTTCTAATGAGGAGATAGCTAGACTTCTTAAGTTAGCCAAAAATGAGTTTCAGAGTAAAACAAAAGTGAATAAGATAACGATTTGGAAAAATGATTAGGTTATTAAGGATAGAGAGAAAATTTTGAGAAATTTTTTAGCTTGAAAATAAATATGAAGTCAATCCAAAAAAAGTTCAAGATGATGATCAGGTAGCTGAGTAGTCTATGGATGATACTACTTATGTCTTGGAAGTTCAAAAACCGGAGTAGGTAGAGGTTAATGTGAAAGAAGAAGTTAGAGTTGAGGATGCAGTTGAAAAGGATGTAGCAAAAGCAGGTGAGGGTAAGGACATGGATGATAATCCTCTAGTTGATGTAGATAAACTTTCGGTTCTTGAGAAGGAAGGAGATACTAAGAAGAATGCAAAAAAGGAGAAGGTGGAGGTTAAGGTTGAATTTGAGACTGAAGCAAGAGACATTACAGAGCCAAAGAAGGGAAAGGAAATAATTGATGATCCAAAATTTGTGCAAGGTCCTATTAACCTCTCCTCTTTATCTCCCATCCAAAAGATTCAAGTAGAATCATTTTCTCAAGATAAGGCTAGTGAGGATCTCTTGAGGTCTCACACTAATGACAGTGTGTTGCTAACCCTGGCATCCAGAGTTTTTGAAAAAATAATGCCTTCTAATCAGAAGGATTCATTCGAGACCCATCCAACCAGTTAAAAAGTTTGATTAACTTTGTAGATAGACATTTTGAGTCTTTTGAAAAATCTACTAAGGAGAAGGTCCGAAATGAATTCAATACAAAGAGGCTCTGATCTTTGAAAAATATGATTACAAATGAAATAGTCACATTAGATGCATGTGTAAAGAGTATGCAAGAAGCACTATCCAAAGGTGGAAACTCATACAAATCATGCCTCTTTGAAAAGGTTCACTGAGGACTTAGAGAAGAAGTCTAAGGGGAATGAGGATGAGCTAGCATGCATATCCTAGTCAATTGATCCTCTGTCAGTTTCTTTGAGCAGTCATTAAGATCAAGTGATATCATTGCTCAGAAAATTAGAAGCTTAAGTCATGATAGGGATAGAATAACTGGAAGAGTTGGAGAACTTCAGAGTTGCATTACTCCCAAGTTGGATATTATGTTCAGTTCCTTGAAGGATACTCAAGATACTCTAGCCAAAAGGGATCTGACAGATCTAAAAAAAAAGAAGCACAATCTTACTTGTTTAGTGGTCTTATAACCATATTGGAGAGTTTGAAGAAGGGTTGGGATAGCCATCTGGATACATTGAAGAACTATTATGCAGACATCTTCAAATTTTTGTGTAAAGACTATGTGTACATATGCAAATAAGATTTTTTGGTTTCTAGAGCCCTACCTTTGCCATCGATGTCAGAGGAGAAGTATAGAGGAGTGAAAAATGTTGATCTTAGGGGGAGTTTCTGATTCTTGGAGTCTGGTTGATAGATTCTTGTCGTAGTGTACATTATTTTGGTTTTGGGCCAACACAGTTATTTTTCACTAAGTGTTACCATCAATGCTAAAGGGGGAGATTGTTGGCAATATAGACTATGTTGTTATTCAGATGTTGTCATTCATGGCTACTAGAGAATAATTTTCATTCCATAGTTCATGATTCATTCATACTGGAAGAGAGATTAAGGTGTGGTGAGGTCCGGTGAGATATAATAGAACATTCGGTAATGTATAGTAATTTGGTTGGTTGATGATTTGTGTTGTGGATCTCAAGATAAGTATTGTAGATACGTAATCCACCTTATTCTAGGTTTGTGGCATTTGGTTTTGAGTGAGTTGGAAGGTTCGGCATACAAGTTTTTCTTAGAATAGTGTGTTAGTCACAAATTTTGGTTTCCCTTCTATCCTTCCTGTAAGAAATAAATCAACTTTGTCTGCATATGAAAAGATCATGGAAATAGAACTCAAGAATAACATATAACAAGGTTTTAAGACCTTCTACACTTTGAACTTATCCAAAGTTCAGGTGGGTATACCTTTTGTGAATATCTTCACACTTTAAAATTGAGATCCACAGTAAACCAGTGCTAAAAAACCTGTGGACTTCATCACCTGAATGAAACTAAAATACTAAAAGAAAAACTTGTATTCATTTTCAGTATTGATCTTCAAGAAAGATAGAAAGAAATCCTACAATCTCATACCAGTTCCTTATCCGGGCCACAGAGTCACCTAAATCAAACAATAATTCTCAAAACTAAAACGTCTCATACATTTCATCACTTCGGCTTTCATGAACCTCATACATTCCTAACTTATACATAGGTCCTTTCCCACTTAACTAAAATAGTTCATCAAATTCAAAGCAACAAACAGTTGATCTACTGATAGAAATATTTCATGCACATTTAATCCCTCTCCTAAAGAGAAAAGCCAGAAATATGTCTATAAGATTGCCTTACAATCCGTGCTCATTTGAATAACCCTAGATTACTCAAAATGAAACCAACAAATTAACGAATGCACACCAGAAGACAACATAGATTTAGGCCCGAAAAGTATTGATCTGTATTTTCATATTCATTTTTGAAAATGTTACATAATTCAAAGTAATCTTTGAGAGAACGAACCTAGATATATTTTCCCAGAGGTTCTTTACAAAATTATTGTGATCCTTTTTCTATTAGTCTTGGTATCCATTTATAATATCATGCATGCATACATGCTTCGGACAATCCTAAGAAAAGTTTGTTACCAATCGCAATGTTCTCCAAGAAACAGTTACAAGTCCTTTTCAGTATCAACGACCTCTTCAACTTGTTGTCCCGCTGCAACTTCTTCTTTTTGTCTGGCATATTTATCCTTCCATTCCTGGAACACGTCATCATTCGGCCAAGAAAAGATAACAATCTTCTTCTTCATTCCTTCTAGCCTTTTCCAAGTGATCCTTAATTGCCCAATTTCTGTTTCTATGAAACCATAATGTGATTTTACCTTTTCAATCTCCTCAATTGTCTTGACAAATAAGGATGTGTCATCAGTGTTAATGATTTCATTAACCCTTTGGGACAATTTGTGATCCATCTCTTCTAACCATGCCTTCTCCTTGTTTAACTGGGTAGGACCAGCAAAACCCCCTGGAAACATCTCATACTTGTGATCAGAATATTCCTTTCTATATAGTTGGGCCTTTCTTTTTACACCTACCCTTTCTTCTAAGAGTATATTCATTTCCTTTATGAATTCATTAATGGACCTGAGATTGTCATTTGCCTCTGCATCTGCATGGGATGAACACATGAGATCTAACTCCTTACCTCTAGGAATCCACTTATTAAGAATTAGTTCCAAGGTGGTTTCATCCTCTCTTAATTCGGTCAAAATATTCAGAATCCTCTTCATAGAAATGTGAATGATAGAGGGCTTAATTGAATCAACAAACTTCAAAATTGTGGCTTTTACCTTTTCCTCATATTTGCTTGTAAATAGGGCTTGAGCCTGTTTCAAATTTTCCAACTCATGTTGAACAGTTTCAGCTGACTGGAAACCAGAAGGCATAGGAGAAGGGGGATATTCTATGATAGGGCTCGTAGGTGGAGGTCTTGCTAGAGAAGAGGCTATCATAAGAATAGAAGATTCACCTAGATGGTGCTGACCTACCAACTAACCCTGAAGTCTAGCAATAATACTGTCTCTATTGGCTACTCCTTCTTTGGCCTCATTGCAAGCCTTTAAGATTGTTTTCAATTTCAATTGGAGATTATCTCTTTTTTTTGCTTCTTTTTCTACCACTGCTACATTGAACTTTGCAGTTTCCAAGACTGTGCTTGCAACTTCCACTACCCCTGTATCTTGAACTCTTTTTACAATCATGCCTTTTAGGAGACTAGAATCTGATACATCTTTCCTTCTTTTATTTCCACCCTTCTTCAATGACCACATGACTAAAGTAGCATTATCTCTGCTAAAGGTCACTCCTTCCATGGGTTTAGTTTCCTTCCCGACTGCTTCAAGTACCAGAGCATCAACTATATCCCACTCAAGGAGGAATAAAACACCAGCTTTTGATACCATCTCTCTTCCCTTTTTAGGGGTAATGGTCTTGAACTCTTCAATCATCTCTTGTTTCACCTCTTCGTCTACTTGAGTTACATATCTGTGAGGTTTCTCACTCTTCCTTTGCTCACATTTGGCTTTGAATTGTTCCATGTTTTTCTTCCATACAAACTACATGAAGGCCCTTGTTGTAACAAAGTTACTATCAGCCAGGAAGTCCTCACTCGCTTGCTTGATAGTAAGGTCTAACTCTTTACCTTTGAGCTCACCATCAGTCAAGTTCATTTCAGCACTAGGTGGCTCTTCTGACATCCCCTCCTGTGTCTCCTCATATGTGTAGGCAATCTCCCCGAGACTCCCTAACTGTAACAGTTGTTCGGCCACCGCCTGCTCATCTCCTATGTGGATGGGGGACTAAGATGGAGAATACAGAGGCTCCTTTGTTTGCACTTCCTTCACTACTCTTTGCCTTTTAGGGGAGTCTTGGATGTCAATGACATCCTCAATTTCTCTTTTCCCTCTTGAAGTGGAAGGTTCACCTGTCACTGGCATCATCACACTGTATCTTGATTTCTTGTGCATTACATAATCACCTAGTGGGATAGCCTTAGCAAAGGCAGGATTAGCTAGAACCAATTTAACCCTGTCACGATCATTTCTCATTATACCCTCCCTTTTTTCTTTCAAAGTTTGCATGAGGTCTTCAAAATAAGGAATTAAGAATTTTATTTTTTCCTCAAAGGGATTCAAACTAGAGGGAGGGTCATAACTGCTATCAAACTGATGAATAAAGTCAAGAGTCCTTTTATATGCAACCCACTTCTCTTTCCTTAGTTCTTGCTCATCCAAATTGAATTCATTCCTAATTAGATCTTCAGGGAACTGAAATTGATGAGGCCTACCTTTACAAACTTCTCTCTTCCTAAACATGTCATTGAAAAAGTCTTTAGGGTCTACACATCTTGAAACGATAGTTGACAATCTATATGGTTTAAGGAATTCTTCAAAATACTTCCAGCCACCTTTAGTGATCACAAAATGATGTGCCATGGTAATAGTTGGGAAAATGGTCCCTTTACCCCTATTTGTCAGCTCTTCCTCTTGTACACCTCTAATTTGCCTTAAGATGTTAGCAATTCCTATCTTCAGTGGGACTTGATAAGGCAATAAATATGGAGTGCCTCTAAAACCATATACTCTGAAAATAGTAGAAACAGGGTACAAATACATATCTCCCCAATTGTGAACAATCTTAATACCTTCTGCAAACTCCTTGGGCAAAAGGAATTCCAAGAGAGTTTTAGGAATCCTAGGGTTTTCTGTGCACAAAAGAATCCTAATCTTAGATGCAAAGCATCTGTCAAACTTTAGATAGCTAGCATCCTCTCTGTCCCATGATAAAACAGTACTCCAAAGTTGAACAGACATCTCTTCCTTATCTTTCACCTTGACCAAATCCATTTCTTTTGCAAAATAATCAGCACCCTTGAACAAAAACATGTGCATTAGAAGATAATACCATCCAAATGGTCTGTCCACCTTACCATTTTTAATCCCTACTAGCCCTTCATGAATTGTATCAGTGAGGTATGACGCATAATCAAATGTTATTGTTAGAGAGGGGTTTAGAATCTGTGCAATCATCAACATGTAATGGGTTGGCATGTTTTTCTCAGCATCTTCTCCAAAAATATGACAAGGTGCCCAATACATACCCTTAGCTCTTAGAGTAAACAGATTCAGGGAGAAGGGTTCCATTATACTGGGGCCTACAACTGTTAACCCTCCTATTTTAAAAAAGAACTTTTTTAATGGGCCACTCCTAAGGTGATCCCTTTGTGCATCATAAACTTGGGCCAGTGATTCAAAATCAATAACCTCTAACAAATTTGAAGCTTCACTGAGGTTAAACACACTTATAAATTCATCATCTTTAATTTCAATCAGGGCTGATCCTTTCACATTCCTGATACATCTAGCTATAGGGTCATAATTTTGTGCAATCAGAGTCAACAAATCTACATCCATGAATACACCAGGGACTATAAGCTTCCCCACATCCAATTCCCATGTGCAATTGAAAGGGGCAAGGGAATGTCTCTGACCAAAACCAACCTTGAATAATCCTAAACCTGACATCCCTATTTGTGGATCCCTTAACCAATTGACTTTGTCATATAGGCCATCCCCGATTCTTAAACGATGGTCCTTTGGTACCAAGTCTTTAGCCTTGGCCCCAACATTGGTAGACATAGTTAGCTGTTCAAGAAAATCATCACAAATATTCCTATCCTGATAATTTACTTTTCCTGTTAAATCCCTTCTTGGCACCATCCCGTTAATGTAACAATATCAATTGGAATTTGCACAAAACTCTAATGAAATAATTCACACAACAACATCGATTCTCAGACTGCAATTAGCAATAAAAAGCACAAAAAACTTGTTAATCACTTGAAGAAAACTATTATGCACCAGTTCCTCTACAACAGACTCGTTTGAAATGATGCCAACATTCAAGTTTGATGCGGACCCTAATACAACAACTCGGCATTAAATTGAGAAATTAATCCTGTATGCTTCGACCATCACCTCAGAATTGATCGTATTCAAAAACAGGCTACAACGGACCACAAGTTCTCTGAGTCTTTCTTTGTTTTAGTCATTTCGCCATTTCATAGAGTTTAAAACCCCCGCACTTTTCTTTCATGAAGCAACGACGATCGTTGGATCTTGGGAACTTACACTACTTTTACTCCTTCCAGTCTTTCAGTGTTAGTGATGGGCCCTACCTTCTTTTCGCCATTTTGTGAACACTAAACCATGCGCGCTTTTACCTCACAAAACAACGCCGACCACTAGATCATCATTTACTTGCTTGGTTTTTACTTCCTGCAGTGACTGCCAATCTTCTTAACTAACCGCGCTCAACCATGACAGCTAACAGTTTTTGCCACTTCACGAAAACTAAACTGCAGGTATCTTCAGGTTGCGAAACAATGACAACCGTTGGATCAAACACGAGATGAACATCATTTAACATGCTTTAGACCTTCCAAGTGGGCCCTCAGCTCGGAGACCACTTGCTCTATCTCATTACTGGCTAACAAACACACGTGGCAATCAGCTATTTGCTTAGGAAATTCCACTGGGTTCTAGCATGAAACCGCCACTTGTCTTACTTCACCATTCTCAACATAACTACCAGTTGAAACAAGGTAGGCCCTTAGCTACCCTTCAGAGCCATGTGTATCTGACAAGTCACTAATTCTTTGCATGAAACAACCCATCTGTCCTGCCATGTCAACTGTTGTGTGATTGCCACCTCATTTCGCTATTTTGTGAACGTTAATCTCTGCTTGACTTGAGGCTGCGAATCCACAACAACTGTCCGATTAAATCCTACTTAATCGGCCTTTAAAACTTATGACTTGCCTGTCCTTTGGGCCCATCGACCCTTTCTCTATTTCACAAAGCTTAAAACTCAAGTCACTTATCTTCATGAAGCAGCGACAACCGTTGGATCTTGGCAACTTGCTTGTCTGTTACCTTTGCTGTGACCACCTCTGTCGAGCCCTCCACCTTTTCACAACTTTGCAAAAGGTAAACAATGGGTATCTTTAGGCCGTGAATCAATGTGAGCCATTGATCTTTTTTTAGCTGATCGTCCTTTAACCAATTACCTTACTCGTCTCTAGGACCTACCAAGTCTTTTGCTACTTCACAAAGGGTAAATCACGTGCACTTTGGGCTAACAAAGCAATGCGAGCTGTTGGATTCAAAACAAGACGCAGTCCTTTAATCAGACGATCAATCATCTGGTCGGGCCTGCCTAGCCTTTTCGCTATTTCGTGAACATTAACCTGCTAGCATCTTTGCCTAGCGAAACAACGACAACCGTAGGATTAACAATGAGTTGCACAATTATTAAGGAGCCCAACAACATTAGAACAAGACTTAGGCAAAGGCATAAATTTTGACAATATTTGAAAGATCGCCTAGGGAAAAACCTATGGGGAAACACTTTTAATGATAAACCGACCCTTCTTTAAGTGGCAAAAGTAACGCAGAAATAGAACATAAGGGTTTTTCAAACATAGGAAGGGTTATAATTTCAAAAAACTTAAACCCTCATTTGATCCAAGAAACTTAGAGGTAACAAGGCCAAGCTAAACACATTTTTGCAGACTTCTATCCAAATATGGGACAAGAATGCCCAATTTTTTAAATAGTGATAACATCGGCTCTGACTGGGGATGGTTGAGTGCAAGACCAACACAAGAATTCAAAAACTCTCTAGAGAACAGACCAAACACAAGCCTAAAAAACAATAACAAAAGAAAAACCTAAATATGTATAAACTAAGACCTACTGTGCATGGACATTAAGAGAAGTAATGTTTCAGGAATTGTCCATGCACTGGAAATTCCTATAGCTCACCATTCATATTTTGCAAAAAATATGAACCCTTTCCATTAAGATCTTAAACCGTAGAGGGCCTATCCATAGTGACTCAAATTTTTTGTGTTTTCCCTTATCTTGTCCTTTCGCATTCCATTGAAGAACCACATCACCAATTTGAAACTTTCTCAACAAGGTTCTTTTGTCAAATGGATATTTGGACTGCAATTGGATCTTCAAATTCCTCTTGTGAGCCAAAGTTCTAATTTCTTCTACCTCCACCATCTGAATCATCCGATCTTCCATAGGTTCAGAGAACTCCATGTCTTCAGCTTGTAGGAACTTATACACTGGAAGAAGATTATTGACTGGCACCCTAGATTGTGTTCCATAAACCAATTCAAAAGGTGAAACCCCAATTGCTCTCTTGGCAGTAACCTTGTCAGCCCATAAAGCTAATTTTAACTTTTGGTCCCAAGACATTTTATTCTCCTCCAGGATTTTCTTAATAATGTTTAATAGGCTCTTATTACTTGATTCAGCTTGCCCATTACCCTGAGGATGATAGGGCGAAGAGTAGGACATAACTATTCCATGGCTGGTGCAAAATTCAATGAAATCTTATGACCTGAAGCTCATGGCATTATCCATCACTCGTTTTATAGGGACTCCAAATCTGTTTATGACATTATCCATCAGGAAGTCAATAACAACCCTACTTGTGGCTCTCCTAGTGGGTATAACCTCAATCTACCTGGTAAAATAATCAATAGCTACTATAATCCACCTATGACCTCTTCTTGATTTTTTAATGATTTCTCCAGTAAAAGAAATGCCCCATTGGACAAAAGGGGCTTCCATTGAGACTGGATTGAGGGGTAAAGCTCCCTCATACTTCAATTTTGATGAAAACTTCTGGCATGGGTCACATCTCTAAGCATGTTCATGGGTATCTTTAAACAAAGTAGGCCAATAATATCCACCCTGAACTATCTTACCAGTAGTTGTCTTGGCAGAGTAGTGACCTCCACACACTCCATCATGCATTTCAGTTAACACTCTTTTAGCCTGGGATTTATCCAAACACATCAGCAATCCCCATCTCTATTCTGCCAAAATAGATCACCTTGAGTGAGGACATATTTTTGTGACTTCAACTTCAATGTCTTTTCTGGTTATGGGTCATCCCTTTTGAAAATGTTGCATCCCTTAAAAAATGTACTATCTCTGAGTACTAAGGTTGTGTCTCAATACTGGTGACCAGGATGTTCTCAATTTCAACATTATTCACTTCAACATCAAGAAGGTTTGATTCAACCATCAGCTTAGCAAGGCCTAAACCTCTCACCAATTTATTGATCTTAATCTCTAAATCAAACTCCTGGATTCTGGTTATCCATCTGCATCTTTTACCAGTCACCTCAGACTGGGATAGAATATCTTTGACAGTTGCATGTGGGACATAAGAAATTACTCATGCATTTAGAAGATATGGCCTAAATACTTTAACAACCTTGACCAGAGCATATGCTTGCTTCTCCATAATTTCATACTTTAACTTTGCAGCATGTAAAGATTTGCTATAAAAAGCTATAGGATGTTCATATCCTTCATTATCCTTTTGTAGAAGAACTGCAGCCACTGTGTGATATGAAGCAAAAGAAAACAGAGAGAAAGGCTTACTGTAGTCAGGGGACTTCAACACTGGTGCCTCCTAAATAGCCCTTTTGATTTCATCAAAAGCCTTTGAAGCTTCTTCATCTCAGCAAAACTTTGTATCCTTCTTAAGCAGTTTAACAATGGGCTTGACTATCTCTGCAAAATTTGCAATAAATCTTCTAACAAAATTTACTTTGCCCAAGAAATATTGGATACCCTTAACACTCTTTGGCTCAGGTACATTTTTTATAGCTTCAATTCTTTCAGGGTCTATTCTAACCCCTTCTTTGGAGACAATATGCCCGAGAAACTTCCCTTCAGTGACAACAAAATGGCACTTTTTTGGATTTAAGGATACACTAAATTCCAGAGCTTTATTGAAAACCTGTTCTAAGTGCCCACAGTGGTCATCGACCTATTTAGAGAAACATGTCAAATCATCTTGATATACTACCATGATAATATTGATGAATTCCTTGAAAGCTACATCCATTGCCCTCTAAAAAGTAGCTCCAGCATTTTTCAAACCAAAAGGCATTCTGACATACACATATGTTCCCCAAGGGGTGGTGAAAGTAGTTTTGAATTGTTCAGATTCTTTTACTAACACCTAGTTATACCCTGAGAACCCAGCCATCATAGACAATAGGTCACAACCAGTTACTCTCTGCAACATTTCTTCCATATTAGGAGAAGAGTAATTATCTTTCAAGGAAGCAACATTTAGGTTCCTAAAATCAACACAGAGTCTTATGTTCCTATTCTTCTTTCTAACTGGGACCAAATTTGACACCCATGATGAATTTCTTATAGGCTTAATGATTCCCCCTTCCCTTAACTTGGTTAATGCTTGTTGCATTTTAGATTCCTACAGGGGGTTGATAGGTCTTTGTTTCTGTCTAAAAGGCTTAGCATTTGGAAGCAAAGGGACTTCATGCTGAAACAAATCTTGTCTATACGCCTTCAGATCTTCATAAGACCAAGAAAAAACATGCTTATATTTTTTTAATAAATTAATAAGGTTTACTCTAACATGAGGAGGCAAATTTTTTCTAATATACACTAACTTAGGGGATGATTTTGTCCCCATGTTTACTTCCTCTAGTTCATCTAACTTAGAGGTTGATTGCTGGTGCAGATGACTGTCACTGTAACTAAACATACCTTCCAGTTCTACCAATCCTTTAGGTATTTCATTAGTTTCTAATTGAAGGTCATTTCAAAACACAGTTTCTCTATTTTCAACCACTTCTACCAAGGCATTGCAATCAATTTTCTATCAATCATAGTCATCAATGTATTGTATAAATCTGAGAATATCTTCATCATCAGCAAACACTTGCCAATTATATACATTATCAGGGATGGAAGGCCTAGCTTTTATCTCAACTGTGGATATACCAGTTAGTGTAGCATCATCATTCTTTAATGCAACATTTTCTAAGAAATCAGCCATGATATTCTTTGACCTCTCTATCCAAGTAATAGAGAATGCACTAAAATGTTCAGTCACATCCCATACTGCATGCTTATATCTTTTCAGTCTATCATTCTTAGATGCATACTTAGCTCTAACCTAAGAAACAACCAATTCTGAGTCTCCTAACACTTTTAACAACTGAATGACATGCCTTTTTGCAACTTCAAGCCCCAATAACAAGGCTTCATATTTAGCAGTGTTGTTTGTACACTAAAAGGCTAGCAAAAGGAATATTTGAAGGTTATACCTGATGGGGACACAAAGAGAACTCCTGCTCCAGATCCTTCTTTAGAGAAAGCTCCATCCAAATACATGTGCCACAAATCATGTTGTTGAGATTCCAATTCAGTCACAATAGAGTCAGTATTCTTCAATTGAGATAAAATTGCTTGTATTCTAAAATTGTCAATATCCACATCAACCATACAGTTGAGCATACTAGGATCTACTTTCTCAATTAACCTAGGGGAAGGTGGTTCTCTATACAATTTGACTTGGTTTTTGTTAATTGGGATAGTAGCGTATGACAAATCCAACTAAACATTTCCACCTACTCCTGTAGCCCACTGTCTAGACAACAACATGCCATAGTGACGTTTAGTGTCAATTACAATGACATCCATCTTGTATGTTTCTTCAAGTAATGTTGCTATTTTTAATTCAACATCTTTCAGTGTACCTATCACTGGCACTACTCTGTTATCCATAGCATAACACTTCCCATACACTGAACTTACTGACAATCCTAATTCTTTCATGACACCATAAGGCATTACATTTGCAGTTGCACCAGAATCTATCATACAGTTTTTAATTAATCGGTTATTCACTAACAAAGTAACATAAAAATGATCAACCTATCAAGGCTCCTATGTAATAGTTGTTCCAACATATACCTCTGGGGTTTGCAACTCATGATTCTTTTCACCTTCCATTGAACCTGAAGGCAAAGCTATGCTACTATCAGATATCTTAGAAAATAAAGATAAAGCAGTTTCTCTATGTTCCTTTATTTTCAATAACTCTATCAATGGGACAATGACCTTCATCTAGGTAAGAGCTGATGAATACTAAGAGGGGGGGTGAATTAGTATGCCAAAAATCTTTGCACTAAAACACTTTGCAAGACTAACAGTAAACCGGTAAAATAATTTAGCAGACAAACCGGTTAACAAACATGCAAACCAAATAGCTACTGATACATTCACCCACAGAAGCACAAACACCATAACACAAGAGATTTTGATGTGGAAACCCAAATGGGAAAAACCACGGTGAGATGGAACTCACAAGTAACTATCTGCAGAATAGAAACCAGACCGGTTAAAGTCAGACCGGTTAAGGTCTTACAATGTTCTTTACCAGAACAGATCCTGTTAGGAATCTCAATCTTTGTTAGGAGATAAGTCTGATTAAAGACTACCTTGCTAGAGGATTTTAGATCCACAGATGTGAACCACCTTGTTAGAGGATTTACAAGAGGCTTTTGGGTCTACCCAGTTAAGGGCTACAGACTTGTCAAAGATGTGAGTAATCAGCAAGTGAGTGATCTAGCAAATAGCACAAATTGCTTGGTTATATCCTTGATAGCTCGATCTTAATGCATTACAGCATTACTTCAGTCTTATGCACATTCATACTCTCTCTAACTCTTTAGCTACCTTGAACCCTAGTAACAACATCAACCTCAACAACAACAACCTTAGAACCCTAGACATGATGTCCTTATAAAGGAATCTGATTTCATGCCGGTCCAATAGGATTACAATACAATTTCCTAGGTTCAATGCATCTGGACATATCTGGTAACACGACACAAAAAGCACCGCCAGAGAGTCGGCACCATCAAATGATCAGTGGATGGTAACTCATCATAGAATGCCAGTTGGTAACTCATCATAGAGTATTACCGGTTCATACAAAATACCATTTGTCAGTTTGTCAAAAATGAAGACTGGTAACAATGTGTTATGCCGCTTTAATCCCTCGTACCGCTTGGTGTCCACGAACCGCTTGGGATCGACATGCCGCTTTAGACTGGGAAACACATTCTGCAAAACATCAATAGTCTAAAGACTATAATACAACATACCAGTTGGAACAAATACCGGTTGTGCTGTAGCTCATACATATAAAGAGGATCTCAATGCAAGTGTGTGTCCATCAATGACAATCACAACATAAACATCAAAAATGCCAACAATCTCCCCCTTTGGCATTGATGGCAACACTTAGGAAAACAAAATTTTGACATCTAAGTGTTTTACAACAAAATCATGCCATTAGCAAAATTGCTCCCCCTAAGCATAAACACTATCCCTTTAACAATACAATGTATAACAATTTTGCATATAGAGATATTCAGAGGATATACCAAAATTTTGATACCAGATACTTTTCACAATACTTCTCCCAAAGTCCAAATAGAATTCTTCTCCCCCTTTGCCAACAATGACAAAGTACTGCTGAACAACCCTGTTTTCATGTGATATTAAAATAATAAAAGTTTATGACAATAAGAAATAATATTTGTCAAAAACAGATTTGAAGTCCTGCAAAAATTGTTTCATCGATAAAGACCAAGACTCAAGTAGGGAGGTGGCAACTGTTGTTCACCAAAAGTGATAACCCAAGAACACCTGCAATTGATCTATGAAGTAGCCAATTCAATCTATTAAGAACCTCAGGGCTTGGACAACATGACAAGGATATGAATCCTTCTACTCTTCAAGCTTTGCAAAACCTAGGCGGGTATACCTTTGATGCTTAGAATTAAACCTATTACACACCTATGACAACATCAACATAAACAGATAGATCTCACCATGGCTCTAAAACAAGTAGTTTATTGTAGATGTGCTAGATCTACACATAAAACTCAACTATGCTTGAGCATGAGATAGATGAAACATTTCAAAACATAACATACACTAAAGATATTCTTATTGGATTTTAAATTGGTTTGAGAACCCCCTTAATTGCAAGATTAGTGCCTTATCCAAGGGCAACAGAATCACAAATCAAACTATAGGTGAAAACTTATACTACAGATTCATCTTAGTTCTCAAGTATTCCTGCATTTAATGCCTTGCATAAATGCATTACTCAGCTCATCCACAGAAAATATCAGATCCAGAAACATAGTCCCTATTTTATTAATGTTTGTTCACAGAGTTTAAAATCTTCCTTGAAGATTACCTACAAACCAACATTACACTCACAGACACAACTGCTCATGCCAACATGATCCTCCTTAAGAATCAGATTTGAATAAAATGAGATTACATTTTAGAGACAAATTCTGCATGAATTTGTGCATGCCTTACATACACAAGAACCTGCAACTAAGAACACCTATAGCAAAGAATTGAACTCCATTGCTGAAAGAAAAGCCCTGCCCTGTACTATCTTCAAGAATACTCAAAAATTGGAAGCCATGAAAAATAGAGCCATTCTCCAAATTTCTGGAACCCTTACAAAATGAGAAGAATTGGGAATAAGAAGGAGAGGGAAGAAAATTAAATCTGCAACTGAAATTGCCAAGTGTCTCCTCTCTAACTGAATTTCATTCCCATCAAAACTGCTCCCAAAATATCTGATCTTTGTCAAAATTGACAACATAATTGGATTGTTCACACTAAGAGCTTTCCGAAAACATATAATACTTCATATTTTGTCCAAAAATACAGCCTTGGGCGAATTAATTCTTCCAATGTGCACAATCATTTAAATTTTTTAATTTTCTCTATAGTCAGAACTATACATTTAACTGATTTTAAATTTGATTTTTGCCTCCCTTTTGGCCTGACACCTTGCACCTGATTGGCTGATGGGGTTAACTAGATGCCACCTGGGATGACACCTCATCACCGCCATGTCATCTGCTTTGTCACTACCACATGTACGCCACCTCAACTCCACGTCATCGCCACCTAGGTGCCACCTCTACGCCACATCCTCGCCACCAGGACGGGACCTACTTGCTGGACATCTGACTGTACCTGCCATGTCATCGCCACCTACACTTCACCATTTTGCATTTCGCCTTTCACCATTTTGCGGCCTCTAACGTTCGTGCATCTTCAATCTCCGAAATCGCACAGACCGTTGGATCAACCCAAACTTGCTCGAACTTTACCACTGCTGCATTTTCGCCAAACCATTTCGCCATTTCGTAGGGCTTAACTCGCATGCACCTCACCTTCGCGAAGTCACGCTGACCATTGATCTATCTCGAACATGCTCGCTGGTTAAGTCGGCCTTTCTCTACAAAATTTTGCTTGTCTACCTCGAGAAGCGTGCCTGCGTGGGGTCCACCTGTCGTCTCTTAGTCACCTCCTCCGATCACCTTGGGATCCGCACCTATGTGTGGGCCCACCTTGGGCGCCCATAGGCATTGTCTGTCAAAAGCCTTGAGGCTTTCACACTATGGTAGTGTGTGGCCTTAGTTTTATATATTAAAAACTTTGCTCGCCCAACCAATGTGGGATATTGCGTTTTGCCTGGCAATGCATTTTTTGGAGGATTTTCCTGTGTTTTAATGGCTTTACACCTACTAATGCAATTTTTTGAAGGTTTTTGTTGGCTGCTACCATGTGGGGAAGGGGATGTGTCAAGCCCTTTTGCCTGCTACTTGCACTTGCTTTAAAAAATTTAAAACCTCCTTTTACCATGCTATTGCTGGAGGATTTATCTTGGCTTTTACCTGCCAATGGCATTTGCTTTGAATTTTATTGCTGCCTCATCAAACTCACACCACATAGGGAGGAGAAGAATGTTTTTACACATGCTATCATTGCATTAGTTTTGAAGATTTCAAAACAATCTTTCATTTCCATGTGCCACAGGGAGGATGGAAAATGGCTGCTTGCCAAAGAATTTGCTTGAAATTTTCTGTGTGTTTTGCAGAATACCACACATAGAAGAGGAGGTTAGTAGAAGTCATGGGCATAAGACTTGTCATTGTATTTGTATGAAGATTTTAAAACCCTCTCCAAACACCACGTTGCTTGTTGTTCCTTGCATTCATATTAAGAATTTTCTGTTTGTCTCTCCTCCAACATTTTCCACTTTGTTTGCCAAGGGAAGATTGGCATTAACATTGCCAATTACACTTGCTGTTCATAGCCACACAAAGGAGAGTTTGGCTAGTTTAACAACCTGGTGGTGCATTTTGCTTTAAAGTTTATTTGCTAGCAATGCATATTTGCTGTCAAAATTCCTTTAAAAAAAAAAAAAACCTCACCATACCACGCACAACAGGGAATAATAGGCAAAGGAAAGGCATTTCAATATGTCAATTGTATTTGTTTGAAGTTTGAATGCCTTCTCACCATAGATGACACTTGGAATTGCATTGTTTAAGAAGCTCAAACTTCCCACTCCATTTTCACATTTCCTGAAAGCTTCATTGTTTTGGTAGTTTCTAATGCCCTTCCAGAAACTACAGCAAGGAGAAGATTTGGGTAAATCGATTGGTATTATGGCTGCCAATTGCATTTTGAAAATTTTAAAACCTTCTTCCAAAAACTCTACTTGTCAGGCGCTTTTTTTTTTAATGTCTCTTCTTTGTCACTGAAAGAGGATTTAGCATTAAACTCGCCAATTTGAAATTGCCTGGAGTTCTACTAGCATCTTCAACTCTATTGACATGTCTCATGATCACAATCCACATTTAAATATTCTGAAATTCCCCCAATAAACAAAGTCGCCAATAAAATGATACGGCACAAGCATGAGCTAGGTCGAGCCCCAAAGTGGGTCCGGCTAAAAAAAAAATCGTTTTCATGCAACTGACCTCTGAAATACTTTGCGAACCTTAAACATACCTCTAGAAATGATCGACATCGTTTTCGGATCATCAAACTGAATTTTGCAACCTTTAGGCAATTATGCCACATTTTCGCATTTAATCGCAAAGACGTAATTTTTAAAGTGGTCAAAACACCTTTCTGGACCTCGCCATATGACAGGCATATACTCTAATATACAAGCATGAATTCTACCAAACGGTTTCTCAAGATGAGTCCCAAGTGAATAGATATTAATTTTTGAAAATGCCCAACTGGCTTTGTTGACACTGCGGACCTGATGAAGTCAATGTCCTGGCAACACATGACGCCTTTCTCAAAAATATCAAATGACCTCCGTAGGCCCTCAAATTTGAAACATAGGTACCTTGAAGTACACATTAAACCTTTGAATCCTTAGTTTGATCACCAGACTGACAGGATGCAAATGGTGCACTCACAAAAATGGCTACATTAACTGATATAGCACTGAAAGTATGGATAACTGAGAACGATGGCAAAATGAGCTCTTTTGAAAACCGATCAAATGGATTGGTAGAGGCTTGAAATTTGAAACATAGCTCATCATTTATACTGAAATTAGCTTGAAACAAACATTATGGCATGATGCTTACTGAGACAATTTTTACACTTGTGCGAAACAGGGACTTGCCAAAACACACAAACTGCAAATGGATTCATCAAGACCTAAAATTTTGCAGGCTGACTCACATTAATGCATACAATTGAGTCCATTTTGAATTTCCTCATGACAATCAATAGGGCAAAATATGTATTCGCTCAAAGTAGGCTACTCAATAAAATCTGCATTTGTGCCTAAAATGCACTTTCAGCTCACCCCTCAAACTCGGTACCTCATAAACTTATCCAAATTGAATTCTGAAAGTTGCACATCACTAAATGGGCCAAATGAAAGGTGTAGGACATAAATCCCGAGCCTTACCCTTCGAAAATCAACTGGCTCCATTTTACCCCCCTTGCTAACTAGGCCATTCAAACTGACTTATTTTATTCATTTGGAAATGCAGGGCAAAATTTTGAAATGGGCCTATAAACTTGACTCAGTTTTAATTAGTCCCAACAGTGGCTCTGACTGGGGATGGTTGATTGCAAGATCAACACAAGAATCCAGATATCTTTGGTTAAGCAGACCACCCAAAAACGGATCATTCTTCCCTTCATTCTTCTCTTCTCATCTCATTTCAAGAACAGGGCTTCCTTATTCTACCCAAACAGTAGGGCACTTTATTGAAAACCACACAACTGAAGCAAAGCGACTGTACAAGATACAAACATACAAACAACTGACCATAAGATGCTCAATCAATCTTAGCATTTACCTCTGTCAAATATCCGATTCTTATCACTTGATATCATGATCGAAACAAAGGCACCTTCCAGTAACAACTGAGCATAGCTTTTATAATCCGCCTCTTTTGTCCCATTACTGAAACAACTAGTGTGCATACCTTTGGTCTGATTTTGAACTTTGTAATCACACATTACTTCAACACAAGTAAAACCATGAGACAAATCACCATAGAGGCCTTCCCATAAGCTGCAATACACTTCACTATCCCAATCAATTCTACCATTTGCAAGGACATCATCATGCTGAACTTTAAAAGTAAAACATTCATTTTCAATATTGTAAAACTCATCAGCACATACCTTATTATCATTTAAATCAATAGAATAAGGGACACTACTAACCAACTGATGCAAACAAGGAACATGAACATTTTGGTCCAAATGTGATACTTCCCTATGCTGATCACACTCTATACTCTCCTTGCTTATCAAACTGAAAACCTTCGCATTCTCAACATCCCATTCATGAAAAAGAATGCATACCTCTGGCTGAAGAAAATCCTCAGCTAAATCTTCTTCATCCAGACTTATGTCTACCTGAAACACTTCCATTTGTGGTTTGAAAAAGTCATCACATAACCTATGCCTCTTGTCTTCATCGCGAAGTAAATTCTTACAACTCATGTTACTGCTGTTTGGAACCTTATTAGCATTACAAATTGGTTCCGCACACGGGGAAACTTCATCCTTTTCATCAATGAAATCAGCACTATGGATATTTGTATCACAAGCAAAGGACTCCAAATCCGGTTCAAGCTTATTATCAACATTCACATCCTCATCATGGTACTTGAAATTCTGAAAGCATTCAAGTGTGGGTTCATTTAAATCTGAAAATAGAACATTACCAGTACTGTCACATATATTCTTATCTTCAAAAACATTTTTGTTTTCAGATTCATAACTAAGGTACATAACTTGGTCTTCCATTATATCATCTTCACAAGATGAATAATAAGAATTCTCATAACCATCATTAGTTGCATGACTGGCATTCATTTGTTGATCATAAGAAAGTGAAAGACTTGTGCCAAGATCATTCTCATTCTGAAATTGATCTTCATTGTTCATTTGCATACCTTCAAGGTGCTAGGAATAGAACTCATTGTCCTCATAATCGGCAACACAACTCCATTTTGAAACACATTCATCACTGGGTATGCTTGCACTGAACACATCATCAACATAATTCACATTTTCATTTTCAGATTTATCAGACTTAACCAAAATCTGATTTTCATCATATTGCACAACTTCACTTACATAATCAACAACATTCAGTGATCCTTCAGTTTTTGGTATTTGAACATCAAATACATTAGCAACATTTAAAGATAGATGGTCATCATTACCATAATTTTCATTATTGTTAACCTTAGGAGATGCATGATCAACTTGATAATTTGCAGTCACATAGTCAGCATAACCGGCATGCAAATCAAATGGTACATATCCCTTGTATATATCAATCTCTGTATCAACATTATCACAACATTGCACATTAATCATTCCATCATCACTGTGAGAGGAGACCGACATTAACAGCAAAGGATCTTGACTCTCATTCAAATTTGAAGCATATGCATCAACAAAACCATTCGGAACTGCAGAGCTTGATGCACCTAGACATGGAATGATTTGCTCAACTCCATATGGCATTTCACCATTGAAGGCATTTTGATAAGAAACTACAGCAGACACAAATTTCTTGGCTATCCCAAATTTCAAATTATTTTCAATGTCTCTAGCTATGTTAAAAGCTTCATACAAAGTCTTAGGTTCTTTGTTTCTCAATAGGAAACCCATCTTCTTACCAAAAGAACTCATATAAATATCCAGACATACCATATCATCAAACGTATACTTTCTGGAAATTTTAGTCAATGCTTATGAAAATCTGATGTTAAATGTGGGTACCAATTCATCTTCCCTGATTTATATATAAGTGAATTCTTTCAACAAGTCATAATCACTCACCTTCTCATTGAATTGATCCATGAAATCTGAAATCAATTCTTCCCATGAGGTAATAGAATTCACTGGCAAAAATGAAAACCAATCTCTTGCATCTTCTTTCAATGACTGAACAAACAATTTCATGCATACATCTTCTTGGCAAATTTCAAACTCTCCTATCAAATCTGAAACTCTTTTTACATGCTGGCATGCTGATTTTGATTTCTTCCCACTGAATATAGGCAAATACTTTCTGATTTCTGTGGGTATGGGATTTGGGTAACTCGGAATACCTTCAAAGTTTAGAGAAGCATAGTGCTTTATACTAAAACTTTTCCTATTACATGGTTGTTCTGGTTTACTAGGCATGGCTCTATGTGGAAATACACAAGGTTGAAAATCTTTACTATTCATTTTCCTTACTTCCACAAATGATTATACAATCTGGAACAAAAAACCTCAAGCACATATCCTTATTCAAATCTATTCCTTAACATTGCTTGACATAGAGTTCTTTCACGTTTGCATACTATGAAGGATAACATACATTGGATATTTTAGCAACATAGATATGCAAATCAATTTTGAGATTCTCTCTTTCCCTCTAAACTAGTGTTCACTAAATGGGAAAACTTCATTAGTAATTCAAATTTTCAGAGGAAATTGTTTTGCATTTGAAACCTCTGAAAATACCTGGAGATTTTGCAGTTGTATAAAACTTGTTGATCTGGAGATTAACTTCCACTTTTAGCACTGTCTTTTACATCAGAGTCGCCACCTCTCGCAGAGAGAACATTTTGAACAACAAAATGTCATTCAACACAAATTTAATTCTCTTTACTCCTTCAATCTCGCTGCAATAAACACTCTTCCAGGCGACAAACACATAGATTTGGGAATAATCAACGCCACATCTATGTATATCTTTCTACTGCACTTTATACCAAACTTTTATGATGAAGGATTCATGTGTAGATCTGCATTAGCAGTGATAACCCATATCTCTGCACTTATATAAAGACCATAAAAACCTTATGCAATACTAATTGCACAAACATTCAGAACTGATATGAACCATAGAGTCGCCACCCAAATAAGGAATTGGGGAAAAGTTTGCATATAGCTGCAAGGACTTGCTCACAACTCAGCAACATGAATTTACTGTTACTCCTTCATAATATATGACATGAGAAAACATATCATTTTGCAGATCTAGAATATTAAACATTCTCTTCACCATAAAATCAATTTACACTCTGTGCATACACAATGGACTGACTAACTGGATGAAATTAGGCAATTTCTATTCATTTTCCCCAGCAGAGTCACCATTTTTGTTGTGGTGACTCGGATGGGATAATCTCAACCTTATATGAATTAAATATTTCTTAACCAGAGGCTCTTGACAGTTCATTTCTTCCCCAGTAGAGTCGCCATTTTTGTTGTTCACCAAAAGTGATAACCCAAGTATACCTCCAATCCTTCTATGAAATGGCCAATTTCAGTCTATGAAACACATCAGGGCTTGGACAACATGACAAGGATATGAATCCTTCTACACTTTAGGCTCTACAAAACCTAGGTGGGTATACCTTTGATGCTTTGAATACAACAATTACAAACACATAACTACATCAACACTAAGCAGATAGATCATTTCACAAGCTCACCAAATCTAGAAACACATTACAAATTGGCTAGATCTGTATAAATCATAAATGAAAACAGAGCTTGGAATGAAAAGAACACACCCCTACACATAAAGGGAAATAGATTTGTCTTTAAAAATGTTGATCTGAAACCATCCCCAAATCTGTCAAAGACCAGTGCCTTGTTCATTGGGCAACAGAGTCACACACACAGAATTACAAAATGTTAATCACAACTGCAAATTGGTTTTCCTTACAACATATCCCTGCATTAATACCTTGTACTAATGCATTACTCAATCCATTCATAAAATTATTAGATCTGGGACACATTCCATTGTTTATGACTGATTATAGAATTTAAACTCTTCATTGAAGAATGCCTACAAACAATCATACAATCTCCTTGAGATGACAAATTATAAGCCTCCTTGAGGATTCAATTCATAACAATTAAATGCATACACAGAAACAATATCATGGGAAATTTACTCATGCCTGACACAAGTAAGACCTGCAACTAGAAAACAATCTGTCATCCTGCAATGTAGCCTCTATACCCTGAATAGATCCATAGAACTTTACAAGTTTGGGTCAAGAATTTCAGAAAATGGAAGCCATGAAAACTGGAGCACTTCCTCACAGAATTTTGGAACCGTTACAACTGAGAAGAATTGGGAATTAAAAGAGGAGGGAAGAAAATCAAATCTACAACTGAAATTATCAAATATCTTCTCTCTAACTGAATTTTACTCCCAGCCAAAATGCTTCCAAAATATCCCACATTTGTCAAAATTAACCCCATAATCGGATTCCTCATTTCGAGAGCTTTCCGAAAACATATAACACTTTATATTTTGGCCAAAATTTAGACCCTAGGCGAATTAATTCCCCAATGTGCTCAATCATTTAAATTTTTCGAAATATAATATAGTTTAGACTATATCATTTACTCATTTTAATTTTGATTTTTCCCTCCATTTGGTCCTGACGCTTTTGCCACGTGGTAGGATCTGATTGGTTGATGGGGTCCACTAGGTGCCACCTGGGATGACACCTCATCACCGCCACATGTTTGCTTGCTCATCCGTCACTTGGTCGCCACGTGTACACCACCTCAGCGCCACATCATCGCCACTTAGGTGCCACCTCTGTGCCACCTCACTGGGCCCGCCTGCTGGACATCTGACTGTACCCACCATCTGTGCGCCACCTGGCTTTCACCATTTCGCAGGCTCTAACTTTCGTGCATCTTTGGCCTGCAAAATCACGCGGGCCATCGATCTTGATCTAACATGCTCACTGGTTAACCTGCTGCATTTTCGCCATTTTCCTTTCGCCATTTCGTAGGGTTTAACGTTCCAGCATCTCACCTTCGCGAAGCCGCGTGCACCGTTGATCCATCTCAAACTTGCTCACTGGTTAAGCCGACTTTTCTTTGCAAAATTCTGCCTGTCTGCCTCGGGAAGTGTGCCTGCGTGGGGTCCACTTGGTCGCCGCTCAGTCACCTCCTCCATCACCTCGGGATCCATGCTCACACATGGGCCCACCTTGGGCGCCCATAGGCACCATCCGTCAAAAGCCTTTATGGCTTAGACATATTACTACTGTTTGTTTTTGCTTATAAACATTAAAAAAGACCATTTCCCAGCCAATGTGGGATATTATGTTTTGCCTGTAGCTGCACTTTGGAGCTTTGCCTGAGTGTTTCATGGCAATTTTTTGTGGGATATTCACCTTGCTATGGCAGAGAGGGAGGTGATCTATGTTCACATTTGGTGTTTCACGTGGGGGAGAAGTATGCACCATGGGTTTGAAAGTTTACTTGCCTCTCCTCTTCAAACACCACGTGCCATGCTACTGTGAGGATTTTTTCAATCTGCAAAATCCAACGCCTAACCTGCACCACAAAAGATCATGGCCAAGGGAGGAGAAGACAACATCCTAAATCAGCCATATTGCATTTACTTGAAGGTTTTGAGTGCCCAACACCCACACAGAGGAAGAGTTTGGCACCATGCCAATATTGCCATCAACTTTATGTTCAACGTAGAGGAGGGGGAAATACTTGTTTGCACCTGTAGATTGTATTTGCTTGGTTTTGCTTTTTGCTTAAAAAAAGAAAAACTCTTTAAAACCCCCCCTGAACATGCCACGTGAGGAATTGAAAATGTTTTTGGTCATCCACGCACCCCTTGTAGCTGTCTGAAGGTTTCGATGAAGTTTCCACGCCTACATAGAAGCTCGCGTGAAGGAAGGAATGCCAAAATTGCATTGGTTGGAAACATCAATTCCTTACTAAACTCCATAGTTAGCAGAGAAAGGGGAGGCACGTGATGTTGGAGGAATTTGGGCATACACCTGTCACATAGCACTTTGCTGAAGGTTCATTTTTCTTTGTTTTACCAGTAATAACCCACGGTAGGCAAGGAAATTGCCAAGGGATTTGTTTGAAGGTATAAAGTGGCTGCCACATTACCAAACACAATGTACACAATAGGTTTAAAGATTTTAAAAGTCTCCCAAACACCATGCAAGCTCAACACACAACAGAGGAAAATTGGATTAATCTGAAATTTTTCACTGGCATTCAATCTTCAATTCAGAGAGGAGGATCTGGCAGTCATGTGAAGTGCAAGATTTGATTGTTGTTTGCATCTACACTTTGCATTTGCTGGAGCTTTAAAATTCACTTCGCAAACTTCAATGCCACACTCCAGCAGCAAGGACTTGGCATATATCATGGAATTTGAGCTCGAACCTGCCACATTACATTAGCTTGGAAATTTTAGAGACTTCTGTCTATTTCACCTTTGCTTTGGAGCTACTGTGTTTGCTTAATGGTTTTCACATTATTTGTTATAAAGTTGACTGCACATAATTGGCTGAATGCCTCCAAGCCATGAAATATGCATTACTCCAAGTTTATAAAAAACTTTGGTTCCGAAATATTTCTCCATTTCCTTCTAACCTCTCCAAAAGAGATTTTCTATACTTATACATATCTGTCCCTGGGAGATTTCATGTCATTGCAATAAGAACAGTTCGCCACAAGAATTAATGCATAAGCATGAGCCAGATCGGGCCCCAAAGTGGGTCCAACTAAAAATTTTTTGTTTTCAAGCTACTGGCCTCTGGAATATCTTCACGGACCTCAAACATACCTCTGGGAATGATCGGCATCATTTTCGGATCATCCGACTGAATTTTGCAACCTCCAGGCGATTACGCCACATTTTTGCATTTAATCGCGAAGACGTAATTTTCAAACCTGTCAAAACACCTTTCTGGAGCTCGCCATCTGACATGCGTGTACTCTGATATACAAGGATGACTTCTATCAAATGGTTTCTCAAGACGAGTCCCGAGCGAAGAGATATTAATTTTCAAAAATGCCCAACTAGCTTTGTCGACACTGCGGACCTGATGAAGTCAATGTCCTGGCAACACATGACGCCTTTCTCAAAAATATCAAATGACTTCCGGAGGCCCTCAAATTTGAAACATAGGTACCTTGAAGTACACATTAAATCTTTGAATCCTCAGTTCGATCACCAGACTGACAGGATGCAAATGGTGCACTCACAAAAATGGCTACATTAACTGATATAGCACTGAAAGTACGGATAACTGAGAACGATGGCAAAATGAGCTCTTTTGAAAACCGATCAAACAGATTGGTAGAGGCTTGAAATTTGAAACGTAGCTCATCATTTATACTGACATTAGCCCAAAACAAACATTATGGCATGAGGCTTACTGAGGCAATTTTTACACTTGTGCGAAACAGGGCTCCGACTAGCTGTCGAAACAAGGACTTGCCAAAACACACAAACTGCAAACGGATTTGGCTATGAAAACTAAGCAAATCGATTCATCAAGACCTGAAATTTTGCAAGTTGACTCACATTAATGCATACAATTAAATCCATTTTGAATTTCCTCATGACAATCAACAGGGCAAAAGATGTAATCACTCAAAGTAGGCTACTCAATAAAATCTGCATTTGTGCCTAAAATGCACTTTCAGCTCACCCCTCAAACTAGGTACCTCATAAACTTATCCAAATTGAATTCTGAAAGTTGCACATCACTGAATAGGCCAAATGAAAGGTGTAGGACATAAATCCTGAGCCTTACCCTTTGAAAATCAACTGGCTCCATTTTAACCCCCTTGCTAACTAGGCCATTCAAACTGACTTATTTTAATCATTTGGAAATGCAGGGCAAAATTTTGAAATAGGCCTATAAACTTGACTCAGTTTTAACTAGTCCCAACAACAACTTCTTTCTCTATTTGCATCTGGGAGACCTATTCTTCCATGGCATCAACTGTGCTCATCTCTTATGTAACTGTCAAGGCATCCAGGTTCAGATAGCACTTCTGAAGAATTTTCCGTCGTGGGAGTAGAACCAGTTGTAGCTCCTGCAAATCTCTAGAGCGGGTGCTGATCTCTTGCTCCATTTTTGCTGATTGGATGTGAAACCGGTGAACGATTTGCCCATAAGTTGCAAAGGAATCATAAGGTGGCTTGAATGTGCTCATGTAGGACTGTAAGTCTATTTGAAGCTTTTGCTTCTGAGCTAGCACATCATCATAGAACAGATGGGGTTGACAGATTTTACTAAGTAGCAGATTTCCCTCATCCAAAGCATTTGTTATATCCTTTTGGTCTTTTTGTAGTTCAGACCAGAGCTCATTCAACTTCTTCACCAGAGCAATGTTAAGAGCTTTTTGATGCTTTTTCTTGACATTTGCCTCAACTACCTCTTCTAGGCTCTACACCTGATCATCCACAATTGTGCATAGGAGCTTAAGTTTGGCCAGTGATGATTCAGTGCTCGAAAGGTTAGTATCGGGTATCAAACCGGTAAGTGTGTCCATAGCCACTTGAATTACATCCCGCTCCTTCTTCCTCCATATGTTTTCAAGGCGCTCTTGAGCTACCTTGATGCTCTGCATTAGCTCCGATTCACTTGTAGACTGGAGATCGATAGGACTGGTGAGGTCAGCCGGTTTGGCTTGACTCCCGGTTGCCTTCGGAGTCTCCATCTGTGTGCACTTCTCCGCTTCTCCTGCCTTATCTTCTTCCGCTTTCTTCTTCTCCGCTTCTCTTGCCTTGTCATCTTCCGCTTTCTTCCTCTCTGCTTCTCTCCACTTCTCTACTTCCTTGTCCTCCTCAACCTTTTTCTTTTCTGCTTCCTTCTTCTTCTCCTGTTCCTTATCTTCCTCTTCTTTCTTTTTCTTTTCATCTTCTTGCTTCTTTTTCTCTTCTTCATCCTTTTTCTTCTTCTCCTCTTCATCTTTCTTCTTCTTCTCCTCTTCATCTTTCTTCTTCTTCTACTCTTCATCTTTCTTCTGCTTCCCTTCTTCATCCTTTTTCCTCTGCTCTGCCTCTTCCTTTGCCACTTCCTGTCTGTCCTCGGCTTGCTTCTCCTATTCAACATGCTGCTCCTGTCCTGTTGCCTCGGATGGTATCTCCTAGGTAACATCTTCTCTGTCCAGGGCATTGACATCAATAGTGTCGACCAGTTCAACAACCAGATTTCCTTCATCATCAAATGCTTCATCCGGTTTGGATATAACCGATTCTTTCTTAGCTTGCCGATTGGCTAGACACGCTTTGTGAGTCTAGACAACGATTACCATATACTGATGAGTGTCCTTTTCGACATCACCAACTCTTCCTTCTAATAGCCAAAGTCTTCTTCTTCTAGTGAAGAAGAGTCCTTTATTTTGGTCAATAACATCAAATAATTTAGAATTTGACAGGTCGGGAAAGTACTGAGAAAAAACTTTATCCTTAATTTCCTGTTCCTTTTCTATGGCAATGTGCCATTTATTATCTAATGCCTTATACAAAGAATCAAGTGTCTGAGATTTAATCTCTGATGGCGACCAGTCATTTTTACACAAATAATTGATAATCTCCTGTAGTACCTCTTCTTTCTCCTCATCACTAAAATCATCATAGTAATCTACTAAATCATGTAGTAATTTTCTCCTAATATTCTTTATTGTTCTTTGACAATGTGTCAAAGGTTTATAGGAGGAGATATTTATATTTACCGGTGCAAATGATGGTTCATTCTTTGTCTTCTTTCTTGTCTGTCTCGCCTTCTTGGGCTGCTCCTCAGACACAGTTTCCTCTGAGTCCAAAGAGTTGCTTTTTGTCTTCCTTTTCCTTTCGAAGACTTTAGCCAGTGTTGCTTCCGGTTTCTTTTTGGTTGGTGACCGCTTGGTCACTTTTGGAGTTGCAGTAGTAACCGGTGCTGATGTTGTAGGCATTGCCTTTGCCTTCTTTACTGCAGGTTCTTTTCCTTTCTTTGCAAAGGGTTCCTCGACCGGTGTAACCCTTTCCAGATAGGTTTCGGTCCTCCTTGCCTTAGGATCAAGAGGTGAGGCAATAAGGGTAGAGGCATACCCTTCCAGCATATCGTACATCATCTCATAGCCCATTGGCTCCACTTCTTCCATTCTAGGCTCAACAGCCTCCATTATGCATTTGTCCACCTGGATGGTGAAACAGATGTCATCTTCATATTTCTTGACGATATCACTTGAGATCCTCATCCTTTGGCTCATTTTTCATCTGAACTCATCAAAATACTTGTTCAGAAACATCAGGGTAACTAGTTCCAATTGCTTGAATGCTCTCCTTGATTTTCTTAGTTACCGGTTGGTTAGGAGACCACTGGACATCTCCTACTCCTGAAAAGTATCCTTGAAAGTAAAAGAACAATCCGACCAGTAGTTGTCCAAACTTAAACCTTTGTGCATTATCCTGTTTGATCGACTTCAGATTTGACAGGAGTTGCCTATGCATACCGGTGCACAGGTCAAATGATGCGTCCTCCTTAATCATCTGGTAAGCGGCATTTACCATTGCAGCAGATACAGAGTTAATTTTGCTAGCAGAGAATGCTCGGTAGCCTATCACAATGCAGGCATACTTAACTAGATCATCCTTGATGGATTTGACTATCATGCCTCGTGAATCGCTCACTGAACTGGTGAGCCTTGTCATTTCAGTTTTGCTTATTGTCTTTAGGGCTGGCACATCCCCTATATTGCAGAAACCGGTGACTGCATGAATTGCCTACGGCATGATATCATGCATCCTCTCCAGGTACATCTTGTCACCGTGGACTCTACTCAAAATGATCCTTATGTGATCTTAGGTAAAATCTTCCAGGAAGTAGACAGCATTGTGCAGTTTCTTCTTCTCCAAGATATTATACTCTGGTTTGATTTTCTTATCCTTGCCACAAAACAAACCTAACTGGGAGTGGATAGCTAGAGACCCTAGGTCTTCAATCTTGCAGTCTATGTAGTCATAAATTCCCTCTTCTACTATCACACCAGCTGGAACTTGTGATAGGGCATTATACTTGGACTTTCATTGAATAAAACTTTCAGATTCAATAGATGCACTAGAACTGGTATGAGATGCGGAAGCCATGATAGAAACTTTAAGAACTTCGAGAAATACCTTTTAAAACACGTGAATTTAGGGCTTTTTGATTATCCTTCACTCCACACTTGGTCGGTTGTTGAATCACCGCTTTGTGTTCTCCACTTGACCGTTTGCTGTTTGAATTCGAATCTCTTTCATGGTTTCTCAATTTCTCAAGATCTCAGCTCAAATTTCCTTTTCGTCGCTCTACTCTTTGTAAAACTGTTCTTTGCTCAAAAACTGATAGTGAGAAATGATTTGAAAAATGTTTATAAACATATCTCTCACCTACCACCATTAATGCTCCTCTATTAGGGCATAAACCCTAATTTGCCTTTTTACCGTTTCTGGTCTTCTGCCAAATAACAGGTATCGCACACCGGTTAAGGTCTTTTACCGGTGTTAACTGAGGGTTCGAGACATTTTGCTGTTTGCTCCCCCTAAGCTTTTTTGAGGCTTAGTTTGCCAGTTCTGATATTTCCACACTTGGTGTAGAAACCGGTTCCTCTTGTAACACCGCTGGTTTCTTCTTTTAGGTTTTTTTCATATCTTCTTGAACTATTTGAACATCAATATTTCCTTCCGGAGTGACCAGTATATCATCAGATATGTTCTTTCTTGATCTATAGAATCTGGCAATGTGACTCGATTTGTTGCAGTGATAGTAGACCAATCCAGGTGCTCTCCAAGGTCCATTGTTCATGTTTCCATTCTTCTTTCTACATGTTGCAAAAGTGTGACCATGATCATGACAAATCCAACAGTTTGCTCTCCATTTGGTTGCCGCTTGATAGCCACCACTTCTTGGCTGATGATTGAAGACATTAAACCGGTTGTGATTCCAGTTCACAAAAGGTTCAGGACCAACTCCTTGGGTCCTCTGAGGATATCTTCCAGTGTCATTAATGACATACCTGCATTCAATTGTTCTATGCCCATACTTGTTTCATGCATAACAGTTACCATTGAATCTATAGGATCTAGGCTTATCATTTAGGAAATAAGGAAAATTGTTGTAAGTCTTACTCCTACACACATTTGCAATATGTCCTTTAATATAGTTGAAACAAACAGGTTTAAACTTTTGCTTACCTTTATCCTTTGATGTCGGTTGTTTCTTTGATGTTCCAACATTTGTACCAGAGGTCTCACCTTCCTCATTACTGGAATAACCAAGCCCATTGGTATTCTTGATTGGTTTGGCAGATTCAAGCTTTTGCTCTAGCTTGACAGTACTCTTGTTGAACTTAGCAATTATTTCCTTTGCCTCAAAGAGTTCTTTGGAAATAGTAGCATTTTCTTCCATCAGGTTTTCATTCTCAGAGATGGCAGTGTTCAGTTCTCCTTGCATGTCTTCCTTTTCCACTTTTCTAGCATGGAGTTGAGCATTTAGGGCACTCATCTCTTGTTTCAGCTTGGAGATCTCATGATCTTTTTCTTTCACCAGGTCTTCAGCTTTTCCCCGGTTCTGAAGCTCTTGACACATCTGGATAGTCAGTCTTTCCAACTCCTTTCTCAGTTTGGAGTTTGATTCATTCAACTTATTTACTTCTGCAATTAGGGCTTCCATGTCTGCTTCATTTGAAGAACTATTTTTAGATAGCTCCATCAGCTTTTCAGCATGTTCTCTCCTTTTTGCTTGAGAGACTTTATATTTAGCCATAAGTTCATCATAGGCTTGCTCAGACTGAGTGAGCCGATGAGTAAGTTCCCTCAATGTGTATTCCCCCATATCTCTTTCCAAGTGGTTAAAATTATAGAAAGGTAGGCTCTGATACCAATTGATGAATACTAAGAGGAGGGGGTGAATTAGCATGCCAAAAATCTTTGCACTAAAACACTTTGCAAGACTAACAATAAACTGGTAAAACAATTTAGCAGACAAACCGGTTAACAAACATGCAAACCAAATAGCTAATGATGCATTCACCCACAAAAGCACAAACACCATAACACAAGAGATTTTGACATGGAAACCCAAATGGGGAAAACCACAGTGACATGGAACTCACAAGTAACTATCTGCAGAATAGAAACCAGACCGGTTAAGGTCAGACCAGTTAAGGTCTTACAATGTTCTTTACCAGAACAGATCCTGTTAGGAATCTCAATCTTTGTTAGGAGATAAGTCCGATTAAAGACTACCTTGCTAGAGGATTTTAGATCCATAGATGTGAACCACCTTGTTAGAGGATTTACAAGAGGCTTTTGGGCCTACCCGGTTAAGGGCTACAGACTTGTCGAAGATGTGAGTAATCAACAAGTGAGTGATCTAGCAAATAGCATAGATTGCTTGGTTAGATCCTTGATAGCTCGATCTTAATGCATTATAGCATTACTTCAGTCTTATGCACATTCATACTCTCTCTAACTCTTCAGCTACCTTGAACCCTAGTAACAACATCAACCTCAACAACAATAACCTTAGACCCTAGACATGATGTCCTTATAAAGGAATCTGATTTCATGTCAGTCCAATAGGATTACAATACAATTTCCTAGGTTCAATGCATCTGGACATATTTGGTAACACGACACAAAAAGCACCGCCAGAGAGTCGGCACCGTCAAATGATCGATGGATGGTAACTCATCATAGAATGCCAATTGGTAACTCATCACAGAGTATTACCGGTTCATACAAAATACCGGTTGCTAATTTGTAAAAAATGAAGACTGGTAACAATGTGTTATGCCGCTTTAATCCCTTGTACTGCTTGGTGTCCACGAACCGCTTGGGGTCGACATGCCGCTTCAGACCGGGAAACACATTCTGCAAAACATCAATAGTCTAAAGACTATAATACAACATACCGGTTGGAACAAATACCTATTGTGCTCTAACTCATACATATAAAGAGGATCTCAATGCAAGTATGTGTCCATCAATGACAATCACAACATAAACATAAAAAATGCCAACAAGAGCCTGAGTCATATCAAATGTGGAGTTATTAATCAACTCAATATTAGCCTTAACTTTCTCTGTCTTAGGCTGACTTGCCTTATTTATTGCAGCAATTCCTTGTATATCACCAGTAGAATTATTATCCATACCTTTGGCCATATCTTTTAATTGGTCATTCCCTTTTTGACTATCTTGGGGCAAGGTGGCTTTACTTGCTGCTTTCTTTTGGGATACCTCTTTTATAAATGTTGAACCAGGTTCACCTTGATCCCCATCCTTCTTAGTACTTCTCAAATTGTAATTGTGCTTGGCTTTGGCTTGTTAGGATGCCCGCAGGTACTGAGAGGGGGGGTGAATCAGTATCTAACCGGTATGAGCAATTTCTTAAGTTAAAACATGTAGAACATATTAGAACAGTGTACCGGTAAGCAGAAAATAATGCAATAAACAGAGATAGAAACAACCACATGAAAAACACACCATAACACAAGGATTTAACAAGGAAACCCGGTGTGGGAAAAACCTCGGTGGGATTTGTGACCCACAATATTCACTTACTGGCCAATAAGAGAATATTACTACTACAAGAGGGGCCTGCACATGCAGGAAGACCAACTGCCTAGAGCTCACTGCTCAAATATAAAATAGGAAGTCTCACTGACTTACAAAATGGATTATATAAATCCAGTATCTTGTACTGCTTCAAAATAGCATCTATAATGCTAGATCTAGTACCAGCTTCTTCTCTGCTTCTTACATAAACCCTTAACCTATAATTCGCATAATAGGTCTGCCTTATTTCGCCTAATTACACTTCTCTCGCCTAATTACACTTCTCTTCCTTACACAAAATGTTCTACAATGATCTCTCTTATATAAGAGTCATTTTACAACTTGCCAAGTCGGCTTACAAAGATTTTACAAATAATAAACAAAATATATTACAACAAAAACCCTGTCGGCCTCTGTGTCGGTATGCTACCTTTCACTGCCGGTGTCGGTGATCTGAGTGCTGGTGTAGAGTTTGATCTTGCTAGTGCTGGTGGAATGCCTTGTCGGTGTCATAGGATTGTAAGGTTGCCATCAATGACAAAACCTTCAATGACCTACAATGTTTCATTGGAGTGTGCATATGCCAACAATCTCCCCCTGAGAAGATAAGTCTTTTGTAGATTATTTTTGCATATTTTCTCATACTACTACTCCCCCTTTGGCATCAATGACAAAGGCTGTCAAGGTGTCAATAGAGTTGTAGTTTTTCTATCTCAACCTTGTAATTGGGTGGTTACAATTTGAAAAATATCTGCCAAAACCAAATTTATGCTTTCCATAAACTTCTTACTGTCTTTTATTGTTGTCTCTGATCATTGAATTGTACCGGTGAGGTGTTGCATATGCTCTGCCGGTGTTTTTTGTCCTTGTACTAATGCCTCAGATATTTCCTTTCTCAAGGATGCTAGATAGTCCAGTCTTGGACTTAGTCTTAGTCTCAGATTTTTAGCCTTGTGTTATTATTCTGTCATTTTCTCTCTCTAGCTTCAGTAATTCTTCCTCAAAACTAGTTATCTTTTGCTCAAAAACTGATAATGTATCAGGTGAATTAACAAAATTGTCAGCAAGTTTATTTATTTCTTCTTGTACCTTGCTCATTTTCTTATCTATGCCAACTGTTAAGAAGTTTGTCTTGCAAGTATCTTTGTACAAAGTTTTAAATTCCTTCAATGAGTTGCATAGTTCTGGTAGAAGTGTGTCAAACTCCCTAGTACACTTCTTTATTTGATCTTCAAAGAATTTTTGTTTTTCAATTTCCAACCTGTCTTTGAATGCCTATTCCTTTATTTGCTCAACTGTCACTGTGTTGTCAGTAATATACTTCGACAAAGTGTCAAGTTGACTCAAAGAATCCTTATTATCTATGTTGCATTTTGGAGCTATCATCTTCAAAATTGGGATTGTGTCATCTATAGCTTTATAAGCTTGTGAACTACAATCAGTTATTTTCTTCAAAGAATCTAAAAGAACTTCAGTTACATTGGTTGATTTATAACCTATTGAGGAGGAACCAACATTTTGAATTCCACCGGTGGAGGAAGTAACCATACTTGTAGCGACCTCTGGTAGGTCAGTCTATGTTTCCATTTCCTTAAGCAAAGGTTTTTGTTTCTCTCCTATTGCCAGTGGCACTATTTCCACATGAACCTATTGTTGTTTTGGAGCCTGTTGCTCTGCTTGTCTCTTTGTCTGTTGATCTGTTTTAGTCTCTATTTTCCCATCTGTCGGTTTACCTTCAGTGTTAACAACATTGTCAGTTGCCAGTGGCTCACTAGCCATGTCTGTCTTATCGATTGTGTCCTTGTCTATCACAATGTTGACCTTTTGAGTATCAACATCCACTGTGTATAGTACCTCAGGATTAGGATTAGTATCCTCTTGTGATACATCCATACTATCATCTACCGGTTGGTGTTTTGTTGTTGTTACCAGTGGAGTAATCAGAGGAGGTGAGGATAAGTTATCTTTTATTTTGATACTAGGAGGTCCACCAACCTTTCCTTTACCCTTATCTTTGTCCTTTTGATAGACATCGATAGGCTTGGAGTTCTTGTATTCTTCTTACTTTTCCTTCTCCACAAGGAATATATCCCATCCATTTTCTGTTTCTTTTGTTACCTCATTTACTCTTCTTGCCATTAGTGAAATATGTCGGTGTGCAGTAGGGAATACTGACCGGTTTGCCTTTGCAATTAGATCATCTATTTCTTTTGGAGAGTTGACTGGGTAGACAGCAAGTAATTTTTCAATTTTGATTTTCTTGTCAAGTTCTACAATAGATTGTCTTCTTGCTTCCAGTCTCTTGAATAATTCATCTGGTAGTTCATCTACAACTTGCATCAAAAACTTCTTATAGATATCCAGGTGTAAAATGACACTATTTTCAACTTGCTCTTTCTCATCTGCTGATAGTGTATCATATAATTTTTCTATGTTCTTGAGATTTCCTTCTTCTGTGATTTCATCCAACAGTTTGTCAATCGAAGAAATATTCTGTTGAGTCCTTTTCTTCTTAGGTGTTATCTTTTTCTCTGGGGGTGTCTTCTTTATCGGAGACCTTATTGCCTGTTATTTTTGTCTAGTTCTTCTAGGCGAGGGTGTGGATACCGGTGAAGGTTATCTTTTCCTTACAAATCTTTTAAATTCAACTAGCTTGTCACTCTCTGAAGAAGTTGCTAGTAGTGACAGGTGAGGTTTTGGTTGTTGTGCCTGTAACTCATCTTCAGTGATACCAGTTTGTTTTAGTACATCTACTTTTATAGCCTTAGCCTGCCTTGAACCTCTTCTCACAGTTGCTTCTACTTTCTTTACTCTCTTCTTAGATTGAATTTGGCTTTCAATGGTCTCAGCACTACCAAATACTTCTTCCTTAGGTTCATTTGGTGCTTCCAGAAGAGCTTTAGCATATGTTTCAATGATGTGGTCATCAGTCTCATAGCCCATTTTAGTAACCCAAATTGTTCTTGGGATAACTACTTCCATCCAGATCTCATCCTTTTTAATCACAAAACATATATCATCCTTGTATTTGTTAACAATTTCTTGTGATAGTCTGATTCTTTTGTTCATTCTGGCCTTTAGTGTTTGAAAATACTCATCAATATTCTTTTCCTTGTTTTCACCCATGTTGTTGAATAAGTCTGATAACTGTTTCCCTACTGGTATGTCAAATCCAAGTTTCTTGTTGCGTATACTGGGCACCTATTTGGTTATATGTAGCATTAAGCATACAAGTAAATTACCAAATCTAAAATTTCCTTTCTTATCCTTCTTGATCTTCCCTAAATTCTCAATCAATTCATCCTTTAGCCATTCACATACATCAATTTTCACATTTTCTTTTACCATATCATGTGCACTTTTTATGCATAAACTGCAAACTAAGTTAAGTCTATTTGCATGAGTTTCTTTGTATCCTAAAATCATCCTAACAAATCTCACATTTATGTCAGACATCATTAACCCTTAGAGACCTTCTGTTGGATGTTGCACCAGTTAGGTTCATTACTAGGTCATTTGAGACCACCTTTGTTTTGTATGGTCTACTACCGGTGGAGGGTAACCCTGTTACAACTTTCACCGCTTCCTTGGTAATTTTATGGACGGATTCAAGCCACAATAATGCACCATGTACTCTACTTAACATTATCCTAATAACTTCCTTGGGGAAATCCAGAATGCTGAGGATCTCAGTGAATCCTAGGGTTTCAATAATTTGGTGTTCAGGTTTTACTTTACCAGAATCATCACAGATAACAAATTTGTACATGTTCTTGATTTCTTCATCTCCTAATTCTTCTATATGACAATGGATATAGATTCTAGGGTCTTCTGCATAAACAAGTCCTTTGAGAATTTGGGAAAAAGCACCTACATTGTCATCCTTTTTAGCTATCTCGGGAACTAGCTGAAATACGGGCCTAGGTCGTTTGATTACCTCGACTATAGTAGGGTTTGCTATGAATTCAGGTACAAAGGAGGATGCCATGATTATAAATACCTTTTTCTACCATAGGAAAGATTGATTGCTGAAGTGCTTTGCCTCTTTGCTCGAAATGCCTTAGCTCTGGAGATTTCACGCTCTTCGAATGTTTGAATGATCAGTGAAGTAAAATGGAGACAAAAAAATTAATTTATAATGTCAATTTACCAACTAGACCACATTTAATGCATGTTGGTTAAGTAATCACTTAACTTTGTCTGTTGGTATAGAAGTAATTTCAACTTCTCACCATCAACCGAGGGAATAATAACATATGTCTCATTGATTGCGAAACCCTCAAGGAAATTTTCTTCAATTTGATGAAGAGACTCCTGCCGGTGGAGTGCTACTCTATTCTGCTAGTGGAGTGTTGCTTGGTTCTACCGATGGAGGAGTATTCTTATCCACATTTAGTTCTGATTTCCCGATCCATTGTTTTGAAAATTCTTTCTTAACCTCTTCAACCTTTTCTTTACCTTTCAAACTAGGACCTTTGTTGTCTGTCGGTGATCCTTTACTTCTACAAAATTTAACAATATGCCCAATTGTGTTACATGCATATCAAGTCACATTATTTTTCTGAATAGCTTTCCCATAACCTATCCCGGTTTGTATCTGCATTGATTAGATAAGTGTCCAAATCTTTCACAAACATAACATCTCACATTCATTCTGCAATTCTTAGAGTTATGACCAACTTTGTTACATTTTGAACATTGACCGGTGGGGGTGTTGATATTCTAATAGTTTCTAGATCTACATTGATTTGCTCTATGACCATACTTGTTATAGTTAAAGCATTTTCCATTAAATTTATAAGTAGTAGGTTGTCTTACCGGTTTTCTATGATCCTGTGTATTTGCAGTACCAGAGCTTTCACCAACTTCAAAGCCAATTCCACAAGTGTCACCTTTAGGTTTTTGATTCTTCAACAAGTTACCAAGTTCTTCTGAGCTTTTCTTGAATTTATCTTTATGTTGATTTGCAGTATCTAGTTCTCTTTCTAAGACTTCTTTTTGCCTCATCAGTTCATTTGAGTCATTCTGTGTGTGCATCAGATCTGTCTTTAACAAATCATTTTCATAGCTGAGTCTTGTGTTTTCATTTGCAGCATCACTTAGTCTTCTAGTCAAATCTTCTTCATTCTTCTTTCTATCTTCAATTTCTTTACAGAATCTCATAGTCATATCCTGCATCTCATTCTTTGTTGTCATGTTCTCTTATTTTAACTTGTTTATCATATCATTAAGAGTTTCTTTTTCATCATTCTCATTTTGCATCTTTTCACAAAGTTCTCTTCTCTTGTTTCTTGAGGTAGTAAGATTTTCTTGAAGTGCTTGAATAATGTCCTGAGCAGCCTTTAGATCATCTTCAAGTTTGATATTTTCAAATTTTTCTGCATCATAGTTTGAGAGAGCTCCTTCAAGTTGCTTCATCAAGTTTTCCATCTCTACCGGTGTTAAGATCTTCCTCAAGTTGTTAGGCTTCTAAAAATAGAGGACCAAGCTCTGATACCAATTGTTAGCATTCCCACATATACTGAGAGGGGGGGTGAATCAGTATCTAACTGGTATGAGCAATTTCTTAACTTAAAACATGTAGAACATATTATAACAGTGTACCGGTAAGTAGAAAATAATGCAATAAACAAAGATAGAAACAACCACATAAAAAACACACCATAACACAAGGATTTAATGAGGAAACCCGGTGTGGGAAAAACCTCGATGGGATTTGTGACCCACAATATTCACTTACTGGCCAATAAGAGAATATTACTGCTACAAGAGGGGCCTGCACATGCAGGAAGACCAACTGGCTAGAGCTCACTGACTTACAAAATGGATTATATAAATCTAGTGTCTTGTACTGCTTCAAAATAACATCTATAATGCCAGATCTAGTACCGGTTTTTGCTCTGCTTCTTACATAAACCCTTAACCTATAATTCGCATAATAGGTCTACCTTATTTCACCTAATTACACTTCTCTTCCTTACACAAAATGTTCTACAATGATCTCTCTTATATAAGAGTCATTTTACAACTTGCCAAGTTGGCTTACAATGATTTTACAAATAATAAACAAAATATATTACAACAAAAATCTTGTCGGCCTCTGTGCCGATATGCTACTTTTCACTGTCGGTGTCGGTGATCTAAGTGCTGGTGTAGAGTCTAATCTTGCTAGTGCCAGTGGAATGCCTTGTCGGTGTCATAGTATTGTAAGGTTGCCATCAATGACAAAACCTTCAATCACCTACAATATCTCATTGGAGTGTGCATATGCCAACATGGCTATGGCAGCCTTAGTAAGATTTCTTACTTCTTCGTCACTGGGTCTTCTGAGATGAACTTTTTCATCTTCAATTGTTACCACATTCAAAGTGGGATTCCAATCAAGTGTCAACTGTCCTTGGTAAGACCTTTTACTATTCAACACATCACATTCACTAAGTTCACTTTGCAATGACTCATCATCACTTTCTATGATAGTTTCAAACATATTTATATTAGGCTCAGCCTCTTGTCTCATGGATTCTTCAAGGGCTTGAGTTACAACACATTGATAAGGAGAATGTGGTCCATCACAAGCCATGCACCAAGGAGTATTCTCTATATTATGAACATTTCCTTCTTTTAAGGGATTTGGGGTATCTTGGTTCTGAGTATTTTTTGGCTTCTCATTTTGAGGTTTGCCATCCTTCCAAGTAGTGTTGTAAGGCATATCATGCAACCTAGGAGGCCTATCTTGCCAATTGTAATGAGGCTTATCATTTTTACTCACCTTGGTAGTAAGATCCTTCATGGCAGTCACTAATTTCTCTATTTTGTCTTCTTCTTTAGCAACTTTATTGGGTTGTTGTTTTGATTCCTGCCACAGCCTACTATCAGTTCTTCTCCCTACTTTCCCAGATGCTTTTCTATTACTCTCTACATTTAAGGCAATTCTAAATGCATCCCTCAGAATATAGGCCATTTTAGAATCAAATACATTGTAATAAGTATTCAGACACATATTATCATCTAACCTCATTACCTGATATAGCCTATGCATTGCTTTCTGAAATCTAGCATTGAAGTTTATGACAATTTCATTATCAGACTTTTTGATATTGTTGAACTCATTGAGCATAAAGCTCACGTTTGTCTTGTCACTGTACTGTTCTTGAAAGTCATTTTAAAAATCTTCCCACGACCCAATGTTGTTCATAGGGAGACCTCTATAACAGTCCCTTGCATCATCTACTAAGGACTGTACAAATAATTTCATGATGACATCTTTGTCTATTATTTCATAATCATTAATTAAGTTACCAAAAGATTTTAAGTTCTCTTCTGCACTGATTGCATTGTTGCCAGCAAATTTGTGGAGTCTATCCCTTAATTTTGTAGGAACATGGTTGGGATACCCTGGTTTTTCATCAAAGAAGAGTTGTCTGTATAACTCCAAGTTAATAGGTCCTCTCTGGAATTGATTTGCAGCAAGATTATTTCCCATGTTCATTCTTACATTAGGGTCATGAGTTAGAGGAATTTGATTACCTTGGTTATTAACATGGGCTATGTTAACTGGGACAGTACTATTAGGCAAGGCTAACTGAATTTTGACTGGAGGGAGTGAAGCTTGCTGAGGAACAAGTTTATTTAGGTCTGCTGAGGGAAAATGTATAGGAGGAGCTTTTAGATAATTAATCTTTCTTTTGACTTCTTCATTGGCTGCTTCTAATTCAGCCTTTTCCAACTCCATTTGCAAATATTCTTTCTCTTTCCTCATCCTCTCCATCTCTCTTTCATGTGCAGATAGCATGTGAGAGATCTCCCCTGTAGTCTTAGATCCAGACCCACCTTCCATGCACTTATGCTTCCCCTTATCTACATTATTTCTAACAGGTTGTAGGTCACTAAGGACTTCCCTATTCGATTGCACAACAGATTTGTATGGAGGGTTGGTCTTGGGAACTAGAATTTCTCTAATGACTAGACCTTCATCCTCACTCTTGGCTTTCTCTTGGGTAAATAACTTAAGATCAGCTATCTGTCTTAAAAGCCTGTCTCTCTCCATCAATTTTGCTTTTACCTCTCTTTCTTTATCTGCTTCCTTTTGTGTTCTTAAGGAAATTAAATGATGGACTCTTTTATTCAGGACTTCAATTTTTTGGGATACCTTATCTTCATTAGGGAAGATTTCTTCAGAGTCTAACACATTGACTTGGTCAATATCAATTAAATTGATGTTTCCATCAATTGTCCTAGGTACAGAATCTCTCTTAATGTTTGAACTATTTATGTCCTTCCCAGAAAAACTAGCATGGGAGATCTCCTGATTTAAAACTTGGACATCTTCAATATTTCCAAACAGACCAGAATGGAAGCCTAAAATATCATGCTTAGATTCGCGGGAAGAAGAATTAGAATTTTCATAGACGGGTCTCTCAGATGACTTGCCCGTATTGATGCTCTTTTGTACCTAAGCAACATTTGATGGCTCATGTACAACTGATTTTTTTGGCCTCTCCGTGCCTGTTCAGGTAATCCATCTTGCAACGTCTCATGAGGATGCTTCCTCATGAAAGACCCGATGTTCCTTCCTCTCTGCATTATACTTGTTTTCTTAAAAGAGTTACACTTATTTAAAAGGACTAGTTATACTTGTCAGAGTCGCCACCCACAAAGACTGTGGGAAATAAGAAAACAAGCTTAAACAAATTACCTGCCAATGTTTAACAAAATCATGAAGATTTTAAAAGAGATAGATAACACAAATTGTTAGAGTAATTGGGTATTTACTTGATTAATTAAACAATATTTGTTTAATTCTTTAAGTTCCTTATTATCTTTTTACACTTAAGCTAACATTAGGTGCACAATAATTAATTATTTTATTAATTATTATGTGCAAGCCTAGGTTTTCCCTTTTTAGGGTTTCTTGACCTATTAGATGTTTTTTTTCTTTTATTTGTATTATTATGACACTACACTTTTTTGGTGAATATTGAGCTCTCCTCTTTTGAGCATATTTTCCTATTTTTTTTGTTCTGTAGATTGTTCTTGCTTCATTGCTTCTCCTTGTGACAGATTGTTTTAGCTTGCAAAAGATCTTTAGGCTCCTATGGTGTTGTTTTTCTTAACTCCAACATGGTATCAGAGCTCAGATCTGCAGCCATCTGTTCTTGTTTTTGAGATTTTTTGCATTGGAAGCAGATCTGGGGTTTCAGGTAATTTTTTGTGTGCCTAAGGATAGGCCTTTTTTTTTTGAGCATTTTGGGCCTAAAAGGATCTCACCATCGTACTCAGAAGGCCCAAAAACCCCTATAGTCATATAAAATTTGTCCATTTTTGACTCTTGAGCATTTGGGTGATTTTTTTCTTCAACACCAGGTCGTACAGCTCTGGCATGCAAATCGAAAAAAAAATTCATTTTTTTTTTTTTGCCTTTTTACGGCATGCAGGCCGGATTTTTGATTTTTTTTTTTTTTTAAAAAAAAAAAAATATATATACTCAAAAATCAAAATCCCAAAAAAAATCAAAAAACAGGGCACAAAATTTTGGATTTTGGTTTTTCAGATTTCGCAGGAATCTGTATTGATAGCCTGGCCACCGTATGATGATTGGCCTGCCAGTCCGACCTGTGTATAGGCTCGCCGTCGGCCCCTCCAGCCCTCGCCGGCAGCCTGCTGGCTCCTCTGGTCCCCGCCGCCGGCCACTCCCCGTCGGCCACCGCCCGGCTCGGCCCCTGCTGCCGCCGCCGACATTCCCCTACAACCGCCGCCACTCCCCACTAGCGGCCCCCTGTAGCTGTCGCCGCCGCTGCGCCCGCAAGTTCCTGCCACTGCCACTCCACCCAGAGGCTCCACTCTGCCCGGGATCACCACCTCCGCCCGGCCCGACCACCACCACCGCCGCCCTCTGGCCACCTCCTCCTGCCTTCTCCACTCTTTAGCATTTTTTGAGAGGGGGTTGGTTTTTGGAGTCTATCGTGAGCATCCAGAGTCGGATTTTAGCAAACAAATAGGCCTCAAAAAGCTGGTTCTGACCTGGACATCGTGAAGTTGGATTTTTTTCCCGCATCTTCTGTTTGACTATATTTTTTTCCAGTCAAAGTTTGGCTTCTTTTCTGCACTTTCGGGGCTGTATAATGGGCAAACAGACTCTATTTTTAAAAAATGAATAGGCGTTGGAAAGCTATCAGCATGCTCTATTCAAATTTGTGATGTTTTTCTCATACTTTTCATCAGATACATAAGATATCAGTTTGAAAGTGTTTTTCTTATGCACTACTTCCTTCTCATCAGTATGTACTAGGGTTTGGGTTTATCTATTGTGGGGGGTGTTTTTTCTTGCTTTCTGTCATTTATATCAGAAATCACAAACACCAAAACTCTCAAAAAAAATAAACCCTTCTGCATCTTCTGTCTAGTCTGAAAGATCACATAATAAAAAAAACCAACAAGCAGGTGCAAGTACAGAGTTTTCTTCTCATGGTCGATCCTTCCGTTGAGTTGTTTACTTCACATAACTATCACACCTGGAAGCCCCGCATCACGAGGATCCTAAGGGCATGAGGGTTGTGGTCTTGTTTGGATGAGGTTCAACCAGTATTGCAGCGTTTTGATGAGCTTCTTCAGCATAGGAACAAGATGGATGAGGCTATGGGTTTGCTCTTCTTACATGTCTCCGACAGTCTTCTATTTCACCTTGATGAGTTTCTCACTACTCGGGCTATTTGGTTGAAGTTTGAGTCTCTCTTCGGGAGGGTCAATGAGATTTAGGCATTGTAGATTGAGGCAAAGTTGGTTTCTTTGTCACCTGATTCCTTTCCCACCATTGAGGATTTCTTGAACAAGTTCAAGACTACCCGATCTGTTCTTCAGGGATGTGGCAAGATCAAGACAGACATAGAGTGCATTCATTTGATTCTTTCAAAGCTTCGATGTCATTTTTAGTTTTTTGCCTCTACTTTCTACTCCACCATGGATGGCTTGGGTGCTCATTTCACCATGCCTACCTTTGATGTCTTTTGTGAGCATTTGTCTCGTGAGTAGTCTCATCTTTCTCAGATGGATATTCTTTCAAGATCCAAGAACAAAGCATTGGTTTCTCAGTCCTCTAAGGAGAAACAAAAGAAGAAACCGAAGACGAAGAAGCCTTTTGCATGTAGTGAGAATCCCTCAAAGCCTGGTCACAAGTCTGAATCTAAACTACCATTTCCTCCCAAGCATGGGAAATCTTCATAGTCTAGTGAGTCTTCCTCCAAGACTAAGAATAAATCAGGAGATACTTGCAATTTTTTGTGGCAAGGAAGGACATCCTATTTCCTGGTGTTGGAAACGTTTAGAGGCTTTAGAGGAAGCCATGTAGCAACATCACATCTCCTCACCTCAGGAATCTTCTCCTTCCATAGGGAAAGGTCATGCTCTCACTGCTCGAGCTTTGACCTATGGGTCCACATGGATACTTGATTCTGATGCTTCTCACCATATGACTCACACTTAGCAGTTGGTTACTTCCCTTGCCTCTTGTGGTACTTCACATATTGGAGTGGGTGACTCAGTTTAGCTTTCCATCTTGGGTTTAGGTTTTGTCTCATTGGATGGGGGTACTCTGCAAGATGTTCTAGTTGTTCCTGACATCTTGATGAACCTCTTGTCCATTTATTAGATTTGCCACTCTGGCTCTGGTAAGACAGTTGAGTTCTCACCATATGATGTGGTTATTCGGGACCTCCATGACTCTGATTTGGTTATAGCTATTGGGAGTGTGGATACTGCATCTTGTATGTATAGATTTGATGGATTTGAGCCCTCTATGGATGTTGGTTTGTCTCTTATAGCACATGCAGATTCAGTGAGTAAGCTTTGGCATGAGCACTTGATCCATGTCAATTACAGATATCTTCAACAGATGAGTACACAGACACTTATTATTGGGCTCCCTTAGACTTCCTGCACTGATGGTGTTTGTCATGGTTGTGTGCTTGGCAAGCATCACAGAGATCCCTTTCCAAAAGGAAGAGCCCCTCGTGCTTTGGCCCCCTTGGAGTTGATTCACAGTGATCTCATGTCATTTCCCACTCCTTTTTTTGGGGCCAAGTATGTGCTCACTTTTATTGATGACTTCTCCAAATGCACATGGGTGTACTTTCTTAAGTACAAGTTTGATGTCTTTGATTCATTTTGAATCTTCAAGACATTTGTTGAGAAGCAGTCAAGATGTTCTATTGGGCGGATACGTATAGATAATGGGGGGGAGTATGTGAATCAGGCTTTCAGAGATTTTTGCACTGAGCATGGTTTGCAGCATCAGTTTATTGTTCCCTACTCAGCAGAATGGTGTCACTGAGTGCAAGAATAGAACCTTATGGGAGATGGCAAATTATATGATTTAGTCCAAGTCCATGGATTCATCTTTTTGGGCTGAGGCAGTCAATTGTGCCAACTATATTCAGAATTGAATGCCTCACAAGGCTATTCGACATATGACTTTTGAGGAGGCTTGGTCTCATAACAAGCCTGATGTTTCCTTTTTCCAATTGTTTGGTAGTGAGGCATGGGCTTTTATTCCTAATGCTCAGAGGAAAGCCATGGAGCAGAAGAGCTGACCACTCATTTTTGTTGGCTACTGTAAGGATGTTAAGGCATACAGGTTGTTTGATCCTGATTCCAGAGAGGTCTTGTTTCACCGGGATGTTCAGTTTGATGAACACCTTCCCACGATGGATACCCCGACTCTAGTGTCTACTCCTCTGCCTACTCCTTCTATTGCCTCTCTTCGGGATCTTTTTGAGGATGATTTTGATGATGGTGTTGATGATCCACCATCCCCACCTCCACTTGCTCCACCTCAGATGCCCAAGTGGGCTCGCTTTACTGTTGAGGCGGTAGGTCCTCTGGCCGGTAATCCTTCAGATACTCATCAGACCTGTTCTCATATTGTGGGTTCTAGTCTTTTGAGTCATGCTATTTCAGATGATCCTCAGAATTTTTTAGAGGCTATCGATCATCTTGAGTGGGATTGTGCTATGGATGAGGAGTATTCTTCTTTGATGAGGAATCATACTTGGGATCTCTGTCCTCTTCCCAAGGGCAGAAAGATGGCTAGGTGTCGTTGGTTGTATCGCACCAAGTATGTTGCTGATGGTTCCATTGATAAGTACAAAGTACGTCTTGTTGCGAAGGGTTTCTCATTGGTTGAGGGTATTGATTACTCTGAGACCTTTTCTCCTATCGCCAAGATGAACTCCATTCGCTTTGTCCTCTCTCTTGTAGCTTCTCGAGGTTGGCCTATTTTTTAGATGGATGTGAAGAGTGCCTTCTTGCATGGGGATCTACAGGAGGAAATCTACATGGAGAAGCCTCAGGGATTTGTGCAGGACAGTTCTTTGGTTTGCAGACTTCAACGTTCATTGTATGGTCTCAAATAGGCCCCTCGGGCTTGGTATGAGAAGATGGATTCTTTCTTGCTCTCCACTGGGTTCACCTGCATTTATTATGACCACACGGTGTACATTTAGCTTCTTGAGGGTGAGATCTTGATTCTTGTGCTATATGTTGATGATCTCCTCATTACCGACAGCTCATCCTCTATGATTCAGCATACTCAGTGAGTCTTGATGGATCAATTTGAGATGATAGATCTTGGTCTTCTACACTATTTCCTTGGTCTTCAGGTGATTCAGTCTTCTGATGGGATCTACATTTACTAGCAGAAGTATGCTCTTGACATGCTTCAGTGCTTTGACATGCTTGATTGCAAGCCTGTTCCCACACCATTTCAGTCAGGGGTTGTTTTGACCACCGCTTGCCTCACTCCTTCAGTAGATTCTACACTTTACAGGCAGTTGGTTGACAGTTTGTTGTACCTGACTCATACTCATCCTAATGTTTCCTTTGCAATTGGCCTTGTCTCTCAATTCTCCCATGATCCTCATGAGAGTCATTGGCAAGCAGCCAAACATATTTTGTGGTACATTCAGGGCTCTAGTTCTCATGGCATTCACTATACATCAGGGGACCCTCACATTGTTGGCTACACTATTTCAGATTGGGCTGGTGATGTCACTGATCAGAAGTCTACTTCTAGCTTTATTTTCTATCTTGGCTCTGGTCCTATCACATGGTCTTGCAAGAAGCAGACTGCTCATGAATTATCATCTACAGAGGTTGAGTACCGCACTACTGTGCTCGCCAGTTAGGAGATCTTATGGCTTCGACAGTTGATGACTGAGTTTGGTTTTCCTCCTGATAGTCCCACTTTTCTTTGGTGTGACAATCAGAGTGCTATTCATATTTCCTACAACCCGGTAGAGCATCAATAGATGAAGCACATTGAGCTTCACATGCATTTCATCTACCAGTTGATTCAGGATGGTGTTCTCATTCTGGAGTACATTCCCACTGCTGAGCAAGTTGTAGACATCTTCACGAAACCTTTTGCATCACCGTTCTATCTTCAGTTGCTCTCTATGCTTGGGGTGAAGGAAGTTGTCCTTGGGGGGTCTTTATGAGGCCTTCCTTCCTTCCTTCTTCTTCTTTCAGCATGTTCTTTTATCTCTTTTTGGAGAGGAGTTTTTTCCCACTGGGTTTTCTTCTTTTCTCCGTTTCATAGAGATTTCATTGTATTTGGGTACCTAATCAGGCCTTGTTGCTAGGACCCCTCTTTCTTGCTTTTAGTAGCTGTTCTAGGCTTTAGCTTCTCCCTAAGTCTAGCTTAAGGGGGGGTGTTAGAGTAATTGGGTATTTACTTGATTAATTAAACAATATTTGTTTAATTCTTTAAGTTCCCTATTATCTTTTTACATTTAAGCTAACATTAGGTGCACAATAATTAATTCTTTTATTAACTATTATGTGCAAGCCTAGGTTTTCTCTTTTTAGGGTTTTTTGACCTAGTAGAGGTTATTTTTCTTTTCTTTGTATTATTATGACACTACACTTTTCTGGTGAATATTGAGCTTTCCTCTTTTGAGCATATTTTCCTATGTTTTTTGTTCTGCAGATTGTTCTTTCTTCATTGCTTCTCCTTGTGACAAATTGTGTTTAGCTTGCAGAAGATCTTTAGGCTCCTATGGTGTTGTGTTTCTCAATTCCAACACAAATGAGAGATCAGGAAATCTTCCACAACATAGATATTCGAAGAAACTTCTGAACTAATTCAAGAACCAATCTGTAACATAGATATGCACTATGACTCTCCCCAACAGAGTTGCCACTTTTGTTAGTCTCAAATTTTGATTTCCCTTCTATCCTTCCTGTAAGAAATAAATCAACTCTGTCTACATATGAAAAGATCAGGGAAATAGAACTCAAGAGTAACATATAACAACGTTTTAAGTCGTTCTACACTTTGAACTTATCTAAAGTCCAGTTGGGTATACCTTTTGTGAATATCTTCACACTTTAAAATAGAGATCCACAATAAACCAGTGCTAAAAAACCTGTGGACTTCATCACCTCAATGAAACTGAAACACTAAAAGAAAAACTTGTATTCATTTTCAGTATTGATCTACAAGAAAGATAGAAATAAATCCTACAATTTGATACCAGTGTCTTATCCGAGCCACAGAGTCACCTAAATCAAACAATAATTCTCAAAACTGAACACTCTCATACATCTCATCACTTCGGCTTTCATGAACCCCATACATGCCTAACATATACATAGGTCCTTTCCCACTTAACTAAAATAGTTCATCAAATTCAAAGCAGCAAACAGTTGATCTACTGATAGAAATATTTCATGCACATTTAATCCCTCTCCTAAAGAGAAAAGCTAGAAATATGTCTATAAGATTGCTTTACAATCCGTGCTCATTTGAATAACCCTAGATTACTCAAAATGAAACCAGCAAATTAATGAATGCACACCAGAAGACAACACAGATTTAGGCCTAAAAAGTATTGATCTATATTTTCATATTCATTTTTGAAAATGTTACATAATTCAAAGTAATCTTTGAGAGAACCAAAAACCTAGATATATTTTGCCAGAGGTTCTTTACAAAATTCTTGTGAACCTTTTTCTATTAGTCTTGGTATCCATTTATAATATCATGGATGCATACAAGCTTCTGACAAACCTAAGAAAAGTTTGTTACCAATCGCAATGTTCTCAAAGAAACAGTTACAAGTCCTTTTTGGTATCAATGACCTCTTCGACTTGTTGTCCCGCTGCAACATCTTCTAACTGTTTGGGAACTTCTTCTTTTTGTCTGGCATATTTATCCTTCCATTCTTGGAATACGTCATCATTCGGCCAAGAAAAACTAACAATCTTCTTCTTCATTCCTTCTGGCCTTTTCCAAGTGACCCTTAATTGCCCAATTTCTGTTTCTATGAAACCATAATGTGATTTTACCTTTTCAATCTCCTGAATTGTCTTGACAAATAAGGATGTGTCATCAGTGTTAATGATTTCATTAACCCTTTGGTACAATTTGTGGTCCAGCTCTTCTAACCATGCCTTCTCATCTTTTAACTAGGTAGGACCAACAAAACCCCGTGGAAACATCTCATACTTGTGATTAGAATATTCCTTTCTATATAGTTGGGCCTTTCTTTTTACACCTACCCTTTCTTTTGAGAGTATATTTATTTCCTTTATGAATTCATTGGTGGACCTGAGATTGTCATTTGCCTCTGCATCTGCATGGGATGAACACATGAGCTCTAACTCCTTACCTCTAGGCATCCACTTATTAAGAATTGGTTCTAAGGTGGTTTCATCCTCTCTTAATTAGGTCAAAATATTCAGTATCATCTTCATAGAAATGTGAATGACAGAGCATAACTGAATCAACAAACTTCAAAATTAAGGCTTTTACCTTTTCCTCATATTTGCTTGCAAATAGGGCTTCAACCTGTTTCAACTTTTCCAACTCATGTTGAACAGTTTCAGCTGACTAGAAACCAGAAGGCATAGGAGAAGGGGGATATTCTATGATAGGGCTCGTAGGTGGAGGTCTTGCTAGAGAAGAGGCTATCATAAGAGTGGAAAATTCACCTGGATGGTGCTGACCTGCCAACTAACCCTGAAGTCTAGCAATAATACTGTCTCTGTTGGCTACTCCTTCTTTGGCCTCATTGTAAGCCTTTAATATTGTTTCCAATTTCAATTGGAGATTAGCTTTTTCTTTTTCCTCTTCTTCTACCACTGCTACATTGAAATTTGCAATTTCCAAGACTGTGCTTGCAGCTTCCACCACCCCTATATCTTGGACTCTTTTTACAATCATGCCTCCTAGGAGACTAGAATCTGATAAATCTTTCCTTCTTTTATTTTCATCCTTCTTCAATGACCACATGACTAAAGAAGCATTATCTTTGTTGAAGGTCACTCCTTCCATGGGTTTAGTTTCCTTCCTGACTGCTTCAAGTACCATAGCATCAACTATATCCCACTCAAGGAGGATTAAAACACCATCTTTTGATACCATCTCTCTTCCCTTTTCAGGGGTAATGGTCTTGAACTCTTCAATCATCTCTTGTTTCACCTCTTCCTCTACTTGAGTTACATCTTTGTGAGGCTGCTCACTCTTCCTTTGTTCACATTTGGCTTTGAATTGTTCCATGTTTTGCTTCCATACAAACTGCATGAAGGCCCCTGTTGTAACAAAGTTACTATCAGCCAGGAACTCCTCACTCGCTTGCTTGACGGTAAGGTCTAACTCTTTACCTTTGAGCTCACCATTAGTCAAGTTCATTTCAGCACTAGGTGGCTCTTCTGACATCCCCTCCCGTGTCTCCTCATATGTGTAGGCAATCTCCCCGAGACTCCCTAACTATAATAGTTGTTCAGCCACCGCCTGGTCATATCCTATGTGGATGGGAGACTGAGATGGAGAATACAGAGGCTCCTTTTTTTGCACTTCCTTCCCCACTCTTTGTCTTTTAGGGGAGTCTTGGATGTCAATGACATCCTCAATTTCTCTTTTCCCTCTTGAAGTGGAATGCTCACCTGTCACTGTCATCATCACACTGTATCTTGATTTCTTGTGCATTACATAATCACCTGGTGGGATAGCCTTAACAAAGGCAGGATTAGCTAGAACCAATTTAACCTTGTCAGGATCATTTCTCATTATAGCCTCCCTTTTTTATTTCAAAGTTTGCATGAGGTCTTCAAAATAAAGAATTAAGAATTTTATTTTTTCCTCCAAGGGATTGAAACTAGAGAGAGGGTCATAACTGCTATCAAACTAATGAATGAAGTCAAGAGCCCTTTTATATGCAATCCACTTCTCTTTCCTTAGTTCTTGCTCATCCAAATTGAATTCATTCCTAATTAGATCTTCAAGGAACTAAAATTGATGAGTCCTACCTTTACAAACTGCTCTCTTCCTAAATATGCCATTGAAAAAGTCTTCAGGGTCTGCACATCTTGAAACACAAGTTGACAATCTATATGGTTTAAGGAATTTTTCAAAATACTTCCAGCCAGCTTTAGTGATCACAAAATTATGTGCCATGGTAATAGTTGGGAAAATGGTCCCTTTACCCCTATTTATCATCTTTTCCTCTTGTACACCTCCAATTTGCCTTAAGACTTCAGTAATTCCTATCTTTAGTGGGACTTGATAAGGCAATAAATATGGAGTGCCTCTGAAACCATATACTCTGAAAAATGTAGAAACAAGGTACAAATACATATCTCCCCAATTGTGAACAATCTTAATACCTTCTGCAAACTCCTTGGGCCTGAGGAATTCCAAGAGAGCTTTAGGAATCCTAGGGTTTTCTATGCACAAAATAATCCTAATCTTAGATGCAAAGCATCTATCAAACTTTAGATAGCTATCATTCTCTTTGTCCCAGGATAAAAACAGTACTCCAAAGTTGAACAGGCATCTATTCCTTATCTTTCACCTTGACCAAATCCATTTCTTTTGCAAAATAATCAGCACCCTTGAACAAAAACATGTGCATTAGAAGAGAATACCATCCAAATGGTCTCTCTATCTTACCATTTTTTATCCCTACTAGCCCTGCATGAATTGCATCAGTGAGGTATGGTGCATAATCAAATGTTATTGCAAGAGAGGGGTTTAGAATTTGTGCAATCATCAGCATGTAATGGGTTGGTATGTTTTTCTTAGTATCTTCTCCAAAAATCTGACAAAGTGCCCAATACATACCCTTAGCTCTTAGAGTAAACAGATTTAGGGAGAAGGGTTCAATTGTACTGGGGCCTGCAACTGTTAACCCTCCTATTTTAACAAATAACTCTTTCAATGGGCCACTCCTAAGGTGATCCCTTTGTGCATCATAAACCTGGGCCAGTGATTCAAAATCAATAGGCTCTAACAAATTTTAAGCTTCACTCAGCTTAAACACACTTCTGAATTCATCAACTTTAATTTTAATTAGGGCTAATCATTTCACATTCTTGATAATCTAGCTATAGGGTCATAATTTTGTGCAATCAAATTCAACAAATCTACATCCATGAATAGACCAGGGACTATAAGTTTCCCCACATCCAATTCCCATGTGCTATTTAAAGGGGCAAGGGAATGTCTCTGACCAAAACCAACCTTGAATAATCCTAAACCTGACATCCCTATTTGTGGATCCCTTAACCAATTGCCTTTGTCATATAGGCCATCCTCAATTCTTAAATGAGGGTTCTTTGGTACCAATTCTTTAGGCTTGGCCCCGACATTGGTAAACATAGTTAGCTATTCAAGAAAATCATCACAAATATTCCTATCCTGATAATTTACTTTTCCCGTTAACTCCCTTCTTGGCACCATCCCATTAATGCAACAATATCAATTGGAATTTGCACAAAACTCTAATGAAACAATTCACACAGCAACATTGATTCTCAGACTGCAGTTAGTGAATGCCAGTCTTCTTAACTAACTAGATCATCATTTACTTGCTCGGTTTTTACTTCCTATAGTGACCGCCAATCTTCTTAACTAACCGTGCTCAACCATGAAGGTTTACGGTTTTCGCCACTTCGCAAAAACTAAACTACAGGCATGTTTAGGTTGTAAAACAATGACAACCATTGGATTGAACATGAGATGAACACCATTTAACATGCTTTAGACCTTCCAAGTGGGCCCTCAACTTGGAGACCACTTTCTCTGTCTCATTAATGGCTAACAAACACCACATGGCAGTCGGCTATTTGCTTAGGAAAATCTACCGGGTTCCATTCTGAAACCGCCACGTGTCTTACTTCACCATTCTCAACATAACTGCCGGTTGAACCAAAGCGGGCCCTCAACTACCCTTCAGAGCCATGTGTATCTGACAAGTCACTAATTCTTTGGACGGAACAACCTGTCTGTCATGGCATGTCAGCCGTCATGTGATTTCCACATCATTTCGCAAACATTAATCTCCGCTTGACTTGAGGCTACGAATCCACGACAACCGTCTGATTAAATCCTACTTAATTGGCCTTTAAAACTTATGACCTTCCTGTCCTTTGGGCCCACTGACCCTTTCGCTATTTCACAAAGCTTAAACCTGAGGCCACTTAAATACATGAAGCAGTGAGAACCGTTGGATCTTGGCAACTTGCTCGTCTATTACCTTTTCTATGACCACCTCTGCTGGGCCCTCCACCTTTTCAAAACTTTGCGAAAGGTAAACAATGAGTATCTTTAGGCCATGAATCAACACAAGTCATTGATCTTTTTTGAGCTGATCGTCCTTTAACCAATTACCTTACTTGCCTCTGGGACCCACCAAGTCTTTCGCTACTTCACAAAGGGTAAATCACGTGCACTTTGGTCTAACGAAGCAACGCAAGCTGTTGGATTCAAAACAAGATGCAGTCCTTTAATCAGATGGTCAATCATCTGGTCGGGCCCGCCTAGCCTTTTTGCTATTTCGCGTAGATTAACCTGCTAGCATCTTTGCCTAGCGAAACAACGACAATAATAGGATTAACAATGAGTTGCACAATTATTAAGGATCCCGACAACATTAGAACAAGACATAGGCAAAGGCGTAAATTTTGAAAATATTTGAAAGACCACCTAGGGAAAAACCTATGGGGGAACACTTTTAACGATAAACCGACCCTTCTTTAAGTGGCAAAAGTAATGCAGCAATAGAACATAAGGGTTTTTCAAACATAGGAAGGGTTAGAATTTAAAAAACCTTAAACCTTCATTTGACCCAAGAAACCCAAAGGTAACAAGGCCAAGCTAAACACATTTTCGCAGACTTCTAGCCAAACATGGGACAAGAATACCCAGTTTTTAAAATAGTGATAACACAGTGATCATCAATAGTAACATGTGGACATTCATTGTGCAGATCATGCAGAGTAATTTTGATGGTTATTTGTGTTCGAGGATGTTAAGAAAGCATGTGGGAAGTGTGTGGATAACTTTCTTTGGTCTGCATGAATTTTTTGGATTGGATTGAGCTGACTTGTTATACACGTTTCATTTGTATGTTATGCATTTTTGGGCCGACATGTAATAGATCTAATTTGATGTTTCTGATATATAAGTGTGAATGATATGATCATTTTGGATATTGATGGTTATGTGGAAAGTTTGTACAAGTGATTGTGTGCAGTTACACATGCGCAATTGAAGTATTTGTGGTCTGGTATAATGTAGAATACCATTTAACAGAGCAAAGTAAGCTTGAATGTTTTGTGCTTAACCAAAACTGTATTTTTTTATTTGTAGATGCTATTTATTAGTTCAGACATTCCAATTATTCTTTGTAATCATTTTGTAAGGCAGTGAGCCTTTCGGGGTTGTAGCCCTTAATGTAATTTGAGCAGTGAACTCTAGGCAGTGTACCTAATTGCATGTGCATCCCCCTTATGTAATATCTCTATACTTATAACAAAGAATATTAATATTGTGGGCCTCAATCCCACCATGGTTTTTTCCTTAATTGGGTTTTCCACGTACAAATCTTAGTGTTATGGTGTGGTGGATATTTGGTTTATGTATTTGCATCTTTCTTTTGTTCAGTTTGATTAAGTGGTTGCAGAATCAGATTAAGAATGTTAAAATTTGTAGAACATTGATTAACCCCCCCTCTCAGTGTTCCTTGTTTCCAACACTTTCATTGATTTCTTGAAAGACTAGGAGACATGTATTGGTTTTGTAAATATGCATATACTTCATTGTACCATGGGGATTCAATACCCACAATCACACACACACATATTCAGGTGATGGGATCTCATATGGTGGTATCATCAAGTGTTCTACTAAGAACTCAAACTGAGTTTCATTGTTCAACATATCTAGTAGAGAACCTACAACCACCATTGTATCGACTGCCTTGCTTTGTACTCTTGGTATTTGCTTAAAGTTTATTTGGCTGAAGTGTTTCTTCAAATATTCCACCATCTATTTCTAGGGCATTAGCTTGTCATCTTTGGTGTTATAATCATCACTGACTTGGTTAACAATGAGCTGGAATCTCCGTAAATACTTAACTTTGTTATTTTCCACTGTATGGTGATGCGAAGTCTTATCGTTCTAAGGAAATTAAGTAGTGGAATAATTTCCTACACTAACCTTGAGAGGTGGATAATGAATTTTTTTTTATCGATTGTCACAAAAGTTACAAAAAACAGAAATAGACATAATAACATTCAAATCATAACACAGTGATTTACGTGGGGAAAACCCTTTTGGGAGAAAACCCCCACACTCCAAAAGCCACCCAATATATTATTTAGTAATAAAAAACAAATTACAATATACTTGTAGAGCAATCTCTTTGCAGGAGTACCACTAATCAAAGAGTCAAAGGTAAGTCAATAGTCATAAGACTCTTACACACAACCTCTATCTCACACACCTCATATATAGGAGATGCAATACAGGAAACCGTCAAACGGTATTACGAAACCATAGGCTGAAACCACCCAATAAAGTATCTAACCTTATCTCCAATCTAGATACCCTATGAGGTTTCAAAAAACACATCAACATGTGTCCCTCCCTTTTACAACTCATCTATGTGTTTCATACAAATAATTTTTCCTATTTTAGGAGTACAAACTTTCAAAGGCAATAACTTGTGAACTGTGTGTCTGATTGACAAACCATTTGAAGATTTGGAAAGATTGCAATGTTCTCTATCACCTTATAAATAATACATTGTTTACACCCACTTTTCAATGTGTTTCAGAGGGTCTAATGTCCCCAAAATTAAGTTTAAACCTTTAATCGCACCCTTCCAAAATGGAAATTTAATATCTTCAAAACTAGTGATCTTGTGATGAAACTTTATCGGCATGCTTATCTAGCCAACTAGAAGCTAATTTCGGGAAAATTTCACAAAATTTGTTGCTTAAATGAAAAACTTACTATAAATAGTAACCTCATGTAAATTCAAGGTTGAGACACCATTTTCCCAACAATGATGAGGGCCTCATACTCAACTATGTTATGTGTGCATGGAAAGATGATTCTGAATGACTTTGGAATTGAATCACCCTGAGGGGTAATGAAGATAATTTTGGCACCTACTCCTTGGTTTGTGTAGGAACCGTCAAAGTATAATTTCTAGCTTGTGGATGCTACCAATGTGAATACAGGCGAGCATTAGGAAAATATGTCGATAGAGGATGACTGTCTTGTAACAGAGCTTTTGCCAACTAATATGCTATAATCTGAACTTTTATTTCCTTTCTATCCACATATTCTATGTTGAACTCACTGAAGATCATGACCCACTTGGCCAATCTTCTAGTTAGTATTGCTATTGTCAAAAGGTACTTAAGAGGATCAGAGTGTGCAATGAGTTTAACTTTATGACTCAACATATAGTGTCTAATCTTTTGAGATGCGAAGATCACTGCTAAACATGCTCATTCTATGAGAGTGTAGTTGGGTTCATACCCTATAAGTGTCCTTCTGATGTAGTAGATAGCTCTTTCTTTCCCTTGGTCATCATGTTGCCATAAGAGGGCTCCCAAAGATGAATTTTTCGCTGATATATATAGTAGAAAAGATTTTCTTGGAATTGGTGGAACTAGAACTGGTGTTGTTAGGAGATAATCCTTCAATTCCTAGAATGCTTCCTGGCACTGGTCTATCTACTTGAAGGTGATTACTTTCTTTATTAGGTGTTAAAATGGGTGGCACTTGTTAGCTAGTTGCACAATAAATATTCTTATTGATTGTAACATTCCTTGTAATACACTTAATTGTTTGAGTGTAGATGGTGTTGGTATTTCAAGATTTTGTTTACCTTTGCGGGTTCAACCTCAATACCTTTATTGGAAACAATGAAACCCAAAATTTTTTTGACTATGAAATTGAACATATAATTCTTTTTATTTAACCTAACTTTGTATTGTTCCAATCTATCAAGTATATTGGAAATAACATCTAGGTGACCATTTTTGGTTCTAGATTTTGTTAATATATCATCCATATAGTCCTCCATGAGTGATATAATTTCATTTCCACCAGTTAATTCAACTATCATGTCTATATTGGGGAGTGGGATGTCATCCTTGGAACAAACTTGGTTAAAATCCTTGAAGACTGTGTATATTCTTATACCCCCAATGAGTTTAGCCACTGGTACTAAGTTAGATATTCATTCTGCATAGTCTATGGGTCTTATGAATCCCACATCTAATAGTTTTTGTAATTCTACCTTTACTAGTAATGCAATTTGTGGAAGAATCTTACAAAGCTTCTATTTATATGGCTTGATTCCTAATGATAGTGGTAGATGATGTAGCACTAGTTGTAGATTCAATCTTGGTATATCTGCATATGACCAAGCAAAGTTTATGGGTCTTTGTTTAAAGAACTGAATGAAGTTGTCTTTCTCTTCGGGATTTAATGATTCAACCAAGTGTATTTTGTGCACAACTTCACCTTCTTCTATGTTGGCTTCCTTTGACTATTCAACAAGTAATGCAAAACTTTCTTGGTTAATGGTAAGATCATCTAGCCTCCTGTTTACGGTGTCCATTTCATCAAAGTCTTCTGGATTAGACGAGGAGCTTGATTGTCCAGAATATGCTATCTTGTTGAGGTCTATTGCAAACCAGATTTATGATAATAATAAGAGAACTCATCTCTAACACCAAGGAACTCTGCTATAGCTTCATCATTTTCAAACCAATCAAGATGTGGTTCTTCATGTTGCCCCCAGTCTATCAAATGTGGATATATTTGGCACAAACCCTTACTTTCTTTGGCATAAGGTTCTTCTAACATCATGCATACATGATTGTCATAAATATATTTATTGAATTTGGATCCAATTATTTATCTTCATAAGTAATACCATCATCAACAGGTGATTGATTGTCATAAGCTCTATCTATTATATAAGGGTTATAGCTATGAAGAGATGGGAATTTGCAGTCATGAGAATCGATTATAATTTAAAAGTATATCTCAATGTCTAATCCTTCTTCATATGGTTCATCAACTTCCTCAATGGGAGAAAGTGAAGTTTTAGCTGTATTGATAAATAGTCGGACATTCCCATAGCTTGTAGATCATTGTTTTGTGATGGAGAAACCTCTGATTTCTTGAAGGAATTCTTATCTTTCGACACTTGAATGACTTGCTAGTGCCAAACTTGTTTCCATTACTACATTAGCTTGTGATGATGATGATGATGCAAGCTCCATATTTAAATCATTGGAGGACACTACACTAACTTCTTGAAGGAGTTGGAGGTCTTCACCACTTGGTTCATTAGCAAGGTAAAATTCAATCAATTCACTTGTTTGAGATGATGGTGCAAACACCCTCATTGAGAGATTACTTTGAGATTCTAATTAAGAATTTTGTATTGTCAGAGTAGGACTATTAAGTATAGCCAGTGTATGTTGTCTATCTTTTGATCTTTGTGTCATATCCTTGTAACCCAGACCTTGGTTCCTTGGATTCTCTTGAGGAAAAACAAGTTATATCCTTCCTTCTTTTTGTGGTCCCAAGCTTATTGTACCACCATAGCCATTTTTATGCAACATTCTGAAACCATTTCTATATTGATCTAAGTGAATCTTGATTACAATCATGTCATCCTCTTCTCTATATAGCCATTAGTTCATATCTTCATCTAGAGATTCCTCTTGTAGATCACCCCATTAGATGAAAGAGAAAGGATCAGAGTATCTAACTATTTCCTTTCCTTGTCTTTTATAGTTGGAGTAGATAGAGGCCTTCCAAAAGATCCTAGGGAAAGAGATAATTTCCTAACAACTGGTATGTTTGAAATGGAATATTCTCTACAGCCTAGTTCTTTGATTTATAATGATGGTATGGTAGGTGTACAAGGTGTTGATAGCTGTGTATCTTTCATTGTTAATAACTCCAAATATGATGTGAGAATATATTCTTGGTTAATAGGCACTTGATTATCAATACTTTCCTTTAAATAGTTGCAATGTTGGAATGGGTCTGGGTCACTGTGTATGGTGATCTCGATGCTGTTATATGGTAATTTGACACATTGATGAAATGTTGATGGCACGACCTGCATTGTATGAATCCATGGGCAAACAAGAAGCATGTTGTACCTCATCTCTCTATCCAAGACTTGGAATGTAATATCAGTTGTGATAGGACCTACTTGTACTGGTAGAGTAACTACTCCTTTTGGCGGGCGTTCCTCATCATCATATGCCTTAATGTTTATCCTTTTTGTCGAATCAATATGTAGATATGAGTATCCCAAATATTTAATCAAGTTGAGTGTACATATGTTTAAATGATCTCCACCATCTATCATCATTCTTCCAGCCTTCTTCTTATGGATGAAAACTTATAAGTGTAGCTGATCATTATGTAAAGGCCTATCTGTAGGAACATCATGATTTGTGAAAGTAATGTGGGTAGCAGTGGCCAAATTTCCAAACATGGATTGGAAAGTGTTTTCATCTATATCTCAAGAAAAAACTAATTCTTAAAGAGCCTTGTTCAAAATAGCTCTATTATTTGATGATATTTGGAGAAAATCAAAGAGTGATATCTATGCCAGGGTTTTTTTCAACTGATCAACCACATTGTAATTTCTTACTGTCGTAGGTGGATTAGAAGGAAATCCTTGTAATATAATTTTTAACCATAGTGTAATTACTGCATGATCTCTATTTCTTGGAGTTACAGTGATGGCAACACCTATATCATCTCTTGAACTGAGTGTATTGATGGTATAGTCATATGAAACCTTGGTATAATTTGCAGTATTATATTGTGTCCCTAAGTAGGAAGCTTTACCCTTATCATGTTTAAAAAAATGATCTTTAGAGATAGTATGGTTTGTATTAGTTGATCCCTTGTTGGTGTCTACAGTTATGTCATCTTGGTCTATAAGATCTTGAATGAAGTTTTTCAGTTTGTAACAAATTGACATTTTGTGGCCCTTTGTGTGATGATAATCACATAAGTCATTGTCCTTCTACCAGGTCAGTTTGAAGGGACTTGGTTCATATAACTTGATTTCTAGAAAAGTGATTATATTGGTCTATATCAGTTTCTTTGATGAATAATGATTTACAACAAATACCCTAACTGGTACTGAGAGGGGGGGTGAATCAATACAGACAAAAACATCTCAACAACTTATCAAGTTAAGACAATGATAGTCAGTTGTCTTCATCACTGAACTTAACCATGGCAATATCGGTTAAACACAGTAAGACTTCAGACAACTAAACCAGAAAAACTGAATACTTCAAATAACATTCAACACTTGATAACTACTTCACCAATATACTCATGCAAGTGTTGTATCAGTAATACCATAACAAATAGCTTTGCATGCATATCCACCTAAACAAAGACTGCTCAATCATCACATCAAAAATGGACAACTCATGACACATAGATTTTTCACATGGAAACTCAAATGGGAAAAACCATGGTGGGGATGAATACCCACAAGCTTGGTTTTGAACTCTTTTGCAGCTCGCTATATTAGGAGCCTAGTCTGGTTAAAGACTTTACAATAAAGTTCTATTAGGAACCTATCATGTTAAAGCTCACCCAGTTTAGGAATGGCTATATACCCTATTAAAGGTTACCTCGCTAGAGGATTTTAAGAACTCAATGATCTTGAGTCACCTAGTTAGAGGATTTACAATAAGCCTGTTAAAGCTACCCGGTAAAGGGATTTTCCTACTATTGAAATGGTTAGAAGACAACAGGTAAAACTCTGATCTAATAACACCACTATATGCTAAGGCAGATCCTTTTTAGCTCCTCTACTCTGCAATCACACTCTGCAGTTTTCCACTCACTGGTTTGGCAAGTATCTCATCACTTGGATACACAACACAACATTTTCCAACACTTACAATATCAAAACTCATCTACCTTATATACAACAATTAGGTCGGTAGCATAAACCCTAAACCCTAAACATTTTATGTTTACAATTACAAGCAGTCCAATCCTAACCATTCAAAACACTTTGCATAGAATAAAACAATCTCAAATAGATCACAAGTCATTATGCATCATCCATTCTTCACTGCATATGGAAATCAGTAACCCATCACGCTCTCTTCACATATGGCTAAGAAGAATGTACATTCCTGAGGTAGACATTTAATGCAATCGATCTTCACATGCAAGATCTTCAAGGAAATCCTTCACGGGCACAAAATTGACGTGGCATCTCGATCTCATCCTTATCTCTTAGCTAACTCATCACAAAATGTCACTGGTTGCATCACACAAGCTAGATTGCCAAACAAAAAACCCTAGAGCTAAGACTACCAACCGGGAGTCACACTTAGTGAAACCCTGACACTAGTCCACTTCATCCCTTCATACCGGTTCTCCTCTTATTGACATCAATGACAACATACATTATCATCATACCGGTTCATCATATGCCAACAATCTCTCCCTTTGGCATTGATGGCAATACTCAATGTAGCATTGCTACTATAAAAAAAACATGGACCAGTGCAACTGTAACATATATCTTCATCATCATATGTCTTCTCCCCTATACATCATATATCTTCTCCCATATCATACATCATCAGATATCTTCTCCCCCTTTGATAGCAATGCCAAAGTGGAGGCACAAACTTCCACTCTCCACTATGTTGCTCCCCCTATGGAGTAGCATCCTTCAACACATCAATCCTGAAAGATTTGACACTATAGTACCTGACTGATGTGGAGTAAACATTTTTTATTTACCTCATGAAGGGCTAGAACCCCTAGGTCACCTCTCAAATAGGTAAATGTAGTTTTCAGTAAGGGCTTAGTGAATATGTCTGCTAGCTGCTCCTTACTAGAAACATGTTCTAATGCAACCTCTTTGTTTTGAACCTTCTCTCTCAAGAAGTGATACTTGAGCTTAATGTGTTTAGTTCTAGCATGCAATACTAGATTCTTGGAAATATTTATTGCACTTGTGTTGTCACAAAATATACTCACCAGTTCAGATATAGGTACTTTGAAACCATCCAATACATGTTTCATCCAGATTGCTTGAGTACAGTTCATAAATGTATTGGAGTTGAGAAATACAACCCCACAGTAGCCTGAAGATCTTCTGCAAGACGAATAACCTGTTACAAGGAGAAGCAAGGAAGCAATAATCTAAAGAACACACAAAACACAGGAAAAATATTCTCAAAAGATGAGAGCTCCAATTCACCAAAAATGTATTGTGAAAAGATAATACAATGAAAAGAAAAATAACCTCTAATAGGTCAATAAACCCTAAAAAGGGAAAACCCTAGGCTTGCACATAATAATTAATAAAATAATTAATTAATATGCACCTAATGTTAGCTTAAGTGTAAAAAGATAATTGAGAACTTAAAGAATTAAACAAATATTGTTTAATTAATTGAGTAAAGACCCAATTACTCTAACACCCCCCCTTCAGCTAGACTTAGGGAGAAGCTAAAACCTAGAACAACTACTGAAAGCATGAAAGATGGGTCCCGACAACAAGGCCTAATCAGGTACCCAAATACAATAAAATCTCTATGAAAAAGAGACAAAGGAGAAAACCCAATGGGAAAAAACTCCTCTCCAAAAAGAGATAAAAGAACAAGCTGAAAGAAGAAGAAGGAAGGAAGGGCTCATAAAGACCTCCCAAGGAAAACTTCCTTTAGCCCAAGCATAGAGCGCAACTGAAGATAGCGTGGTGATGCAAAAGGTTTTGTGAAGATGTCTGCAACCTACTTGGAAGTGGGAACGTACTCCAGAATGAGAACACCATCATGATTCAACTAGCGGATGAAATGCATGTGAAGCTCAATGTGCTTTGTCCGCTGATGCTCTATCGGGTTGTGGGAAATATGAATAGCGCTCTGATTGTCACACCAAAGAACAGTGGGACTATCAGGAGGAAAACCAAACTCAGTCATCAACTATCGAAGCCATAAGATCTCTTGACTAGCGAGCACAACAACTCGGTACTCAGCCTCTGTAGATGATAATGCATGAGCAGTCTGCTTTTTGCAAGACCATGTGATAGGACCAGAGCCAAGACAAAAAACAAAGCTAGAAGTAGACTTCTGATCAGTGACATCACCAGCCCAATTTGAGTCAGTGTAGCCAACAATGTGAGGTTCCCCTAATGTGTAGTGAATGCCATGAGAACTAGTGCCCTGAATGTATCTCAAAATACATTTGGCAGCTTGCCAATGACTTACATGAGGATCATGGGAGAATCAAGAGACAAGACCAACCGCAAAGGAAATATCAGGATGAGTGTGAGTCAGGTACAACAAACTACCAACCAACTGCCTGTAAAGTGTAGAATCAACTGAAGGAGTGGGACAAGCAGTAATCAAAACAACCCCTGACTAAAATGGAGTGGGAGCAGGCTTGCAATCAAACATGTCAAAGTGTTGAAGCATGTCAAGAGCATACTTCTGCTGGTAAAGGTAGATCCCATCAGAAGACTGAATCACCTGAAGACCAAGGAAATAGTGCAAAAAATCAAGATCTGTCATATCAAACTGATCCATCAAGGCACACTGAATATGTTGAATCATAGAGGATGAGCTACTTGTGATGAGGAGATCATCGACATATAGCACAAGAATCAGGATGTCACCCTCAAGAAGCTGAATGTACACTGTGTGATCAGAATGACTGCGGGAGAACCCAGTGGAGAGCAAGAAAGAGTCCATCTTCTCATACCAAGCTCGAGTGGCCTGTTTGAGACCATACAATGAACGTCGAAGTTTGCAAACCAAAGAATTATCCTGCACAAATCCCTGAGGCTGCTCTATTTAGATTTCCTCCTGTAGATCCCCATGCAAGAAGGCACTCTTCACATCCATCTAAAAAATAGGCCAACTCAATCTAGACCCAAAAAACCAACCCCCTCTCAAAAAGACTAAAGAGAGGAGCAGGTGGTCAGAGGGCGAAGGTGAAGGTGGCGGGCCGGGCGGAGGTGGCGCTCGGGTCAAGTGGAGGTGGTGCGCCCTGGATGGAGTGGAGCGACTTCTTGCAAGAGTCTCCGGTCGGTGGCGAAGCTGAGTGGGGATGCTGCCGGTGGGGGCCGCAGACTGTAGCTGGGGGCGGGGGCGGGGGCGAAGTTACCAGCAGGGGCCGCAGATGGGAGTCGGCGGTGGGGGCGGAGGGGCCAGTGGCGGCCAGAGGGCCGACGGGGGCTAGCCAGCGGGAGTCGGGGCTAATGGGGCCTGGCTGACAGGGCCGTAGGTGTCATACGGTGTCCTGCGGTACCTTCTGACACCCGCAACCTCCCAAAAAAAAAGCACAAAAAACCCCTTTTTTTTTGTAAAATTTTTCACGCCCCTTGTGATTTTTTGAGTTTTTTTTTTAAATTTTGAAATATTTTTTTGATAAAGTCAAGATCCGGCCTGCATGCCGTAAAAAGGCAAAATTTCTTTTTTTTTTTTTCTCAATTTGCATGCCAGAGTCGTATGGCCTGGTTGGGAGAAAAAAATTGCCCAAATGCGCAACAGTAAAAAATGGACAAATTTTAAATGACTATAGTGGTTTTTGGGCCTTCTAAGCATGATGGTGAGGTCCGTTTAGGCCCAAAGTACTCAGAAAAAAAAACTTAACCCTAAGCACACAAAAAAATGCCTGAAACCCCAGATCTGCTTCCAATGCAAAATTCTCAAAAATAGGAACAGATAGTTGCAGATCTGAGCTCTGATACCATATTGAAGTTGAGAAATACAACCCCATAGTATCTTGAAGATCTTCTGCAAGCCGAATAACTTGTTACAAGGAGAAGCAAGGAAGCAATAATCTAAAGAACACACAAAACACAGTAAAAATATTCTCAAAAGATGAGAGCTCCAATTCACCAAAAATATATTTTGAAAAGATAATACAATGAAAAGAAAAAATAACCTCTAATAGGTCAATAAACCCTAAAAAGGGAAAACCCTAGGCTTGCACATAATAATTAATAAAATAATTAATTAATATGCACCTAATGTTAGCTTAAGTGTAAAAAGATAATTGAGAACTTAAAGAATTAAACAAATATTGTTTAATTAATCAAGTAAAGACCCAATTACTCTAATAAAATGCCACCACATACTCTGCTTCAGCTATAGATTGGGAAATATAGCTCTGCTTCTTACTCGTCCATGAGACTAGTTTTCCACCAAGAAAGAACACTCCACCGGTTGTGCTCTTCCGGTCGTCCATATTACCTACCCAATTTGCATCGGTAAATATTTTGAGATTAAAATCACCATTGTATGGATACCACAATCCATAATCAACTGTCCCTTTCAGTTATCTAAGAATCCTCTTGACTGCTACCAAGTGGGATTCCCTTGGAATCTTCTAAAAATGGGTCACAGTTCCCACTACATGAGAAATATCTAGTTTGCTTACCAATCATTGACCGATACTCCTCATTCACCAATGCTGATTATTTTCCTTAGTCAATTTGTAGCCGGTCACCATTGGTGTACCAACTAGTTTTCTCTCCTCCATGCCTAAGGTCTTCAATACCTCTTTGACATACTTGGACTGGGTAATACAGATACCCTCTTTCATCTGCTGAATTTGTAGACCAATGAAGAACTTTATCTCTCCAATCAGGGACATCTCAAACTCTTTCTTCATTTCATTTGCAAATGCATGGCTCATTTCATCATCTCCTCCAAAGATTATTTCATCTACAAACACTTCACAGATCAAAATCTGATCACCTTCAGATTTCAGGTAGATGTTGTTGTCCTCACTTGCTCTTTGAAATCCTATCTTCACAAGATGAGAGTGTAACTGTTCATACCATGCCCTTGGTGCTTGTTTCAATCCATATAGAGCCTTGTGTAATCTACACACCATGTTACTATCTTCTGACAAAGAAAATCCATTTGGTTGCTCAATATACAATTCTTCTTCTAGGATTCCATTTAGGAATGCAGACTTCACATCCATCTGGTATACCTTGAATCCCTTACATGTTGCAAATGCAAGTAGCATTCAAACACCTTCCAATCTAGCCACTAGGGCAAAGGTTTCTCCATAGTCTTCTCCCTCTTCCTAAGCATATCCCTTGCATACAAATCTTGCCTTGTTCCTTACAACTGTGCCTTCTTCATTCAGCTTATTCCTGAAGACCCATTTGGTACCTATGAAATTCTTGTGTTCTAGTCTGGGTACCAAGGACCATGTTGCATTCTTTTCTTTTTGGCCCAGCTCCTCTTCCATTGCCTTAATCCAGTCTTCATTTGTAAGTGCCTCTCTAGTGGTCTTAGGCTCAAATTCAGAAATCATGCAAGAGTTTTCTTTCATCTTTCTTCTTGTGAGTATCCATGCATCTTTATCTCCTATGATATGCTTCAGATCATGGTGAAGTTTCACATATCTAGGAATGACTCTAGCTAGTTCTTCTTTCTTTTCCTCTTCTTCTTCTTCTTCTCCATCATCTTCTTCACCTATTGTAGCTTCTACTAGTATAGGAACACTGAGGTCTTTGCTTGTTTCTTTCTTAAACAATTCCCAGAAGGCTACACCCGGTTCATCTTCCACTTGCTTGCTACAGGTTTCCTCAGTCTCCTCAGGGGATTCATCAACCCTGACATTGATGCTCTCAATAATTTTCTGAGTCCTATTGTTGTAGCACTTGAGAGCTTTGCTCTTAGTGGAATATTCCAAAAATATTCCTTCATCACATTTAGCATCAAACTTTCTCGGATGCTCACCTCTCTTGATATAACACTTACTACCAAATACTTTAAAATAACTTACAGTGGGAGTCTTCCCAGTCCAGTACTCATAAGGGGTTTTATCTTTACCTTTATTGATGAGTACCTGGTTCATAGTATATACTGCAGTGCTCACTGCTTCTCTCCAAAAAGTGTGAGCAACCTTTCCTTGGATCAGCATTGTTCTGGCCACCTTAACTATAGTCCTATTATTCCTTTCTACTATGCTATTCTATTGTAGTGTCCTTGGGGCAGACAACTGCCTCTTGATACCATTCTCTTGACAGTACTTGTTGAATTCATTAGAAGCGAATTCACCTCCTTGATCATTTCTTAGGCATTTTATCCTTTAACCACTTTCCTTCTCTACCAATGCTCTAAAGGCTTTGAACTTTCCAAATGCCTCAGACTTGTCTTTCAAGAATGTGACCCACATCATTCTTGAGAAGTCATCAGTAAGAATCATGAAATACCTATCTCCCTGAATACTTCTAGTTTTCATTGGACCACATAGATCGATGTGCACAAGATGAAGTAAGTTCTTTATTGAAAAAGATTTACCTTTGAAAGTTGAGGAGGACATCTTTCCAAGTTGGCATTCTCTGCGCAAAGAATTATTCGGTTTGTTCAGCAAAGGCAATCCTCTTACTACCTTGATCTTACTGGCTTTTACAATATTGTCAAAGTTTATATGATAAAGTCTCCTATGCCATATCCAACTGTTATCAAACTTTGCCATCAGACACTGACTAATCTTGTAATTCAACTGAAACAAGTTACCTCGGGTCTTCTTACCAGTGGCAATAAGTTCACCACTCTTTCCAATTATACTGCAGACTCCACTTTTGAACTCCAGAATGAGTCCTTTGTCATTTAGCTGAGCAACACTCAAAAGGTTATGCTTAAGACCTTCTACCCAGTAGACATTATGCGCACTTCTCTTTCCATTTAGTGAGATGGGTCCTTTACCTTTAACCAAGCATGGTGCATCGTTTCCAAACTGGACAACACCTCCATCATATTCTTCCAGAGATAGAAACTTTCTCCAGTCACCAATCATGTGGTGAGACACCCACTATCAATAATCCACTCATTAGAGTTGTCAATGTGAGAGACAAGGGCTTTCTTGTCAAACACTTCTTCCTTTACAGCTACAAACACTATGTCTTCATTCTCTTCATCCTCAAATTCTTCATCAGTAACACCTTCATCCACTGCAACAAGACAATTTCTCCCACCTCCTCCTTTATACTTTCTAAACCTCTCCAGTTTATCCTTATTGTCATTATTAGGAAAGTGAAAAGCTATATGTCCTATCTTATTGTAGGAAATTTTTTTTAAAGGAAGCTTACCTCTATATTTTTGGTGTAGGAGCACCCCATCAAACCCTTTAAGATGATAAGTCAAACTCTGAAAAGGAGGGATAAGGCATCAGATATGTCCTTAGAATGTTTTGCATAGGTTTTCAATCATGCATTGTGTGTTTGTAATAATGAACCCCATCTTGTGAGCCAAACTCCTATTTTGGCGTTTCTATGAGCCAATTAAGACTTTTGGACAATAGGAGATCAAATGTGTTGGTTTTAGTGTTTTTTAGATGTTTTAGGAGGGGTTAAACTTGACCCAGGGCATTAGGAGGCGAAAGATGATATTTTGACAACTTTTGAAAAAGTTGTCATGAGCAACTTTTATGCACTTTTTGCATTTTGTTAATTTGAAACTCCTCCAATGGCTCTAAACTCTTGGTATTTGGTTGAGAGAAGTTGTGGATTATTTTATACACCTTGTGGATCCAATTCCCAGGTGTGATTGTACGGAGAAGAGTTTTGATGCCAACAAACTAATAGAATTCTGATTTTTTCCTGCAATTCTAGAGTTTTGGTCCGTGGTATGGTTCTTTACAGATTGGGATCCATTCCTAATGATGTGAATTGGTTGGAGAGGATACTTAACATTGTTTTGGATTTGATTTGAAGTTCTAGTTGTGTGTGTTGCTCCTGATATTCAACTTTTACTGTAAGTGCCCGGAAAACCAGGGTTTACCTTGGGTTTTTCCTCCTTAATGGCCATATCTTGCACTTTATCAATCTGAGACCCATGGGACTTGGTGAAAGGAAAGTATGGTCAGTGTATTATAGGATTCAAATATTTTTTTTTAGGATTAAGGGAGAGGTGTGTTTGGAGTGACCCTAGGTAGACATCTCTATGTGGCTACCTAGACCTTGAACAACAAAGTTACCCTTGTGTGTAAATGGAGATGATTCTAGGTGTGTAACCCTGAAATACCTTATGGTTTATGGTTACCTAAGTGCCTAGTGGATTGTAATTGGCCAGTTCATTCATCTAAATATAGGTGCTTCACAAAAGAGGCCTAATTAGCCCTTTAGGACAGTCAAAATCCTATCGACTCAAACCTTTTTTTATTAGACCTTGAACCTTCCTTTTGGGGATTTGTGTAACTTCCAAAAGGGTACTTGAATCAATAATTTTTTTTCTAGGGTGTTTGGGAAAATTTTAACTTAAGGTCTCTTTACCCGCTAAAAAGGGCTACAAGCCACTAGGCCTAATTGGGTAGGTTTCTTAAGGAATGGGTATGAACCCTTACAACCGGTGCTTGGTTTGACCTTGGGGAGTCTTGTATGACCCAAAAATGGCATGCAAATGGTTTGTAACCCTTGGAGGTATCATGGAGTGTGTTGTAGCAAGATACCCCTAGTTGAGTAGGCATGAGTCTTGAAGGTGGTGAGAAGATTGAACTAATGTTGTAGAGCCTTGTCTTGGTAGTATCCCATTCTAGTTTTGAGGGGTCAGTGTCATACATTTTGAGGTGTTTGGTAGGTTGCAAGGAGGGTTCTGCATCAAGTGGTATCAGAGCTAGTAACGACTTTGGTAAGGAGATAGAGAATTGAGAGATGTCAGAAGGACAAGAACAAGAGGTCCCTAGAGGACCAATCACCAACATGGAATTGGCAAATATTGTGAGAGAGAAGACCACTACTTGCAAGGCAATGCAGATGGAGCTAGAGAGGTTGAGAGGTAGAGTAGATGGGAAGGAAGATGGAGGCACTACTAGTGGTGATGAAGGGGATGAGGATGAGATCCCTATGCCAGAGGAAGAGGTGATTCCTCCTGACTAGAGGAACTTCCTTAATGCCCTCAAATCCATGGAGAGGAGAACCATGTAGTAGAAGATTGATTTGCCAACTTTCACTAGGAAGATGGAACCAAATGTTGTGATGGATTGTATAGACTCCTTGTCTAGTTTCTTTGAGTGTGAAGACATTCCAGGACACCAGAAGGTGAAGATTGCTAAGTCTAAGTTGAAGGGAGAATCCCTAACTTGGTATAACTTTGTCCAAGAGGAAAGAGAGAAGGACAACAAGCCCAAGATTGTTTCTTGGAAGAGGATGGTTGCCTTAATCAAAGAGGCCTATGTACCCAAAGACTATGAAATGTAACTCCATAATAGGAGTCAAAATTTCAAGCAGAAGGAGATGGATGTGAACTCATACACTGAGGAGTTCCAAAGGCTATGCATGAAGTCTAAAACAAAAGAGGAAGAGAGTTAGAAAGTTGCCCGGTACCTGAATGGATTAAGGTACAACATTCAAGAAGAATTGAACCTTCTTAGCCCAGATACCATTGGTAGATGCCATCAAATTGCTATCAAGGTGGAAGAGAAGATCAAAAGGAGACGAGAAAAATAATAAAGGAAGAGGAAGATAGTAGAGGGGTGGAAGAAATTTTTTCAGAAGTAAGGGAAATGGTTTTGGAAATTAAAGTTAAACTAGTCAAGAAGGCACTAAAGGAGAGAGTAGTTCCAATAACAATTGAGGATACAATCAGAGAGGTAACTTTAGAGGAAGAAGACCACCATTTAGAGGGAGATCTTAAGGTAGAGGTCCAATTAGATGTTATAACTACAATCAAGAAGGACACATGGCCAATAGATGCCCAGACAAACCTACTAGTTCTATGGGAGAAAGGAGAAGTAACTTGATTTTAGAGGTTGACTGCCAAAGTGTGGCAAGTGCAAACACATACCAAAGTGTCAATACCCCTAATAGTTATGGCTACCCTAAAAGAGGTGAAGCTTTGATGATCAGAAGAGTAGTAACTACTATGAACATGTCTGATAGAGAACCCCCACAGAGGAAGTCTCTATTCAAGACCACTTGCAAAGTGGGTGGAAAAGTATGCAAGGTCCTAATAGATTTAGGTTCAACTGAGAACTTTGTGTCTCTAGAGATGGTGGAGAAACTAAAGTTGAGGAGACTATCTCACCCTTTCCCCTATAATGTCTCATGTCTCACACAAGGACAACAAGTTGTTGTGGAAGAATAGGCTTGGGTAGAATTCCAGATTGGAACCTATAGAGATAGTTTGATGTTTGACATTGCAAAGATGGATGGTTGCCATCTCCTATTTGGGAGACCATGGAAGTTTGATTTGAAGACACAACATGATGGTGCTAGGAATACATATTCCATCATGAAGGATGGTAAGGTGATTGAGTTGCTACCTTTAATGGAGGATGATGAGGAGACCAAACAAAAGGAGGCCAAGGTGTTGGTATTAGGAGGGAAGCCGTTCATGAAGAACATGGAAAATGAAGGTATGGTTTGTTATGCCCTTATCCCTATTCCAACAGTAACAAAGGTGGAGAGGTCTGAAGACAAGAAAGATGACAAATTGAGGTTGATTGACCCTGCAGTGCAGCAGCTACTAGACAAATACAATAGTGTCATCTTTGATGGCATGCCAAGGTCACTACCTCCCATGAGGGACATAAACCATTGTATAGACCTTATACTTGGATCCACCTTGCCTAATAAAGCAGCATACAATCTCACACCGGATCATAATGTTGAGATGGCAAAACAGGTTGAAGAATTGTTGGAGTCCAGATTGATTGGCAAAAGTTTGAGCCCATGTGCAGTCCTTACAGTCTTGGCACCCGAAAAGGAAGGCACTTGGAGGCTTTGCACTGACTCAAGAGATATCAACAAGATTACTATTAGGTATATGTTTCCAATTCCTAGGATTGAAGATTTGTTAGATTGTTTGGGAGGTGCTAGATATTTTACAAAATTTGACGTAAAGAGTGGTTATCATCAGATTAGGATTAGGTTGGGAGATGAGTGGAAGACTATCTTTAAGACAAATGAGGGGTTGTATGAGTGGAAATTCATGCCCTTTGGCTTATCCAATGCACGTAGTACCTTTTTGAGGTTAATGAATGAAGTCTTGAGGGATTTCATAGAGAAATTTGTTATTGTCTACCTAGATGACATTCTAGTTTTCAGTGAAACCAAAGGAGAACATCTAAAACATGTAGACCTGGTCCTAAGAAGATTATATGAGGAAAAATTAATGATCAACTTGGAAACATGTTTCTTTATGTAGGAAGAGATCATTTACTTGGGGTTTTTAATCCCATATGGTGAATTGAAAATGGATCAAGAAAAGGTGAGTACCATATTGTCTTGGCCTACACCTAGGACAATGAATGATGCTAGAAGTTTCCATGGCTTAGCTACCTTCTATAGGAATTTTATAAGAGGATTTAGCCATATTTGTGCCCCTATTATTGATACCATAAAGGAAGGACAAAAGTGCAGGTTTAGCTGGACAAAAGAAGTAGATAACTCTTTTGAAACATTGAAGAGAAAAATTGTTGAGCAGCCGGTCCTTGCCCTACCTCATTTCAACAAAATCTTCCAAATGGAGTGTGATGCTAGTCACATGGCTATTGGAGAAGTGCTCAGTCAAGAGGGAAGACCTATTGCTTTCTTCAGTGAGAAGTTGAATGAGGCAAAGAGGAGATATTCATCCTATGACCTAGAGATGTATGCTCTAGTCCAATCCTTGAAAAAATGGAAACACTACTTGCTACTAAAGGAATTCATAGTTTTCATAGACAATCAGGCCCTTAGCTTTATAAGTAGTCAAGAAAAGTTGAATCATCGGCACATCAAGTGGGTAGAGACCCTACAAGCTTTCACTTTCATTCTTAAGCATAAGAAAGGAGTCAAGGATAAGGTGGTAGATGATTTGAGCAGAAGAGTCCTAACTGCAAATCAGATTTAGTTGGAGAGTATTGTCATAGACTCCTTGAAAGCCATGTATGAGGGTGATGAAGATTTTGGAGAGGCCTATAAGGTATGTGCTTCATTTGATGAATGGTTTCATGTTGAGTAGTCTGAATTTTTGATTCAAAATGGATTGTTGTTTAAGGGTACACAACTATGCAGACCCAAATGCTCTATGAGATTAAATATAATTAAGGAGAAACATTGTGGAGCAATGGAAGGCCATTTTGGTCTTGACAAGATACTATATTTGGTGAAGAGACACTATTTTTGGCCCAAACTATAGGCAAATGTTAGGAGATTTGTAGAGACATGTGTGATCTATCAAAAGGAAAAAGGAAAGTCCACCAATGCAGGCTTATACCAGCCTTTACCCATACCTTCAAGACCATGGGAAAGCATAAGTATGGATTTTATTTTAGGATTGCCTAGGACAAGGAAAGGACATGATAGTGTTTTTGTAGTGGTGGATAGGTTTAGTAAGATGGCACATTTCTTGCCATGCAAAAACACTTGTGATGCTTCTTATGTAGAAGACTTGTTCTTTAAGGAGATTGTCCAGATACATGGTTTGCCTTTGACTATAGTCTCTGATAGGGATGTAAAATTTATCAGCCACTTCTAGAGGACCCTTTGGAAGAAGCTTGGTACAAATTTATCCTTCTCCTCAGCCTACCATCCCCAAACAGATGGTCAAATTGAAGTTGTAAACAGGTCACTAGGGAATCTACTAAGGTGTTTGACTAGATAGCATGGAGAAAGGTGGGATAGTATATTGTCTCGGGCAGAATTCTCCTACAATGATACAGTGAATAGGAGTACCTGTAAGTCACCTTTCCAGATTGTATATGGCATCTAGCCAAGGGGTGTGATGGAGTTAAGGAAGATACCTCAAAGAGAAGCCATTAGTGCAGATGGAGAAACCTTTTCTACTACCATAAAAGAAATCCATGACCAAGTTAAGACTCATCTTCAACAATCTGCAAAAAGATATAAAGCTCATGCTGACAAAAAGAAGAGAGGTGTTCAGTTTGATGTGGGAAAATTGGTGTGGGTTCACTTGAAGAAGGAAAGACTTCCAGAAGGTAGATATACAAAGCTAATGCAAAGAAAGATTGGACCCTACCAAATCTTGAAGAAATGTGGTCCAAATGCCTATGAACTCCAACTACCATGTGATCTTGGTTTGTCACCTATTTTTAATGTTTGTGCAGGAGAAGACACAATTTAGGTTATTGCAGATGATGACATTCCTAAACATGAACCACCAAAGTTGCATAAGTTTCTAGACACTAAGGTTACAAAATGAACTAGGAGCAAAGTTTACATGGAGTATTTGGTGGCTTGGAAAGGATAACCTATTTCTGAACCAGTTTGGATGACAGAGCAGCAATCAAAGATCATGGTGCAGACCTACAGACTCTCATCTCAAGTGGACTTGATGTTTCTTCTTCCGGGGAGTATGGTCCAGGAGCACACCATCAAACCATTCAATATGATAAGTCAGACTCTGAGAAGGGAGGATAAGGCATCAAATATGTCCTTAGAATGTTTTGCATAGGTTTTCAATCATGCATTGTGTGTTTGTAATAATGAAGCCCATCTTGTGAGCCAAACTCCTATTTTGGCATTTCTATGAGCCAATTAGAACTTTTGGACAATAGGGGATCAAATGTGTTGGTTTTAGTGTTTTTAAGATGTTTTAGGAGGGGTTAAACTTGACCCAGGGCATTAGGAGGCAAAAGATGGCATTTTGACAACTTTTGCAAAAGTTGTCAAAAGTTGTCATGAGCAACTTTTATGCACTTTTTGCATTTTGTTAATTTGAAACACCTCCAATGGCTCTAACCTCTTGGTTTTCAGTTTGGAGAAGTTTGGAGTAGTTTATACACCTTGTGGATCCAATTACCAGGTGTGGTTGTATGAAGAAGAGTTTTGATGCCAACAAACTAATAGAATTCTGAGTTTTTCCTGCAATTTTAGAGTTTTGGTCTGTGGTACGGTTCTCTACGGATTGGGATCCATTCCTAATGATGTGAATTTGTTGGAGAGGAGAGTTAATTTTTTTTTGGCTTTTATTTTAATTTCTAGTTGTGTGTGTTGCTCCTGATATTCAACTTTTACTGTAAGTGCCCGGAAAACTAGGGTTTACCTTGGGTTTTTCCTCCTCCATGGCCATATCTTGCACTTTATCAATCTGAGACCCATGGGACTTGGTGAAAGGAAAGTAAGGTCAGTGTATTATAGGATTTAAAGAGTGTTTTCTAGGAGGAGAAAGGTAGAGGTGTGTTTGGAGCGACCCTAGGTAGACATCTCTATGTGGCTACCTAGACCTTGAATAACAAAGTTACCCTTGTGTGCAAATGGCGATGATCCCAGGCATGCAACCCTATAATCCCTTATGTTTTATGGTTCCCTAAATGCACATGGGATTGTAATTGTCTGGTTCATTCATCTGAATATAGGTGCTTCACAAAAGAGGCCTAATTAGCCCTTTAGGACAGTCAACATCCTACCAGCTCAGACCTTTTTTTATCAGACCCTGAACCTTCCTTTTGGGGATTTGTGTAACTTTGAAAAGGGTAATTGAATCCATATATTTTTTCCTAGGGTGTTTGGGAAAATTTGAACTTAAGGTCTCTTTACCCGCTAAAAAGGGCTACAAGCCACTAGGCCTAGTTGGGTCAGTTTCTTAAGGAATGGGTATGAGCCCTTACAACTGGTGCTTGGTTTGATCTTGGGGAGTCTTGTATGATCCAAAACTAGTATGAAAATGGTTTGTAACCCTTGGAGGTATCATGGAGTGTGTTGTAGCAAGATACCCCTGATTGAGTAGGCATGAGTATTGAAGATGGTGAGAAGATTGAACTAAGGTTGTAGAGCCTTGTCTTGGTAGGATCCCATTCTAGTTTTGAGGGGTTAGTGTCATACATTTTGAGGTGTTTGGCAGGTTGCAAGGAGGGCTCTGCATGAATTTTTTGGTGCCTTTTGGAAGTCTCCTAGCAAGAAGAGCTTCAAACTCAATTAGAATCTCTCCATCATCCATATCTCTGCATTGCCTAGATTCATAACTGGTACTTACTTATTTTCCTTTTCTGGTTGGTGCAACAAATGCTCAAAAGGCTCACGCAGTCTTCTAAACACTGCCATCATAGTTATTCAACTCATATGCAGTCATGTTTACAATGATAGAGTCTAAGGATACCTTGGTTTTGTCGATAGACCTTGGCTCCTGAATAGAAACAACTCTGATTGCATAGATCAATAATAATGACCTCAAAACTTTACTTACAATAGTGGCATCATCAATTGTTCCACTAGTGCTCTTGATATCTCCAACCATAGTCGTGATCCTTATGCCATATTGCTGAATGGTATCTCCTTCAACCATCCTCATGTCTTCAAATTTTCCTCTAAGGCTCTCTTCATTAGCTTGCTTGACATGCTCATCACTGCCATAAATGGTTTCTAGAGTGTCCCATACATCCTTAGGAGTGTCCTTATCTTGTACATCAATGAACTCAATATCCGACAAGCTACTAATAAAGGGCTTCCATGACTTGCCCATTTTGTTGAATCTCTCTTTTTTGATCATCGGTTAGAGTATCAGTGGGGATTACATAGGCATTATCAACATAGCTCCACTGTTGAGCACCCAAACTCTTGATATAAATCTTCATTTTGTCCTTCCATATTTTGAAGTTATCTCTATTAAACTTAGGACCTTCCCTCTTCATCATTAAAGAAGGATCTTTTACCACAAGCGGTTAATCTTATATCACCAAGGACCTAGAGTTGCTCTGATACCAATTGATGAATAATGATGAGCAACAAATACCCTAACTAGTACTAGACGGGGGGGTGAATCAGTACCAACAAAAAATTCTCAACAACTTTTCAAGTTAAAACAATGATAACCGGTTGTCTTCATCACTGAACTTAACCATTGTAATACTGGTTAAACACAGTAAGACTTCAGATAGCTAAATGAGTAAAACTGAATACTTCAAATAAAATTCAAGACTTGATAACTACTTCACCAGTATACTCATACAAGTGTTGTATTAGTAATATCATAACCAATAGCTTTGCATGCATATTCACCTAAACAAAGACTGCCCAATCATCACATGAAAAATGCTCAACTCATGACACACAAATTTTTCATGTCGAAACCCAAATGGGAAAAACCACGTTGGGGATGAATACCCACAAGCTTGTTTTTGAACACTTTTGAAGCTCGCTCTGTTAGGAGCCTAGTCCGGTTAAAGACTTTACAATAAGTTTTTGTTAGGAACTGATACTATTAAATATCACCTGGTTAAGGGATGGCTATATACCCTGTTAAAGGTTGAAACCCTGTTAAAGTTTACCTTGCTTGAGGATTTGAAGAACTCAATGATCTTGAGTCACCTGGTTAGAGGATTTTCAATAAGCCTATTACAGCTACCCGATAAAGGGATTTTCCTACTATTGAAATGGTTAGAAGACAACAGGTAAAACTCTGATCTGATAACAACACTATATGCTAAGGCGGATCCTTTCCAACTCCTCTACTCTGTAAACACACTCTGCAATTTTCCACTCATTGGTCTAGCAAGTATCTCATCACTCGGATACACAACATAACATTTTCCAACACTTACAATATCAAAACTCATCGACCTTATAGACAACAATTAGGTCAGTAGCATAAACCCTAAACCCTAAACATTTTAGGTTTACAATTACAAGCGATCCAATCCTAACCATTCAAAACACTTTGCATAGAATAAAACAATCTCAAATAGATCACAAGTCATTTTTCATCATCCATTCTTCACCGCATATGGAAATCAATAATCCATCACACTCTCTTCACATACCACTAAGAAGAATGTACATTCCCAAGGTAGACATTTAATACAATCAATCTTCACATGCAAGATCCTCAAGGAAATCCTTCACATGTACAAAACTGATGTGGCATCTCGATCTCATCCTTATCTCTTAGCTAACTCATCACAAAATGTCACTGGTTGCATCGCACAAGCTATATTGCCAAACCGGAAACCCTAGAGCTGAGACTACCAACCAGTAGTCACACTTAGTGAAACCCTGACACCAGTCCACTTCATTCCTTGATACCGGTTCTCTTTCTCTCATTGACATCAATGATAACATACATTATCATCATACCGGTTCATCATATGGCAACATTCTTAAGTGTTTACTCAATCGGTTCTCTAAGTCGTTTGTAATTTATTCCTGGGGTGTTAACTATTGGAGGTCTTGTATTAGTGGATTGTAATGCATTTTCATTCATTGAAGACATATTATTCTCTTGAAACTAATTCTTGTTTGGAAAATATGTTTAGATAAGTCCTTGTAATGACACCAATACTGAGCTCTATTCACTATATGAGCATCCACAACCCCATCATTGATCACATTTTCATTCTTTGACGAAAAATTTGGTTTCTCATTGATCACATTATAAGATGAACCATCATATTTTAGAATGCCTTGTTCTATATGTCCCTTGTCACATTTTAGGGCTTTTTTCAGTAATTTTCTTGAATAAGGAAAGACAGTGCATTTATTTCGGATACTTGATCTGAGGAATTAGTTTTTCAGTGAAAAATTCTATTTGTTCAATTTTTGGAATATGACTCAGGCATCTATGGTACAAAGATCTCCACCATTGTAGAGATGACTCAAAGGTTTCACTTTCTTTTTGCTTTGTGACACATAGATCCATAAAAGTCACTCGAGTGTCAATGTTGGATAGGAGATTCTCTATTAATTCTTTAGCTAACTCTCCCCATGATGCAATCTTAGGTGGAAGATATGAGAACCATTCCAAAGAAGAACCTCCAAGACTTTTGGGGAATAACCTCATCAAGTATGTCTCTTCACACACAACCTCAATACAGGAGGTGAAAAATTTTCTAATATGATCCCTGAGATCACCTTTTCCTTTGTATCTGTCAAATTTGGGCATTTCAAAATGAGGGGTAAAAGTCGACATGTATAGTGAGTGATCAAAAGGATACAAACATAAATATTGCATAGTATAGTTTTTCTTGTCATTTGGAGATGGAATGTTTGTCATTTGTTGTTGAAGGTTTTGCACTTGTTGAGAAAGAATCTTCGTTTAAGTTAAAGGTTCATTTTGTACATATATATTGCCAAAAAATGGATTAGCGTTGGTATATATCGGGGGTTGTTAAAATATTTCGTAATTGTAACTTTGTATCTTTTGAGTGCCACTGGGTGGAGTAAAATAAGAAAATTATGTGTTAACTTTTGGTTGAGTTATTCCAAATGCGCTTGTGGGACCTAGATTCACATTTTGATGACTATACATTGATCCAATTGAATGGGAAACCGAAGGTTGAGCTGTACTTGTTGGATTTGAAACTTGTGATGCTTGTCTTTGACTTCGTGTAGGAGTACTTGATACAACTAGTACTATTAGGGAAGCGATATTGGCTTGTGTTTGAGTAGTAGGGTTTATGTTTGATGATACCATGCCAGATTGTGAGTTGTTACTTGAAACTATAGCTGCTTGCGTTGATGATACTTGTGCACTTTGAATAGTGTTTTGTATGGAGATTGAAGCTACAACTTGGGTTTGTGATACATTCGGTCTTTGACTGGTCCATTTTGACTCAAAGTAACCCCTCGTGGTAAAATTGTTATAATGTCAAAATTTTGGGGTAACTTAGCATCATTTTGCAATAATAGGGAAAGATACATATCCCTGTCTTTTGGAAAGAGACATTGCATTGATGATCATATGTTTCCATTGATCGTAACTTGAGTCAAATATCCAATCCACGGTTCATGATTCATTCATTCTGGAAGATTGATTGAGGTCCAATGAGGTTTAGTAAGATGAACAATGTATCCGGTAGAGTGTATAGTTTGGTGGTCAGTGGATTATTTTGGTTGAGTATTCTTCCTTGCGGATCTAGGAAATGTATTGTGGATATGAAATTTACTTTATTCTAGGTTTGTAGCCTTCAGTGTTAAGTTTAGTGTTGGTTGGAAGATCCGGTAGATGGTGTTTCTGGTAGAATAGTGTTTTAGTGTAGTAGCATGTGAAGATTCATTGTGTTCATCATGCAGAGCAATTTTGATGGTTGTTTGCATGTTCAAAGTTGTTGAGCTGACATATGGGAAGCGTGTGGACATCTTGTTTTGGTATGCTTAGTTACTTTTGGATTGGATTGAGATGACTTGGCTAACATGTTTCATGTTGCATGTTATGTGGTTTTTTGGTTGACATGGAATTGATTTAATTTGATGATGCAGATATATTATTCTGATTGATATGATCAATTGTTGTGTCAATGGTGATGTAAGAAGCGTGTATGAGAGATTTGTGCTCTAGTATAACATATAGTATCAGAGAAGAGTAGAGTGGGATCATGTGTTTTGTGCTTAACCGGAACTATATCCAGGAATTTGTTGATGCTATTTCATAGTTCAAACTTCATTGTAATCTCTTAAATTTTTTTTTAAGGCAACTAGCCTTTCATTTTGTAGCCCTTATTTGTAAGTCAGTAGTGAGCTGTAGGCAGTGTGCCCGAATACATGTGTATTCCCCTTATGTAATATATTTATACTTCTAATAGAGTATATTAATATTGTGGGTTTCAATCCTAGTGTAGTTTTTCCCTTAATTGGGTTTCCACATAAAAAATCTTGGTGTTATGGTGTTCTTGATCTTGACTTTGTGTTTTTGCACTTACTTTTCTTCATTTGCATAAAGTGGTTGAAAGTTCAAGTTATTAAAGTAGAATTTGTTGAACACTGATTCACCCCCCCCCACCCCCCCCTCATCTTAGTGTTCCCTTGATTCCAACAATTGGTATCAGATCCTAGTTCCTTAGAAGGAGCCTATCAGTTGAGGAGATCCAGGAAGGTGTCTTAATGAATTCTAGTGGTCGTAGACAACAACTACTTGTTGCAATTGATGATCTTGATCTATCCAAAGACAAAGTCTAGGAATTGAAAACAAATCTCAAGGATGCTAAAAATTTCATTTAGACATTAAAAGAGAAACTAAGTAAGTCCAAGGAAAAGAGAAAGGAGCTTGTTGATCAGCTTCAGGAGAAAGAAAGTCAAAGCATTGATGAAGAATCCCTGAAAGAAAAGACACAAGAATGTGATGGACTTGCTAGAGTTAATGCACTTGAAAAGAATGAGATGGAAGCCATTGAGATGAAATGGACAAAGGAGATTGAAGACATGAAGAAGAATGAGGAAAGATTGACTCAATCACTAAAGGATAGTGTAGACAAAAAAAATTTCATTAATTTGTCCTCATTTAATTTCAAATTTCTCTGAACATCGGGCGAGTCCTTATTATTACATTATTATTTCTCCATAATTAATTATTCATAATTTCCATCTTTTATTATATTATTATTAATATCTCATCATTTATCTATTAAATTTATTAAATTAAACATTATATCATATTCATGTATACACCTTCATGCATTCATGTTATATACATTTCTCTATTTATTTAATAAAACCCTTTAATATCCACTCCTACCACTTACCATTTCCCATTTACCACTCATCTTCCCTATACCACTCATCATGAATTATCCCATATTCATCCCACAACATGAACTCGCTCGAAGAAAATCTATTTAAACAAGCCCCTCTTTGTTATTTGGGTATCTCATATTTATGCATCGAACTTATGTCAATTTGCATTCTTCATCATCTTTGCATTTCATTTTCTTTAGCTCCTTTGCATTAATCATCTTGAATCTCCGAAAACCATATCTTCTTGTGTGTTCTTCTGAGAGCAATATTATCTACATAAGATCTTGGTTAAAGGAGTGCAATGGAGTAGATTGTGTGACATCCAAGTGTGTTCTTAGTTTAGATTTTTAATTTGCATGTGTGTTTTTGACAAGAAAAACTTCATTGTTGGATGCTGGAAGATTGAATCTTGTATTCAATCCATTTCCTCCATCTATAATTGGCACACCGGGTGGGACAATCCTTTGTCCATGTATTGATCTTGTTTATGCTTGATAGAAGTAGCCTTTGTTTGAATTTGCAGGTAAATATCCATTCACTGCGTCCTCTATGCATGTGAATGACTTTGTTATGCATGTGATGTTTTGTTTTCATGCATTACTTGACAGTTTTGTAAATATTTTAATTGGATTTAGTATGAGTGCAGGTTGTAATCATGGCATTCAAGATACTATTTCTTTGTGTTATTCTGGCAAATAGTTACCGTGCTTCATCATATAGTTTACATCTTGACATAATGCCTTCTCTATGACCCACGTCTTGCATGCTTTGATCTTAAATTAATTGTTTTGTATGCATATCCAATTTTGTTGAATATATTTCAAATCTGTCCCAAAAACAGTGTTTTTCATGCATACAATATAAGTGTTTGCCTGAAATATGAATGACTGTGTGATTATCTGCATACAATATAAGTGTTTTCCTGCATGTTGCATTTAACATTTGATTTCATATTATTCTTCCCTACACATACCATTGTTGCCTGCAACCATTTATCGCTATGTTTCTACTTGCAAAAGAATTTCAATAAATCCATTGTGTGCCTTGAAGCATTTTTTGTTTTTCTATCTTTGAAGGGATGGATTTGGCTAAGTAATAACGTCTTTTGCCACTTATAACAATGATATTTTTGCTTCATTTGTTTGGCTGTAACATTTAAAATCTGCAGAAAACTTACAAATACGTTACTATGTCACACATTTGTCACACATTTGTCCAAAGTTTCTAATGCCTTTTTAGAAAATCCATTATGAATGCTGAAATCATACTTATCTACTCTTCCATTATTACATTTGGCTGCATGCAAAACAATAATGTGCTTTGTCCATGTTGAAATCTAACATGCCTCCTTCTTCCAAAATGCAGACTGCAATTCATTGTACATTTTAGAAATAGACCATAGCTCTCTGCCAGAACTGTGCATGCAAACAAATTCATTTTTTTAACATATCCTACAATCATTTATGTTTTTTGCGAGAATGTAATTATTACAGGAGTTTTTTTTAAGTTTTTAGTTATAGTCTTTATAAGGTTTTCACGATAGTTTTTAGTTAGTCTTTTTTTTTAAAGTATAGTTTTAGTTTTGTTTTGTTTTTTCAAAAAGGTTTAATCTTCTTTTTTTTTTTCTTATGTTTAGTTTTTTAAGGATCAGTTTTAGTTTTATTAAAGTTTAGATTTTAGTTTTAAATTAATTTAGATTAGATTCTAATCTAAATTAGATTGTTTTAGAACTAGATTTTGTTTCTTTAGATTTTTTTATTTTTTTTAAGATTTTATTTTTAAATAAATTAGATTTTTATTTTTATTTTTATAGATTTTGTTTGATTTGTTTTCTTTAATTTGTTTTTACTCTAGATTAGTTTTAATTTTGTTTAAATGTAGATTAGTTTTGTTGTTTTTGTTAATTAGAGTAGTTTTTAATTTTTGTTAATTAATTAGACTTGTTGGCTTAACTTGTTAGTGTGCTCTTAGTATGGGTAGTGTTTGGGCTTTTGATGGACTTTTGATTTTAGGGACTGGTCATTGGAATTTCATTTTGTGCAGGTTCCCCATCATGTGTCGAAGATCATATCTTGAAAACTACTAATGTCATTCGATACAGGACGCATGTCGAAGAAGTGGTGATTTGAAACTGATTGTTTGAATTTTAGATTAGATCACATTTCGAATTGGTGCTTTAAAATTAACCAGTGTCTTTGGTGTTTTGAGCAATAGGCTCTTTTTGTTTTACCTTTTATAGGGTCTGCCTCTTGAGAAGCCCTTAAGGTTCGGTGAGAGGGAACGACCCAAGTGGCAATGAGCTAAAGCCAAGCTCTTTCGAGCCACTATAATCAAATGCGTTTGTGATGAAAGTTGCAAGCGGCGAGTGCTGATTAGTTCATACTGATGGTATGTCTCCCCATAAACCCTATAGAGCATAGCCTCTATAGGCTGGGAGCCTTCCTTAAGGGAGCGTATGTCATCACATGTATGGCCACTCGAACGGATGCCCTTACTAGAAATTTTTTTGTGTTAGAAGCCAAAAACCTTCTAGTTGTTAATGCAGGAGGTCGGACCTTTGAAGCGGCTCACATTCTTATGGTTCTTATTAGAGATACAAAGTTCGCCACGGGGATTTTTCATGGGGATTGATGCTTGGCTACCCCGGAGAATCGAGTGTCGAGGGTGGAGCTAGTGGGGTCAAACATCTAAGTATCCACTCTGAATTGCGTAGCTCGGGGTAATCCCTCAAGTGATATTCAAAAACTATTGTCCTGGCCAGCCTTCAGATTGTGCTTGAATGTGTTTTTATTGCAAAATCAAACAAACATTTTGTCTGTCATATTTTCTGAGTGTGTGCACAAATAAACAAGAACATTACACAATCAACACCACACTTGAAATTGAAACACTACAGAAAATATTTGGTCTAAACTTTCAGGTATCCATCCAAGTTGTAAAACAAAGCATTGCAAAACAACATTGCCTTTGAAACATTGAACCTGTGAGACATCATTTTTCAAGTTTTGATCTTTTAGGTCCTCGCTTAGTCACATCATTCTAGTTTCTCATCCCCTTTTAGGTCATTGCATAGTGTTCACCTAGTTGCACTTTTCATCCTTCCATATCTCGTTTAATTATACCCAGTCCTTGCATACCACCCTTAGATGAAACCTTTGAATAGCACCATTAGGTTATACTCTTGCATAATTCCCTTAGATCATACCCATAATCTTTTCGTATAGTTTGCATCATTCCTTTAGGATATAATCTTAAACCTTGCATAAGTGTCTGAGGTCATTTCATCATTGGTCCTAACATTTCATTATTATTTGCATACAAAAATCCAAAAAAATTAAAAATCCAAAAAACCCAAAAACATTGTTTGCACTTAGGATATCTTATCTTAGGTCTGACATCAACTTTTGATCATCAATCCCCATTATCACTTGAGGTTCATCTTCCTTGAGTTAGAGAACCTATCAGTTTCTTTGAGTTGGTATTTCTCTTGGAGTTCATAATCTCATATCATACCATGCCCTCTCTTTGATCACTTATCCTTGTGTCCATCCATCATAGAACACACCAAACCTCACATTGCAAACATTTTTCAGACCTAGAGTATCCTTAGTTATTGCATCAAACATCATTCATCCTCACATCCCATTTAGGCTTAGTTGCACATCACTTTATTATCATATAGATTGTATTTTGCATTAAAATCCTTTAGCATATTCTCATCTCAATCATATCACGTAGATTGCATTTTTGCTTTGATCCTTATCATATCCCAATCTCACCTTAATCTTTGCACGAATCCTTAGTTACATCCTAATCTCACTCATATCATATAGTTACCCCTTTGCACTTTAGGGTTTGCATCATACCTAGAGTCTCATACATTGTCTTAGGTCAAAGATCATAACTATCATAAATATCTATGGCTACCTTGAACCAAAAAATTCAGGATCTCAAGAGAGAAATATATTACATTCAAGTCCAACAAAAAGATTCAATGACCCCTCTTGAGATACAATTTCATAATATCAGGACCAACAAACTTCAAGGAATGCTAAACCAATTACATAAGGTGGAACGACAAGTAATTGAAAATCAAAAGCCAAATCTTGAACAAGATCCCATGACTGCTTCATGAAGACAAAAAGACATTTCCTCCAAGTATCCCTCAAATAGACAATTTACACCTTTGGGACAATCTAATGAGTCGGATTTGAAAGAGCTTCTTGAGCACAATCTTATCATATTGCCTAACAAGACCACATGGGGATGTGAATTTTTGAGTAATTATTTTGCATATCATAGACATAACACACATAAGACTTCAATGTGCATGGAATTAAAACATAAAAGTCAAGACCTCCTTGATAATGGTGTTATTGAAATTGAAGATCCTAATAATTCACCTAAAGAGAAACTAGATGTCATTACCAAGCATGATCAAAATTATTAAAATTATGAACCTATGTCTAGCAATGGACCACATGTAGCCTCCATCTCTTCCATGATGCCTCCCTCTCCTAAGACTTTTGAACAACAATCCAAATCATATCCCTAAAATAATGAATCTACTGATGAAATTTCTCATGTTGACCCCAAAGGTCTATCCACAACACAAATCCAAGCTAATCCTTTTTTTCATACAAATCATTTATACAATTTAGATATCTTAGATCTTATGGCATCATACACTCCAATTCCAATCATACCCACTCCAAAAGGCCCTATCCAAAATGCTTCACCATCATGCAAAAATATGAACACCTTCCAAGAATCCCCCATGCATATCAAAAACACTACCCCTTCCTTAGAAGTGGCTCCATGTAAAGAGTATAATCTAAAAAATGAAGAAACAAGTCCTATCATAAATCAAGATCAAGACACCAAAACTCTCAAATCCAATCCAATGGTTGAAAAAGATCCTGCCTCCCTAGAATCCCATTATGATCCCCTTATACCTTTTCATTTCTTCCAAGATGACCCCCTTCCATCTCAAGAGAAAAAAATCCTTCCAAATCACATTCCTAATCCACTTCCTAAGCAAGATCATGATACCTCTTCCACATTTTCAAATGGTCCTATTCAAAATGAATTGTCAAATGCCCTTCCTACTCTATCTAATGGTCCTCTTCCATGTCAAGATCAAAGTATCCTTTTATTCCCTTGTCATAATTCTCCATTTTTTCCTCAAGAGTTCATCATGCATTATCAAAGAAAACAGTTAGACATTCATGAACGGGGTATATTAGAACCCCCTAATATAAAATAAAATCTTGATTATTATGGCTACATTGCTCACTCTCAAGATGTTGGTATCCCTCATAAATCCTAAATTTCTCTAGTTAAATCCAAATACACACCTTCCCCTCCACCCCTTCCATCTATTTTAGGTCCCTATATCCCTCCATCCCTTATGCGGGATCAACAAAGGCACACATCTTTGATCACCTTCCATCCATCCAAAATACCTTCATATCATTCCTATCCATCTACAGTTGGCACACCCTTGAGAACCTTCCAAAAACCTACTCACATGAACTTTCCCTACCATTCATATACATCCATGAATCCTAATTCCATTGGAAGCAACTTGGATTCCAAGCATAAAATTCCAATATTAAAAAACCCACATGAATCAAAGGATTAACATGTCCCATCTAATCTACGTGCAAAAACAAAGAAAATTTTGATCCAAAAAGAAAAATAAATTTCTAAAAGGCCACAAAGGCCCACAAAGAAAGAAGAGAATTCTAAATTTGTATGGCTTCCTAAATCCTACATCGAGGCAATGCATTCTAAAGTATCACAAAAAAATAAAAAATCAAGAACCATGTGGATTCCCAGGTCACTCATACAGGACTTGCACACTAAAGAAAAATCAAAATTGGCATTCAAGTTTGCTACTCGAACTTATCCCACATCTACTATCCTAAAACCTCTATCACCTCCTTCATCCATTTTGGCTCCTTGTGTCCTAAAATCCACATCAACCTTTCCATCAAAATCAGAAACTCCAAAATCCACTATTCCTCCCTCATTCCATTACCCTTCAAGGTGTATGCCAATGTTGATGTTGCCAATATTTCCATCCACTCTTACAAAAATCTTCCAACATCCCATCCACTATCCAACACCTATGTTCTATCCTTCCATCCCTCTTATCCAATCCTTTGCATAAATCCTTATAACCTTTCCATCTTATCATCCATTTCATCTCCCTTTACCATCATCCTATCGACATCTTTGAGTATACATTCAATAGCCATGGATCATTATAGAAAATCTTTCAAGGGTACTATCCAGAGAACAACTTGATTCTTGAGTCATATCTCCTATCATGTATCCATTATCTTTCAAAAGTTCAAAAAAAGAAAAAAAAAAAGAAAAAAGAAAAGAGAAAAGTGAAAATTCAAAAAAAAATAAAACAATTCGTCCATTGGTGAAAACCTGGCAAACAGGCACCTTGGGCAAGTACCATGATGAAAACCTGACAAAGAGGCATCATGTGTAATCCATTATTTTCTTGCACTATTTACTGGGGGCAAGTTCCATCTATGTGCATCCATCTATTATCCCTCATCCTCCATTATCCCTCAGTCACTATATATCCATACATATCCTTTTTCCACCTTTGATGTTGACAAGGTTAAGGACCTTTGCAGGCCTTCTGTGTCCTATATATTTCACTTGATCCACACCCTTCAACTCCTATCCATTTCTTTCTTTTATCCTTCATTATGACCCTTTAATCTTTCTTATTCAATCCAAACCCATCTCTTGATCTTGATCAAAATTAATGAAATAAAATGAAAAAAACCTCTTCACATGTCCATTCCATTAGATCACATGGCATTCGTTACATCATAGCTTTTCTTTATATTGCTATATTTGGTCCCTATGCTTGGATTAAACATGTTATCCTATTGTGGTATAGTCCTTGAAAATTAAACAAGCTTCCTCGATCATTCACTTATCCATTTATATCCCATTTGTTCATTCACTTGCTCAAAATCCCTTTTACCTTGATAGACACTAGGAGAAAACATTTGAAAAAAGCTTAAAAATCATAAAATATCCTTAAAAAAGTCATAAAAATCGTAAAATGTCCTAAAAAAATCATAAAAAAACATAAAACGTCCTGACAAAATCATTAAAAATCATAAAATGTCTTGAAAAAAATCATTAAAAACATAAAAAAGTCCTGAAAAAATCATAAAAAATCGTAAAACGTCTTGAAAAAAATCATAAAAATCGTAAAACGTCCTGAAAAAATCATAAAAATCATTAGATGTCCTGAAAAAAAAACCCTAAAAATCATAATAATCCAAAAACATGTAATAAACATTGCAATGACACAAACACTTCAGACAACCATGCAACTTTGGAAATTCAACGGACTCATGACAGGATGAGACTTAGACTGAGCAAACAAAACAATATCTTATCAACTTATACACCCGAACCCATCAACTCTGAACAAAACTCATTCGACATGAAACATATTGTTTGCTTGTTTGCTTATTTTTTTTTAAAAAAATTCTGATTTTCTTTTTGGTGGTGACATGTCTTTTAGCCTTTCCGGGATGCCTCTGACTAGAGATTTTATCTCCAAGATGTCTTTGACTAGAAAGGCAAGGATGGGGCATGCTCACTTGTTTTTTGCTTGCGGGATGCTCCTTAGGAATATGATGACACATCCTAGGACATGATTGCTTAAGATCATCGAGGACATATTGCTCTAATACACACCGAGGCATTCTTTTATTGTCTAATATGTTTTCTTTCTCGCAATTGAAGTGACTAATTCATTTGGGTCTAATTTATATCTAGATGATTTTTTTGCCTTTTGCTATAATACGCTCGATGATGATACAAACACTTCAAAAGCACACGAATTCTCATCGCCTTTCATATCCTCTTTCTCATCACTCATTCTTTCTTTCCATCACTTTTCTCTTCTCATCCTCCTTTTCATCTATCTTTTTCATTATTTCTTTCATCATCTTCTTCATTCTTTTTATTGTAGTGAAATCAATCAAACACTTTATCTAACTGATGTAATGTATTTGAATCTTTACTCTCTTTATCAACCAACTTGCTTCGTGCAATCTGAATTCCCGCAGTCAATCAATCAACCAATCATTGGATCACCTTATCTTGTGTTTGCATCAATCCCTATTAGCTAAATCAACTTATCAACCTAGCTATACTATTCATTTCCATCAATTGTTCAGTTATGCCTCATCAACTGTGCATTTTCATCAAATGTACATCTCAACCTAATCACTTGTGCAATATCGATCATCCAATCTTTTCTTCTGCGATCTATCGAGAGATCAATCTCCAACATTATGTTCAATCAATCTCTCAAGGGGGCATAGCCAATCAATCATCACCCTGACAAGGACACCTTTGGGGCATATATCAGTTGATGATTTTCTTTGAAACAACACGATGGGCTATATTGTCTCAAACAGGGGCAAAATGTAGACACATAAAAATTTCCATTAATTTGTCCTCATTTAATTTAAAATTTCTCTGAACATCGGGCGAGTCCTTATTATTACATTATTATTTCTCCATAATTCATTATTCATAATTTCCATCTTTTGTTATATTATTATTAATATCTCATCATTTATCTATTAAATTTATTAAATTAAACATTATATCATATTCATGTATACACCTCATGCATACACATTATATAGATTTCTCTATTTATTTAATAAAACCCTTTAATATCCCCTCCTACAACTTACCACTCATCTTGGATTATCCCATATTCATCCCACAACATGAACTCGCCCAGAGAAAATCTATTTAAACAAGCCCCTCTCTCTTATTTGGGTATCTCATCTTTATGCATCGAACTTATGTCAGTTTGCATTCTTCATCATCTTTGCATTTTGTTTTCTTTAGCTTCCTTTGCATTAATCATCTTGAATCTCCAAAATCCATGGCTTCTTGTGTGTGCTTCTAAGAGCAATATTATCTACATAATATCTTGGTTTAGGGAGTGCAATGGAGTAGATTGTGTGAGATGCATGTGTGTTCTTAGTTTAGATTTTAATTTGCATGTGTGTTTTTGACAGGAAAAACTTCATTGTTGGATGTTGGAAGATTGGATCTTGTATTCAGTCCATTTCCTCCATCTACAAATAGATTTGATGAATGTTGTAGACTAAATCATGAAAATGACCTACTGAAGCTTGAATTGATACAATCCAAAAATAATGAGAAAGAGCTTGAAAGACACATCATAATTCTGAGAGATGAACTTACCATTGCTAATGAGTACAAAGAAAAATTGAATGCTAGCTCAGCTAAGCTGGATTAAATGGTACAAAGTCAGAAGAATAAAGGTGATATGGAAGGACTTGGATTTGAGAAAGGAGAAAGCTCCAGATTTGGTCAAAGCAATCAACAGAAGAACAAGAGGCTTCCTATAAGACAACCTAATGCTTATAAATTCAATGGTAATTGCTTTGTTTGCAATAAATTTGGTTATATGGAAAGTCAATGTAGAAATAGAGAAAATTACAATAAATCATCATTCTCCAGACAATGTTTAAATTGCAATAAATATGGTCATAAGTCAATTGAATGTAGAAGTATGGTAAATAGGAGAAATATAAGATGTTATGGTTGTGGAAGATTTGGACATATTGCTAGCCAATGCGTATCAAAGGGAAATCAAAGTAATTCCAAGCCTAATAAGAGAAACAACATTATTTTCTATGCTTGCAACAAATTCAGTCACATTGCTAAATTCTATAGAAGCAAGAATGTGAACAAGAATGCTCCGACAGATAAGAACAAATCCGATGATAAGGGTAAAGAGAAGTTTGAAGAATTAGGAAAGCAGTACAAGAAGAAATGGGTCAAGAAGAGTTATTATAAGGTAGGAAATGGGTTCACACTTGATTTCAACGCTAGAACCTCATCTGGTAACTAAGCTAAGGCATTAGGCCTTGGGGGAATCTTTCATGAAAAATATTTCAAACCCTCTATCTGAGATCTATGATTGATTTTGACAAGTTATAGAGGTATATATGGGCATGTGCACAAAGATGGTGTTTAGAAAAGTGGACACCACCCAAAAGAAACATGAAAAAACAAGCAACGCGTATGTGGTTCTAAAATTTGAAATCACTGTATACGCACTTAGGTCCGTTGTTCCTGAGCCTAAATAAAGATATTGTGTATAGGTTGTCTTTAGGTAAGTGAGCATGTACACATTGTGTTTAGAAAAGTGAGTGTGTATGCACTCATTGTTGGAACTTGCATGAAGATTGCATTAATAAAATGTTATGTTGTCATTAATGTCAATTAATCGGTAATGATGTTGTAATAATGTTGGTTTGCAACTACTAGGAAGAGCTTGTAAAGGGAACTGTAACCGGTAGGTGAGTTTGTGGAGGAAACTGATATTACTTATAAAATGGAGAGATGAACCGATAACCCTACCTATCGATAAGACCAAACCCTAACCGATGGAACTTGGTGAATCAGTTGAAGTAGTTTATGATCAAATGATGAATGATAATGATTATGACATGTATGCATGTTGTATGAGAAGAGTTTTAAATAATTCATGGCATGTAGAGAACATTTTTTATCTTGGGAATGAGCAAGTTCATTGCATGTAATGGAAACTGCATGATGAGTTACAGAGCTAGATGAAGCGATGATCAACAAATGGTCAAGGTTGTATTGAATGATGTGCAGTGATTTATATGCAATTTTCTTTGTAATCCAATGGTCATACCTAAACCAATTTGTTTGTAATCTCTATGAGATAATTAGGTTTGTGTTGTGTTACCGACCTGTTGATTGGTTTATAAGGTTGATAAGTTGTTTTGTTGTAGTGTTGGAAATTTGTAGTTGAGAGTAAGAGAGAGTGGTTGCAAAATTGATAATGTATGTGGAGTATGAGTAAAGGCGGGTAGGATCATGAAAGGATCTGGACAAGCAAGTGTAGTGCTATTCAAACAGATCAGCAAACCCCTGTTGTTTTCTAATAATTACAATAGTCAAATCCCCTAACCGGGTAAGCTCTAATAAGCTTAGTGTTATTCAAATCCTCTAACCAGATGGTCCGTTAGCTTGTATTTCAAATCCTCTATTGAGGTTACTCCTAACAGGGTATTGCTTCTAATAGGGCATTATAGTTAATCCCTTAATTAGGTGGTCCCTAACAGGATCTATTCTTAACAATACTATTGTAAAAGCTTTAACAGGCTTGGCTCCTAACAGGGCAAACTTCTGAAGAGTTCAGAATACTTGTGGGTATTCATCCCCACCAAAGTTTTCCCATTTGGGTTTCCACGTCAAAAATATTGTGGCAAGTGGTGAATGCTTTTTTGGTTATGTTTACTATTGTTGAATTGTTTAACTACTAAATCCACTTTGATATGATATGACAATAGGCAACAATCTGAAATATGTTTTACTATTGTCAGTAAAGTACTTTAATGATTTGGTTAAAAGGTTTTAAGAGTTTCTAAGTTGTTTTATTGTTAGTCTGTTATAATAGTTAATGGGTTTACCTGTCAGTAATATTTCATTTGACAGTTCAATATTTAAACCAGTCAGTTTAGAGTTTGTCTTGAGAGGTTGATTTTGAGATTGGTGAAAGTCTAATCAGTTTTCTATCTACTGATTCACCCCCTCCTCTCAGTATTTGACTGGATCCTTATTCATTAATCATACCATTAATTGGTATCAGAGCATTTTAGGTCCTCTAAGGTCTAAGCCTAATAGCTTGAGGTAAAGATCTTGTATAACATGATGAAGAAAGAAGGTCAAAATTTTAATTGAGAGAACTATAGAATATGGAGTGATAGAGTGAAAATTTATTTCAAGAGTCTAGAAAGTCAATACTGGGAACATGTTATTACTCAATATGTTGCACCTAGTGGGACTATGTTTGATGATCAAAATAAAGAGCAACAAGAAAACAATCATGCACTGGAGCCTATTATTAGTTCTTTGTCTGATGCAAAGTATGTTGATGTCCATGGTCTAGAGACTGCTTATGAGGTATGGAAGAAACTTGAGGAGTTTCCAAAGAAGAGAGTCTAAGAAGAAAATTTGATGACATGCGGATGACTGAAGGTGAAAACATTCAACAGTATCATCAGAGGATCAAGGAGATAGCCAGTGAGATCAAGAGTGCTTGTGGTAAAGTGGAGGATGCCACAATGATTAGTAAGGTGTTGAGAAACTGTCTACCAGTCTATGTTATCCATGTTGCAACCATTTAGGAGCTAAAGCCTATTGATAAAGCTAGGGTAACACTTGATTCCATCATTGGTAATCTTACTGCATTTGATTTAAATTTTTATGATTGTAGTGCTCAGAAATTTGAATCTGCATTTAGAGCTTCAGTTTCTAACCCATCTATGAGAAAAAATAGAGATGTCAGTCACAGTTATGAATCTAGATCCAACATAGAAGTCAATGATAAAGACAGTCTGGTTGAGGTTGAAGCATTGTTCACCAAGCGGTGAACTAGAGGTACAGGTAAGTACAGAGGTAAATTACCTTTCAAATTCTTTGCATGTAACAATATTGGACACATTGAAGCTAACTGTCCTAATGGTGACAATGAGCACAAGCCTGAGAAGTTCAAGAAGTACAAAGGAAAAGGCAAAAGAAATTGTCTCATTGCAGTTGATGGTGGTATCACTGATGAGGAATCTGAGGGAGATCCTAATGAAGACATTGTCTTTGTTGCCATTAAAGAGGAGACATTTGATCAAAAGGTATTAGCTTCTCGCATGGATAATTCTTATGATTGGATCATTGATAGTGGTTGTTCAAACCACATGACCAGTGACCAGAGAAAATTTCTTACCTTGAAGGAATTTGATGGAGGAGTTGTGAGCTTTGGTAATGACTCACCTTGCATGGTAAAAGGTAAGGCAACTATTTCTCGTAATGGAAAGAGCAGTACAGATGATGTCTACTGGATTGAAGGATTAAAGCACAATCTTTTGAGTGTTGCACAACTCAATGACATAGGTTATCCACTGGAATTTAAGAATGGAATGTGCAAAATCTATGGGAGAAAACGTAAACTAATTGCAACTGACAAGAAGACAAAAGGTAACCCATTTCACCTGAATCCTAAAGTCAACAACTGTTTAATTGCTTAAATAGATGATAGTTGGCTTTAGCATAGGATATTTTGTCATATAAATTTTGATAACATTGTCAAAGGCAGTAAGTCCAATTCAGTGAGAGGTTTTCCTTAGTTAGACAAACCGGTTAATGCTCTATATAAAGAATGTCAGTTGGGAAAGATGATATCCTCAACTTTTAAGAGAAATTTTTTTTCAGTAGTTTATTTGTTAGATCTGGTTCATACAGATCTCTATGGACACATAAGGACTAAAAGTATTCAAGATGACAGATATTTTATGATCTTCACTGATGATTTCTCAAGAATTATGTGGGTCACATTCTTGAAGGATAAGTCATAAGCCTTTAGTAAGTTCAAGACATTCAGGGCCTTAGCTGAAAAGGAAAGTGGTAAGATGATAAAGTGTTTGAGGACTCATCAAGGTGGTGAATTTACTTCGGAGGAATTCACTAGATATTGTGAAGAAAATGGTATCAAAAGGCATCTTTTTGCACCAAGGACACCACAACAGAATGGTTTTGCAGAGAGGAAGAACTGGTTCTCCTACCGGTTTGGATCCAAAACCCATTTCAATTTCTATCATGTGAATGACATTTTACGTAAATGCAAGCATCTTATCTATTTTCTTCTCTCTTCTCTTCTTGTTGAAACTAGTTTTGACTTCAAGATTTTTTTCTTCTGTAGTGCCAAATTGTTTAGTTTTTTCATCCAATGGAGCATCTAGAAACATATTTGCAGAGAGATCCAAAATGTTATCATCCACCTCATGTACAAGCTATGTGACCCATATGGTACTTGGTTCTACTAGCTCCATGAGGGTTTCATCGGTCTTAAGCATAATCTAAATATCAGTGGAGTACTTCTCCACAATTTTCTTTGATAATCTCTTCCTCTGACTCATGTTTTCTTGAAATGTTTTGAAATAAACCCAAAGTTTCTCATCTCTACTAGTACCAAGGCCAGTGATTTCTTCCTTGATATACATACCTACCGATATGTCATGAGCCCAACGCTTCTTTCCTAGGCTAGGTAGCTCATTTATGAAGTAAACAATCAGACAAACAATCAGATTTCCATATCTAAACATTCCTTTCTTAACACCCTTGATCTTCCCAAGATTAAAAATCAATTCACTCCTCAACCATTCACATAAATCATATTTTGTATTATTCCTCAACATTTGATATGCAGCATGGATGCAAGAACTTGCAATAAAATTCAATCAGCTAGATTGAGTTACCTTATAACCAATTATCATGCTTGCAAACTTCACATCAGTGTCGGTGATTGTGTTGATCCTTATTGATCTGTTGTCATGGGTTGCACTGATGAGATTCTCAACCTCTATGTTATAGATCTTCTTGCTAGGTTCTTGTTCGACCTTGGGTAAGCCGATGACTTCTTGAATAGATTCCTTGGTGATCATGTAGGGCCGATCTAGCCAGATGAACTCATTGTGAACCCTGCTCAAAACATATTTGATGATCTCATCTTTGAATTCAGGTATATATAGGATACTGGTTAACCCTAGATCCTCAATGGCTTTGTATTCCAGCTTGATGGTTCTGGAACTGCCTAGTCTAACGGATTGATACATGCCTTTTATCTCCTTTGTGCCTAGATACTCCAAGGTGCAGTGACTGTATGCCCTTACATCCTCAACATACATCACGCCATCGGGAACCCTAGAGAATGCTCTCACAGAGTCTTCTTTCTTAGCTATAAGGGGAACCTCCTTAAATATAGGTCTCAGCCTATCCTTAACTTTGACAATGGTGGGATTTGCAATGAAAGTTGGAGTTGAAGATCCAAATGCCATTTTGAAGAATACGTGAAAGTGAACATCAGTTGGAAGATTGAGTGCTTCTGCTTGAAATCCTTTTAGAATGCCTTTGCTCACTCTTAATTGCCTGAAATTCACCTTTTCTTCACTCTGAATGCTTGAATGATGGATGAGTGAAAATTAATCCACTTTCCCCTTTTATCAATGAATAAACCCTAATCTTTCTCTGTCATGAATTCTCTGTGATCTAACCTACTAGATGTCAGTTTTACAGTCTTATGTCAGGTGAACCTTCATCAATGATGAACACAACTCTCCAGATCTCTTCCGGGGAGTATGCAATATTTTCAATGAGTTTGCGAACCCCTAAGGATTATGCCTCCATTACCGGTGGAATTTCCTGCCAATGGAGGAATGCCTTGTTCTACCGGTGGAGTTACCAGTGTTGTTGCATCTCCACTTGGTCCTTCAGAGTTTCTAACTCATCTCTTGGTGTGATCCTGTTGTATTTCATCTACCTTCTTCTTTCCTTTCACATTTGCTTGATTGTTGATAACTAGTTGAGTCTTGCTTCTGCAATACTTAGCAATATGACCTATTTTGTTGCATGCATAACATGTAACATTGTTCTTTTGAATTTCTTTGACATATTCGGTGTCATTCCTTGACCTAAAATGATTAGCCAAATGTCCATACTTTCCACATGCATGATATTTAACATTCATTCTGTAGTCTTTTGATTTATGACCATATTTCTTGCAATTTGTGCATTTACTGAGAACAAAATTGTAGTTTTGATTTTCTCTATTTCTACATTGTTTATCCATATGCCCAAATTTATTGCAAACAAAGCATACCATTGAATTTATAAGTATTATATTTCCTTACCGGTTTCCTCTATTCTGATGAGTTCTGCACACCAATTGTCTGATCTATAGTACCAAATCTTTCACCTTGTACAAATCCAATCCTCTAGAATCGTCACTCTATCATTGTCTTTTCAATAAGTCATCTAGTTGTGCAACACTGATCCTAAAATTTTCTTTTCTCTTTTGTAGTAGTTAGATCATCTCTCAAAGTTATTTCCTATCTTTTAAGTTCTTGTTTATTATTCCGGGATTGCACCAAACTGGTTTTCAACATATCATTCTCATGAGCCAATCTGTTACATTCCTCATATTTTTTCTTCAGAGATGTAGCAAGATTTTCTTCTTTCTTCTTTCTATCTTGTATATCTTTTGACATCCTCATAGTCAGATCTTGCATTTCATTTTGCATGAGCATGTTTGCTTGACTCAGTTTCTGACAATGTTCCTTGAGTGCATTATCATCATCCTATTTTTTCAAAAGTTCTTCTCCTAGCTTGAGCTGATGATAACCTTTCTTTCGGGACAAGAATGAATTCTTTTGTAGAATTCAGTTCATCTTTTCGTTTCAAGTTCTTCATCCTTTCAGCATCATAATCCTCAAGAGACATCTTAAGTTGCTTTTCCATAGCCATGCCTAAAGGTTTTGGTTTTAGGATCTTCCTCAGGCTGTTAAACTTCTTCCGAAGAACTAGGCTCTAATAATAATTGTTGGGATCCAAGAACACTGAGAGGGGGGGGGTGAATCAGTGTTCTATGGTAAGATAAGATTTTATGCTTTTCTATGCTTTTATACCATACACATATAAACTGGTAAATGAATAATCATATAACTTGAAGAAAATAAACCGTCCCCATGAATGAAAACCATAACACACAAAATTTATACATGGAAAACCTCAAAGAGGAAAAACCATGATGGGATTTGTGACCCACAATATCAATTCACTGGCCATATGAAATATATTACATAGAGAGGGGGCTTGCACATGTAGGAAATCACATTGCCTAGAGCACACTGCTCATCACTAAAGAGTATCACTGACTACAAGATTCTGTTGAAGTAAAACGATGAAAATAAACTCACAAAATGCATCTCTTATGTCAAAAAGAGTTCATGTTATAGCTCTGCTCTGTACCAGTTCATAAACCTTGAAGACTACTACAGGTATCTCCTTCCCTTGAAGAATGTCTTACGAAACATCTACAGGTCATTGCATGATACAACATTCGCATACAAATGATCTTCACATTCCACAATCCTATTCTATTATAATCCACAATATCATCCACATGTTCTATCCTATCATCTATCTATCATATCATAATGACCTAACAAACTGACCTATATACCCTTTACAAATAATATGCCTTATGTTGACTTACAATACAAAAGATATACAATGTTAGCCTATAGAACAATTACAAAATGATTTTTCAAATAAAGCTTCCTTGATGTTGGCTTCCCTGATGTGCTGGATGTTGATGCTGGTGCCGGTTGTAACCCTGGATGCTCAATGTTGGTGTCTGTTGGTGAATGCCTCCTAGTGCCGGTATGTGATTTCCATCTAATCTTGTTGCCATCAATGACAACAAAATGAATCCAATGAGTGTCAATTGCCACCAAAAACACCTTGAAATCAGCTATAACTTTAGGATTCACTCTAATATCATCATATCTGATGACCCTAAAAATTTGGTGAAAAGTTGGTTGGACCATGTGCGTTCCCGCCACGGTCCTCAGCTTTTTTCCTGAAATTTTGGGAGAACAATTCTATGCTATTATAATACTTAACCCCAAAATATTGGTAGGAAATTCAATTCCTAGGTTGGACTAAAGGCGAGATTAAGTCAAAATTAAGATCAAGGATTTCATACATTAGAGCTCTCTTTCTTCATTTGAAGGGAACTAAGAGCTAGATGGAGCAATATTTTATAAGGATCTAAGAGAAGGTTTTTGGAGCATAAGGAGCTTTCTATGCAGTGAAAGAGAATCCTATGTAGTGTCTTCAACAACACTCAACAACATCTCATCAAACATTCATCATCAATTAGGAGCCTTGAAGACATTGAAGAATAATAGGACATGTACTGGAAATGTCTCTCCCTTGGGGATTGGTATGGTTTCATGTTATTTTCATGTCTTTGTATGAGCTTTGTATGAGCTTCTTTATATCAACTTAAATATTTACACTCATTCTTTAGATCACTTTGCATCACTGATTTAGAGCATTTACTTTGTCCATTACAAGAAATTAGGGTTTACTCGTTAGGGTTGCTCTAGATTGTTTACTTTCATTTTAGGATCTTGCATACACAAAAGGTTATAGCACACACATTTTCAATACATTATTAGCTATTTGTGGGGGTGTAAATTACCAACAGAGGGGTTTGACTAATAAAATCCCCTATATATCCACCCAAACCTTCCCTTTTTAGTTGCAAGTGTAGAAATAGGTATCCGAAGGCACTTTCAGCTCAACAAAAGGCACAAGAACCACCCAGGTTCATCAGATCTACCCTAATCTAGTTAGGATAGGTGCGTGGCACCCTTTTCCTACCCAAGATAGTTGTGTGGTGCCATGGTACCTCTACTTTGCAGTGATTTTTAGTAGGTTGCAACTTCAAGTCATCAGATTTACAGTCTTTCAGTTACAACCTCTTGTTTGCAGAAACAAGACAATGTCGTGGCACCTTGGTATAGGTCAATTTTGTTCAATTTGCAACATCAAGTACACATATAGAATCCTCTCCATTTCATTCTTTCACTATCTTAGTTTTAGATCTGTAGGTTTGTTCAATTCTGAGTTCATTTATGCTTCATTCTTTATCTTCTAGCCCAGTTGATCATTCAAACCCTAGTTTTTCTCATCATTTGCAACAAGAGGAATAGAAACCCTAAGAGGTAATAATTGGCTCTCTCTTTCTCACAAGAAGTAGCCAAAGTGAGCTATCTCCATAGGCTCTTTTGTATTCCCAATGTGTTGGCAAAAGTAAGATTAGGTTTTAGTCACCTAGTCTTGCTTTTCCTACCACCACATTTTGGTGAACCCGACGTGAATCCAACCTTCTTTAATTTTTATTTATGTTCTCTGATCTGAGTGATTTTTCTATTTCAAATTCAAATTTACGTTTACAAGTTTCTATTTCTTGCAAATTTCAAATTTTAGAGGTTAATTTGGCTAAAACCCTAATATTTCAATTCAAAACTGAACTTGTGGATAACTTAATTTGGATCATTAATTTCAGATCTGATTTAGGAACTCAATTCACTTATAAATTTCATTTTATAAATCAACATTTATAGTGCTTGCATTTGTTGGCATTTTGGCACTAAGTTGTCATTGATGTCAACCGGTGGAGATTGAGCATGAAGGATGGTTGCTTGTTTATGATGAAGAGGCAGAATGTTAAAAGTTAGTCTTACACCACCAGAAGTAAAGATGTGCAACCGGTATAGGATGCTATACCGGTCAACAGAAGAAAAACACTCTACTGGCAAAGGGTTTTATCAGTATTTGTTTGCAGGATCGACTGCATGTTGGTAGGTCATGTCTTGATCGATGTGATTTTGTGTGAAGCTGAGGTGGCAAGTAGGGTGTGGTTGGTGAAGCTTCATCGATAGGATTGATGAAACAGATAATCACCATTAATGAAGGAGACACAAATCATGAGATTGCATCAGACTAATTGCAGCTCAAGGAAGAAGGTATGACATAGGAAGATTAGGGAGCAATTTCCACCTGGATCGAAGCAAGAAGATCAGATTGAAAGAATACCTCGAGAAGGAAAACAACAGAGATATTAATAGCAGTTTGACAGATATAGATCGATATAATGGATCATGTTTTCTATATCTAAAAAAATGTGATTTAAAAGGCGTGGAAATGGAAAAGATGAATAAATGGACATCAAGGTGATCAGATCATGTAAGATCTGATTGGATTTGGTTTTCCTCGTAGATGGTGAGGAAACCCTAACCGTCAAAATTTTGAATTGCATTTTGGCGGGAAATCACCCGATAAGAGATGAGATGTCTCAACAGAAGAAGATTTGATGCAATGAAGATTGTGGGGTGAAGAGAAGAGAGAGGAAGAAAGGAGAAAACCGAATAAGGAGATCCAAGGAAGTTGCAGAGTAAGAGAAAGCAAGTAAACTGGTGAGAGGATTCTATTCTACCAGTAGAGTGTGATACTGGTGATGTGCAGAGAGTGAGGTGTAGATCCAACAGAGAAGCTAGAGGTGCAGAGCAGGAAGAAGAGTGAGTCGGTAAAGGAGAGAAGGTACTTCACCGATAGAGTAAGACATTTGATAAGGTTGCAAGATTCACTTGTAACATTATAATAATTTATGTATTTGAAGTTTACATTGTGAGGGCTAAGTTGTAGCTCAGTGCAAGGGTCAATGCTCCTTTGGGTTGTAGCCCATAAATCTAATAAGGGTTGTAGCTCCTTGGGTTAGTGCCCTAAAGTCAAGGGTTGGTGCTCCTTGGGTTGGTGCCCTAAACTTTATAACTATGTTTTATTGTGAGGTTGGATTGGAGCAGTAGTCTCTAGCAACATTGCTCAGCGAGGTTCTTCTCATATTGGGTTTTGCTCATAAATCTAGTGTTGTGAATCTCTTGTGTGTGAGTGATCTTTTTGTTTTTCTCTCTTGCCTTACCGGTATGACTGTTTAAGTGGCTAAGGAGTTAATTGATTTTTTAAAAGATCGGTAAAGACAAAAAATTGGAAACCAATGATTCACCCCTCTCTCAGTGGTATTCTATGTTCAACAATTGGTATCAGACCCAAGTTCCCAGTTATCTTTACACCTTGGGTAGATTTTGAACTTTGAGCACAATGGCAAGGATTGAGTCTGCTTCCTCAAAACCCCCATGTTTGATGGATCCAACTATGCCTTCTGGAGTAGAAGAATGGAGAGCTATATTTCATCTCTTGGTTTTGATGTGTAGATGTCGGTCAAGAATGGGTATGTCATTCCCAATACTCCTCCCACTAGTCTAGATACAAAAAGGGAGTATGAGAATAATGCAAAGGCAAAACATGTCATCTTGAGTGGAGTATTTGATAATAAATTTATCAAAGTCATGCACTATGTTTCAAAAAAGGAGACATGGGACAAATTGCATAGTTTTTTTGAGGGAGATGCAAATTTCAAGGAAGCCAAGTTGCAAACGTCGAGGAGCCAACTTGAAAGCATCAAGATGAAAGATGATGAAAAGATTGCAAGCTATCTTCACAGATTTGTTGAAACTATGAATACTATTAGATGACTTGAAGAAGAAATCACATATGAGATTCTTGTCAAAAAGATACTTAGATCCCTCACTCCCAAATATGATACTAAGGTGTCAGCCATAGAAGAAGCCAAGGATCTAAAGATTTTTACAATGGATGAACTATTTGGCTCCCTGATAGCCTATGAGATGAGAACAACTGGTGAGACTTCCACAAGGAAAGAAGCAGCATTCAACATCACCAAAAAGGGAAGAGAAGCTATTACTCATAAATAATCCAATGAAGACTCTGATGCTGAAGTATCAAACTTTGTCAGGAAGCTCAAAAGAGGATCTGGCCGGTACAAAGGAAAGTTACCACTAAAATGTCTCAACTGTCGAAAAGTAGGACACTTCGCTACAAGTTGTCCTCACAAAGAAGCCGGTGGAGATGAGTCAAGAGAGTTTAGAAGATCTGCCATCAAAGACAAAGATAGGAATGACTACCAGCAAGGAAGAAGAGGCTACCGGAACCAAAACAACTTATATACCATTGAGGATGACACAACAGATGATGAAGATCCATCAAAAGATGATGACCATGAGAACAACAAAAAAAGTAAATCTTTTCATGGCACTCAACAAACCTACTGATGAAGATGAGGAAGAAGAGGACATTGAGGCTGAAGTGGATTTGGAAAGTGAACTTTTTAGTGCACTTCAGGAATTGAGTAAAACAAGAAGAGAACTTAAGAGGGTTAAGCTTGCTGCAGTAGAAGAACAAGATCTCTTGAAGCAATCTTTGGAAGAGTCCGGTCAAATCTTATTTGACTTAAAACTACAACTAGAAGAAACTAAGAGGATCGGTGATGCTACAACCCTTGATTTGACAAGGAAAGAAAAGGAGCATCAAGAGTTGGAAGAAGAAATAATAAAGCTCAGAAAGGAGCTTGAAGAAAGCAAGGAAGAGATAAAAATAAGAAGTAAGTATGAAGGCAACACAAAGGCTTTGGATAAGATGTTGAGAAAACAAAATAAATTCAAAGATACCAGAGGTCTAGGCTTTGAAGTTGGTGAAGGTTCAACCCACAAAGTTAAATCTAACAAAGAGATAATGTTCACCTCTTCAATTGAAGGTAAAAAAAAGAAGACATTCACTATAGGCAAGGATACCGACAAAAAGACATATGCAAATGCTGTTGGAAATCAACATCCAAACCGGTATGCAGGAATGAACCGTAGGCCACATTTCATGCATATATATGCAGACCCAAGGAGGAATGTCAGAATTGACCAAGAAGGATTCACCAGATTCAACAACATGAATGGAAGACACCCAATGAGGTAGTTTCATTCAGGACAAGACAACCCAACCGGTATGTATCAGACTTTCATGGTTATTATTACCGGTGTATTAAATTTGGGCACAAAATAGCTGACTATAGGTTAAACAATAGGCCTTCTATAAATTATGAAAGTAGAAATTCTATTAATGCACTCTAGGATATGAATGTTTCCTATTATCAGTGCAATGGATATGGACATAAGAGTTTTGATTGTAGGAAAAACAAACCAGTACCCGGCAATAATTTTAAGGATGTTCCTGTTAATGAAAATATGAAATGCTATAACTGTCAAGAATTTGGACACATAGCAAAGTTGTGGAAAAACAAGAAGATCAATAAAATGAAGGAAAATCCAAATCATGAACTAGAAACTGAATCTAAGTTGAATATAGTAGCTGACAAGAAGAAGGAAATCAAGCCAGTCTAGGTTGAGAAAGAAAAGGAAAAGGCTGAATCTAGTCTCATAGTGCAGACTGCCTTGCATGCTGAAAGGAAAAATCTATGGGTGGTGGATAGTGGTTGCTCAAACCATATGACTGGTGACAAAAGGAAATTTATTAAACTTGAAGATTAGAATGGTGGATCGGTAAGGTTTGGAGACAATTCCTCCATCAAGATATAGGGAAAAGGAACACTAAGCATTGATGAAAAATTGAAGGCACATGATGTATACTATGTATAAGGCCTCAAACATAATCTATTGAGTGTGAGTCAGATGTGTGACAAAGGTTACAAATTCACCTTTGATTCAACCAGTTTCCAGATAAAGAAAGATAACACCGATAAAGTTGTGGCAAAAGGAAAGAGAACTGATGGAAATGTTTATAATCTGAAGGAATGCTGAGTCCCAATGTATGTTAGGACAAGTAGATGAAAGTTAGTTGTGGCACAAAAGATTAGGCCACATAAATTTTGATAACTTAGTTGCAGTAAGCAAAAAGGAGTGTGTGAGGAACATTCCACTCATCATCAAATCGGTAAACACATTTTGTGATGAATGTGTAAAAGGTAAGCAAACAAAAGTGAGTTTCAAAACAAAGGAGCACAACACCTCAAATCCACTTGAAATCGTGCATACAGATCTGTGTGGTCCAACTAGGACAAGAGCACTTGCCGGTGAAAGATACTTCATGCTCTTCATTGATGACTACTCAAGGATGACATGGGTCACCTTTCTGCAAGATAAATCACAATCATTTGGAAGATTCAAGATCTTTCGAAAGATGGTGGAAAAGGAAAGTGGGTACCAATTAAAATGCCTAAGATCAGACAAGGGTGGAGAGTTCACATCAAATGAATTTGAAATTTTTTGTGAAAAACATGGAATTAGAAGACAATACTCTACTCCTAGAACACCATAGAAAAATGGAGTGGTAGAAAGGAAGAACAAGACATTCAAGGAGATGGCCAGAACCATGTTGAATGAGGTCATTCTACTGGATATTTATTGGAAAGAAGCTATGCATACTGCTGCATACACCTTGAATAGGGTTCAATTAAGAAAAACAACAAAATGACACCTTATGAGCTATGGTATGATCGGAAGCCATCAGTTAAATATTTCAAAATATTTGGAAGCAAGTGCTTCATTAAGAAAGATATGGATGGTTTGAGAAGTTTTGACTCTATTAGTGATGAAGGGATATTCCTTGGTTACTCATCTAACAACAAAGCCTACAAATGCTACAATAAAAGACTAAGAAGAGTTGTTGAAAGTGTGCATGTAAGAATTGATGAAGATATGCACAGAGGATCTCAACCACAGGCTAACTGATATGATGACTTTGGTGATGAATATTATGAAGCTCAAACATAGACTAAACTAGAGGTAACATCCTAAAAGGTTCCCAACCAGTATGTAGAGGGAGTAAGAATGATGGTGTGCAAACTAGAAGAAGGCTTGCCTAGAATGATGAACAAGTCAACCTATGTCTCATGACTGAAGTTGAATCTAGAACCTTCATTGAGGCTAGCAAGATACAAGAATGGATGGATGTCATGGAAGAAGAACTGCACTAGATTAAGAAGAACAAAACTTGGAAGTTAGTCCCTAGACCGGAAGACAAAAATATCATTGGTACAAAGTGGGTCTATTGGAACAAAATGAATGAAGAAGGAAAGATTGTAAGGCATAAAGCTAGACTAGTGTGCAAAGGATACTCTCAAGTAGAGGGGATTGACTTTGAAGAAACAATTGCACTAGTGGCTAGATTAGAAGCAATTAGGATGTTTCTAGCTTACTCTACCTACAAGGGCTATAAAGTATACCAAATGGATGTAAAATCTGCTTTTCTAAATGGAATTTAGAAGAAGTATACATGGAGCAACCAGAAGGATTTCTGCTACATGATGATGAGAAATTTGTTTGTCGGTTAAAGAAGGCTCTGTATGGTTTGAAGAAAGATCCTAGAGCATGGTACTCAAGACTAGATTAGTATCTGAAGGAGAAAGGATTCAAATAGGGAAGTGCTGATAGCAATTTGTACACAAGGAAAGATGAGAATCACATGATTCTTGTGATTGTGTATGTAGAAGACATCATATTTGGCAGCAACAAGGATACTCTCTGCAAAGGGTTTGCAGATTAGATGCAGTCAGAATTTGAAATGTCGATGCTTGGTGAATTTACTTACTTCCTTGGCTAATAGATACTACATAAAGACAAAGGAATCTTCATCTTGCAGGTGAGGTATGCAAAGGAGATGCTGAAGAAATTCCAACTAGAAGATTGCAAACCTGTAAGTACTCCCATGGTGACCGGTAGAAAATTGAGTAAGAATGATGAGTCACCGGTAGTGGATCAGACTCTATACAGATCCATGATAGGTAGTCTACTATATCTGACTACTTCAAGACTGGATATAGTTCAAGAAGTATGCATGGTAGCCAGATTCCAAGCTGCACCAAAGTAGTCACACATGAATGTTTTTAGTAGAATTTTTAGGTACCTACAAGGAACTCTCAACTATGGTTTGTGGTACCCTAAATAGGGAAATTTTATCCTAGAAGCATACACTGATGCCAATTGGGCAAGATGCATTGATGATAGAAAGAGCACAAGTGGTGGTGCATTCTTTCTAGGTGACCGGTTGGTCTCTTGGCATAGAAAGAAGCAGGACTTAGTCTCCTTATCCACTGCTGAAGCTGAGTACATTGTTGTTGCCACATGCTTCTCTCAGGTGCTTTCAATGAAGCAAAATATCAAAGATATATAGGTAGACATCATTGAACCGATTCTCATCTGGTGTGACAATTCGAGTGCAATCAACATAGGAAAGAATCTGGTCATGCATTTTAGAACAAAATACCTTGCAATCAAATACCACTTCCTTAGAGAGAAGGTTGAAGGACAAGAGTAATAATGGACTATGTTCCTACTGGTGAACAATTAGTAGACATTTTCACCAAACCACTATTGGTAAGCATGTTCGAGTACCTCAGACACAAGTTGGGAGTTGTATCATCTTCCTAGGAAGGTTTATATGGCTCAGGGGGAGCATGGTATGGATCAAAGAGGGAGTGCGCAATTACCCTTTGTCATTATGTCAAAGAGGGAGAAATGTATCGGTATGGAGTGGACTGTGAGAAGTTGACATCAATGCCAAAGGGGGAGATTGTTGGCATTTTGGCACTAAGTTGTCATTGATATCAACCGGTGGAGATTGAGCATGAAGGTTGGTTGCTTGTTTATGATGAAGAGGCAGAATGTTAAAATTTGTCTTATACCACCAGAAGTAAAGATGTGCAACCGGTATAGGATGCTATACCAGTCAACAAAAGAAGAACACTCTACTAGCAAAGGGTTTTACCGGTATGTGTTTGTTAGATTGACTGCGTGTTGGTAGGTCATGTCTTGATCAGTGTGATGCCATGTGAAGATGAGGTGGCAAGTAGGGTGTGGTTGGTGAAGCTTCATCGACAGGGTTGATGAAACAAATAATCACCATTAATGAAGTAGCCACAAATCACGGGATTGCATTAGACTGGTTGCGGCTTGAGGAAGAAGGCATGAAAGAGGAAGATCAAGGAGCTGTTGGTGCCTGGATTGAAGCAAGAAGATCAGATTGAAAGAATACCTTGAGAAGGAAAATAGCAGAGATATTAATAGCAGTTTGACAAATGTAGATCGATATAACAGATCATGTTTTCATTATCTGAAAAACGTGTTTTAAAAGACGTAGAAATGGCAAAGATGAATAAATGGACATCAAGGTGATCAAATCATGTAAGATCTGATTGGATTTGGTTTGCCTCTTAGATGGTGAGGAAACCCTAACCGTCAAAATTTTGAATTGCATTTTGGTAGGAAATCATCTGATAAGAGATGAGAGCTCTGGACAGAAGAAGATTTGATATGGTGAAGATTGTAGGGTGAAGAGAAGAGAGAGGAAGCAAGAAGAAAACTGAAGAAGGAGATTTGAGGAAGTTGTAGAGTAAGAGAAAGCAAGTAAACCAGTGAGAGGATTCTATTCTACTAGTAGAGTGTGATACCAGTGATGTGTAGAGAGTGAGGTGTAGATCCAATAGAGAAGCAGCAGGTGCAGAGCAGGAAGAAGAGTGAGTCGGTAAAGGAGAGAAGGTACTTCACCGATAGAGTAAGACATTTGATAAGGTTGCAAGATTCACTTGTAACATTATAATAATTTATGTATTTGAAGTTTACATTGTGAACGCTGAGTTGTAGCTTGGTGCAGAGGTTAGTGCTCCTTTTTGTTGTAGCCCATAAATTTGATAGGGTCTGTAGCTCCTTAGGCTGGTTCCCTAAGGTCAGGGGTTGGTGCTCCTTGGGTTGGTGCCCTAAACTTTGTAAGTGTGTTTTATTGTGAGGTTGGATTTGAGCAGTAGTCTCCAGCAACATTGCTCACCAAGGTTTTTCCCATATTGGGTTTTCCTCGTAAATATGGTGTTGTGAATCTCTTGTGTGTGAGTGATCTTTTTTTTTTCTCTCTTGCCTTACCGATATTACTATTTAAGTGGCTAAGTAGTTAATTGATTATTTAAAATAAAATCGATAAAGACAAAAAATTGGAAATGACTAATTCATCCCCCTCTCAGTGGTATTTTGTGTTCAACAACATTGGTTAAAATTAAACATTTCCTTCTATTTTGCATATGTTATCATTTGAAAGAGGAATTTTTTTGTCATGATGCATTCATTTCCTAGATGTGATAATGGGTTAGCTTCCCTTGTTTTGATTTTTCCCTCTTAAAGAGCCTACTCCTATCTATCACAACATTTTAGTTCCTAAAAGAGTTGTTACCAATCCCTTCAAAACTATCCCATGCTCTGAGGATGAAGATTTGAAGAGTGATCTTGACAATTGTCCTAAAATGTGCCCTTCTCATGTAGCTATCTTAGAGGAAGAGGATGATATCATAAACACTTTTCTTAATGTTACCTTACCTTCCTTACATTATTCCTCTCTAAGTGAAAAGGTATTGATGGACATTTACTTATCTTCTCCTAAATTCTGTCCTACCAATGGGGGAATGTTAGTGCAACAAGAGGTTATGAGCACTTCTCTCAAAGATCTCCTTCCTAAGCACAACTCTTTGGAGAAAGATGTTCATCTCCCTCCTAAATAATACTCCCCTCATGAGGTTAATTTTGTGCAAGAATATGGTATTTTCCCTACTTTTCCTAGTAAAGGCATTTCCTCTTTTCATTCCAACGAAATCCCCTCTAGAGACAATGCATTAATGAGACATGCTTGCCCTTCTCCTAAAGTTTTCCTTACCCATAAAGAGGTCAATTTCCTCAATTCTATCTCCCCTAAATATCCTATTAAAGATATTTTGAGGAAAGAAGATGATGTAAACACATGTATTGATGCTCTCCATCCCAAGGATGAAGAATTAATAAACAATGTTATCCCTTCTCCTAAAATTGGCAATAGAAAAGAGGACATATTTGGGCAAGATATTCTAATATTTTTCCTAATGATAACTATTTGGGATGAACCATTAGAAGAAGGTGTTGATTATTCTCTACCCCATGAGAGAAACCTATCCAAAGAGGATGAAATCATGAGTGATGACTCCCTTCATAGCATCTCACCTTCCATGAATCTCAATTATTCTCCCTCTAAACATAAAGCATCTCCCTCTCCTCAACTTGGTTCTACTCATAAGGATACCATAGTTCAAGATAATATGGTTAATATATTTTTCAAAGATCTCCCTCTTAGAGGTGAGACTTTAAAGAGTAATGTGGATACTTTTCCTAGAGAGTTTATTCTCCATATAGATCCTTTCGTGATAGAGGATGATATGACATTTTTTGATACATCAATGCCTACCCCTAGTCTCCCTCCTAAAATTGGTCTTATCCATAATAACATTTTAGTGCAAGAAGAGACTATAAACAATTATTTCAACAATCTTGTTCATTGTTCTTCTAAGGCACCTTTGATATTCCTAAACCATCTTCAATCAATTTGATACATGTGAATGAAACACCTAATAAACCCCTCTTCACAATTCAAGGTGCTTTGTCCTTCTTAGTGGTTCAAGGTGGTTATGCTAATGATTATTTTTGCACTCCTAATAAACCTATTATCACTTGTTGGAATTTGAATAAAGATTGAATTGATGATATGTTATGTTGTCATTGATGTTAGTTAACCGGTAATGTTATTGTTGCAATAATGTCTTGTAACCAGTACAAAGAGCTAAGTGAAAGGAAACTGTAACCAGTAGGTAAGTTTGTGGAGTGAACTGATATTGCTAAGTTTGGAGAGTTGACTCTGTAAACCCTACATGTTATTTTGATAAACCCTAACCGATTAAGTTTGGTGAATTTGTTATATTGGTTTATGATCTGGTAATGAGTAGAAATGATTATAACACGTATGCATAATGTATGAAGAGAGTTTCAAAGATTTTTTGGCATGTTGAGTTAATTTTTTTTTGTCTAAGGAATGAGAAAGTATATTTCATGTAAAGCAAAGTGCATGATGAGTTACTAAGTTCAATGAAGTGGTGATCAAGGAGCAGTTTCAAGGCTTTCTTGAATGATGTGTTGAGATTTTTATGTAATCTAACAGTCAAACCTAAACCAACTTGTTTGTAATCTCTATGAGAATTAGGTTTTTGTTGTGTTACTAATCTAATTGATTTGTTTATAAGGTGGATGAGTTGTTTTAGTTTAAGTGTTGGCAAAGTTGAATTGAGTGTGTGATTGCCAAACTAGATGATGTATCTATAGTTTGAGTAAAGGCAGATAGGAGTTGAAAAGGATCTGAACAAGCAAGTGAAGTTCTATTCAAACAAATCACCAAAATCCTATTGTTTTCTAATAATTACAGTAGTTAAATCCTCTAACCAGGTAAGCTCTAACAAGCTTGGTGTTATTAAAATCCTCTAACAAGGTGATCCATTATCTTGGATTCTAAATCCTTTACAAAGGTTACTCATCATAGGGTATTACTTCTAACAAGGCATTATAGTCAATTCCTTAACCAAATGGTCCCATACAGGATCCATTCTTAACAAGACTTTTTGTAAAAGGTTTGACAGGCTTGGCTCCTAACAGGGCAAACTTCGGAAGAGTTCAAATAGTTATCTTGTGAGTCCCATCTCACCGTGGTTTTTCCCATTTGGGTTTCCACATCAAAAATATTGTGTCAAGTGGTGAATGTTTTTGTGGTTATGTCTCTATGATTGAATTGATTAACTACTTATTTAACTTTGATAAGTTATGGTAATGGGTAACAACAATATGAAATGAAGTTTTACTTATGTCAATAAAAGTATTTGTAAGTTTGTGAGTTACAAGTTGTTTATTGTTATCTGTTTTAAACAGACAACTGGTTTATCTTGAAAGTTTTATTCTGACAGAGATATTGCATTGATAGTTCTAAGTTTACTTGAGAGGTTATTTCTGAGATTGGTGAAGTTAATATCAGTTTTTCTATCTACTGATTCACCCCCCCTCTCAGTAGTTGACCAGCTCCTTGTAATTTCATCATACCATCAATTGGTATCCGAGCACTTCTTAGGTCCTCTAAGTTCTAAGCCTAAGAGCTTGAGGTAAAGATCTTGTAGATCATAATGAAGAAGGAAGGTCCAAAGTTTAATAGAGAGAACTATAGGATATGGAGTGACAGAATGAAAATTTATATCAAGAGTCTTGGAAATCAATACTGGGAACATGTAAATACTCAATATGTTGCACCTAGTGGTACTTTGGATGATGATCAAAAGAAAGAACAACAAGAAAACAACCTAGCACTAGAGGCTATTATTAATTCTTTGTCTAATGAATATGTTGATGTTCATGGTTTGGAGACTACACATGAGGTATGGAAGAAACTTGAAGAGATTTATAGTGATGATGAACATGTGAAGATTGCCAAGGAAGAGAGTCTAAGAGTAAGTTTCATGACATGCAGATGGCTGAAGGTGAGAATATCCAATAGTATAGTTAGAGGATAAAAGAGATAGTGGGAGAGATCAAGAGTGTTGGTGGTAAAATGGATGATGACATAGTAGTTAGTAAGGTGTTGAGAATCCTACTACTGGTCTATGCTATCCAAGTTGCAGCCATTCAAGAGCTGAAATCTATTGACAAAACTAAGGTAACCCTTGATTCAATCATTGGTAAGCTTATTTATTTTGAACTAAATGGTTATGATGGTAGTATTCAGAAATCTGAATCAAAATTTAGAGATTTTGTTTCTAACCCATCTATGAGGAAAAACAAAGATGTTAGTCACTATCATGAATCTAGATCTAGCAGAGAGATTGATGATGAAGACAGTTTACTAGAGCTTGAAGCATTGTTTGATAAGTGATTACCTAGAGGTACTGGTAAATATAGAGGTAAATTACCTTTGAAATGTTTTTCTTGCAACAAGAATGGACACATAGCTGCTAATTGTCCTAATGGTGATAATGAGTTCAAGCGAGAGAAGTTCAAGAAGTACAAGGGAAAAGGAAAAAGATATTGTCTTATTGTAGTTAATGGCGGTGTCACTGATGATGAATTTGATGGTGATGCTAATGAAGACATTGTGTTTGTATCCATTAAAGAGGAGACATCTGATGAGAAATCTTTAGTTTCTCGCATGGATAATTCTGATGATTGGATCATTGATAGTGGTTGTTCAGATCACATAACTAGTGACCGGAGAAAGTTTATTTCTTTGAAGGAATTTTATAGCAGAGTTGTAAGATTTGGTAATGACTCACCCTGGATGGTTAAAGGTAAGGAAACTATTTCTCTGAATGGAAAGAGTAGTGCAGATGATGTCTACTAGGTTCAAGTTCTAAAGCATAATCTTTTGAGTGTTTCCCAACTCAATGACAGGGGATACCCATTAGAGTTCAAAAATGGTATGTGCAAACTCTATGGGAGAAAAGGTGAACTAATTGCAACTGGAAAATAGACTAAAGGTAACCCATTTCACCTGAATCCTAAAGTCAACAACTATTTAATTGCTAAAATAGATGATAGTTGGCTTTGGCATAGAAGATTTTATCATATAATTTTTGGTAACATTGTTAAAGTGATTAAGTCTAAGTCAATGAGAGGTTTACCTTAGCTAGACAAACCAGTTAATGCTCTATGTAAGGAATGTCAATTGGGAAAGATGGCATCCTCAACTTTCAAGAGCAAATCTTTTTCAGTGGAGCATATGTTAGATTTGGTTCATACAAACCTATATGGACCAATAAGAACTAAAAGTATTCAATCTGATAGATATTTCATGATCTTCACTGATGATTACTCAAGGATGATGTGGGTCACATTCTTGAAAGATAAAACAAAGGCATTTGGTAAGTTCAAGGAATTTAGGGCCTTAGTTGAAAAGGAGAGTGGAAAGAAGATCAAGTGTCTGAGGACTGATCAAGGTGGAGAATTCACTTCTAAAGAAGTCACTAGATATTGTGACGAGAATGGTATCAAACGACAACTTTTTGCACCAAGGATACCACAACAAAATGGTATTCTAGAGAGAAATAATCGGTCAGTCGTTTAAGCTTCTAGGATGATGTTGATACAAGGAGGTGTAGAAAATAATTTCTAGAGAGAAGCTGTCAACACAACTGTCTACACAATGAACAAGATTTTATTAAAAAGAGGTAAGGACAAGAATCCTTATGGATATTGGTAGGGTGGATCACCTAATGTGATTTATTTCAAGATATTTGGTAGCAATTTTTTTATTAAGAGAGGTGACTATATTAGCAAGTTTGAGGCTAAAAGTGATGAAGGTATATTTCTTGGTTATTCCACCAAGAGTAAGGCCTACAAATGTTTTAACACCTGGACAAAGAAAATCATTGAGAGCATTCATTTTCGAGTGGATGATTTTCTTGAAGTCTCAGGGGAAACTAGTGTGGAGAGAAAGGATGAAAATCCTTGCATTTTTTTTTGGAACTAGAACTTGTGAAACCTGAAACCGGTAAAGCAAATATTGATGTACCAGTTCAACTGGAACAGGTAGACTAAGAAGAAGAGGATGATAATGAAGAAAATGAACCTGAAGATAATGATCATGTTGTTCTGAGGTATGTGAGACTCAATCATAATCCTGAATAGATTACAGAAGATAAGGATGCTAGAGTGCTAACCAAAAGAAGAATCAAAGAAAATTCTTGCATGATCACCAATATTGAGGCTAGAACTTCTAAGGAAGCATTTGTTGATGATCATTGGGTTAAAGATATGGAGGAGGAGCTTGAACAAATTGAGAAGAAAAACACATGGACCCTAGTACCCCGACTGGTAAATAAAAATGTGATAGGTACTAAGTGGGTTTTCAGGAACAAGTTGAATGAAGATGGTGTTGTAGTTCACAACAAAGCTAGATTGGTTTGCAAAGGTTATGCACAAGAAGAAGGAGAAGATTATTGAGAAACTTTTGCTTTAGTGGAAAGACTGGAAGGTGTCAGAACCTTATTGGCTTTTGCAGCTCATAAAGGATTCAAAGGTTATCAGATGGATATGAAATCTGCATTTTTGAATGGAATACTGGAAGAAGAAGTATACATTGAGCAACAAGATGGTTATGCTTTGACTGATAAGAAGGACATGGTATGTAAGTTGCATACAGAACTATATGTATTAAACAAAGCACCGAGAGCATGGTATGAAAGGCTCCACTCATAGCTGATGAAGATAGATTTTTGAGAGAACTAGTGAGGATAGTAACATATATCTCAAATGTGAAGGAGATAAGATACTAGTTAGTGAAGTGTTTGTAGATGATATCATATTTGGAGGAAATGATGATATTAGCAATGAATTTGCAAATGAAATGAAAAATGAGTTTGAAATGTCTCTATTTGGAGAGATAAAAGATATGGAGGATGAGATTGAACAAATTGAGAAGAACAACACATGGACCCTAGTACCCTTACGGGTAAATAAAAATGTTATAGGTACTAAGTGGGTTTTCAGGAACAAGTTGAATGAAGATGGTGTTGTAGTTCGCAACAAAGCTAGATTGGTTTGCAAAGGTTATGCACAAGAAGAAGGAGAAGATTAAGGACAAAATTTTGCACCAGTGGCAAGACTGGAAGGTGTCAGAACCTTACTGGATTTTTCAGCTCATAAAGGATTCAAAGTTTATCAGATGGATATGAAATCTGCATTTTTGAATGGAATACTGGAAGAAGAAGTATACATTGGGCAGCCAAATGGTTATGCTTTGACTGATAAGAAGGACATGGTATGTAAGTTGCATACAGAACTATATGTATTAAACAAAGCACCGAGAGCATGGTATGAAAGGCTCCACTCATAGCCGATGAAGATAGATTTTTGAGAGAACTAGTGAGGATAGTAACATATATCTCAAATGTGAAGGAGATAAGATACTAGTTAGTGAAGTGTTTGTAGATGATATCATATTTGGAGGAAATGATGATATTAGCAATGACTTTGCAAATGAAATGAAAAATGAGTTTGAAATGTCTCTATTTGGAGAGATAAAAATTTTCATAGGTTTGCAAATACAACAAATGAAGAGTGGTGTTTTCATCACACAGTCTAAGTATGTGAAAGAGGTATTAAAGAAATTTGGTATGAGTGGCTATAAACCAGTTGGGACACCAATGGTTATAGGTTGTAAATTATCTAAGGAAGATAAGGCCACATCTATTGATGAGAAGGAGTACAGGTCAATGATTGGAAAATTGCACTATGTTGTTCATAGCAGACCGGATATAGCTCATGCAGTTGGTCTAGTTACTAGATTCTAGAAGAATTTGAAGGAAACACTTTTGATAGAAACCAAGAGGATTTTCAGATATTTGAAAGGTAATGTTGACTATGGATTATGGTATCCATATGAAGGAAACTTTGACTTGAAGGTGTACATAGATTGAGATTAGGCAGGTAATGTTGATGACCAAAATAGAACAACCAGTGGAGTATTCTTTCTTGGAGGAAGACTTGTTTCATGGAGTAGCAAAAACCAGAATTGCATTTCACAGTCTACTGGTGAAGTTGAGTATGTTGCTGCTTATATGAATTGTACCCAGGCTATCTGGACGAGACACATTTTGGAATTTTTTAAGATGAAGTTTAAAGAAGCTGTAAAGATCATATGTGACAATACAAGTGCCATAAATATTTCAAAGAACCCTGTCTTGCATGCACGAACCAAGCACATTGCATTGAAGTATTATTTCTTAAGGGAAAAATTGCAGAGTAAAGATGTGATCTTAGAGCATGTTTCTACCAAGGAGCACCTTGCAGATATCTTTACTAAACCTCTGCCCAAGACTACTTTTGAGTATGTTAGAAGTTAGATAGGGATTATAACCTTTCATGAGGTAAATTAAGCATGATGTCTATTACATCAGTCTTGGAGCTACTTGCAGAATTTTTCAGCAGGATTAATGTAGGAATGGAGTTATTCCATAGGGGGAGCATCAAGTTGCATGTTGTTGATGTTTAATAGTGAAGTTTTATTTTGCATGTTTTTTTTTAATTTGGCATTGTTTTCAAAGGGGGAGAAGAACTATGTGATTATGGGGAGAATAACTAGAGACACGTTGAAGACAATGAGAGTACATGGTGAAATGTAAACCAAGATTCCTATTCACAATCATAGTAATCAATGGTATTGATATTTGTATTGCCATCAATGCCAAAGGGGGAGATTGTTGGCATTTTAATAAAGACTGCATTGATGATATGTTATGTTGTCATTGATGTCAGTCAACCGTAATGTTATTGTTGCAATAATGTCTTGTAACTGGTAGGAAGAGCTAGGTGAAAGCAAACTATAACCGATAGGTAATCTTGTGGAGTGAACTAGCATTGCTAATTTTGGAGAGTTGAATCAGTAAAGCCTACTTATTGTTTTGATAAACCCTAACCAATTAAGTTTGGTGAAATTGTTATATTGGTTTATGATCTAGTAATGAGAAGAAATTATTATGACATGTATGCATATTGTATGAAGAGAGTTTCAAAGAGTTTTTGGCACGTTGAGTTAATGTTTTTTTGTCTAGGGAATGAGTAAGTATATTGCATGTAATGCAAAGTGCGTGATGAGTTATTAAGTTCAATGAAGTGGTGATCAAGGAGTGCTTGAGGCTTTCTTGAATGATGTGTAGAGATTGTTATGTAATCCAATGGTCATACCTGAACTGACTTGTTTGTAATCTCTATGAGAATTAGGTTTTTGTTGTGTTACCGACCTAATTGATTTGTTTATAAGGTCGATGAGTTGTTTTAGTTTAATTGTTGGCAAAGTTGAATTGAGTGTGTGATTGCCAAACCAGATGATGTATCTACAGTTTGAGTAAAGGCAGATAGGAGCATGAAAAGGTTCTGAACAAGCAAGTGAAGTGCTATTCAAACAGATCAACAAACTCCCATTTTTTTCTAACAATTACTACTAGTTAAATCCCCTAATCAGGTAATCTCTAACAAGGTGATCCATTAGTTTGGATTATAAATCCTTTACAAAGGTTACTCCTCATAGGGTATTTCTTCTAATAAGGCATTATAGTCAATTCCTTAACTAGATGGTCCCTAACAGGATCGATTCTTAACAGGAGGTTTTGTAAAAGTTTTAACAGGTTTGGCTCCTAACAGGGTGAACTTAAAAAGAGTTCAGATAGTTATTTTGTGAGTCCCATCTCACCGTGGTTTTTCCCATTTGGGTTTCCACATCAAAAATATTGTGTCAAGTGGTGAATGTTTTTATGGTTATGTTTCTATGATTGAATTTCTTAACTACTTATTTCACTTTTATAAGCTATGGTAACCGGTAACACAAATATGAAATAAAGTTTTACTTATGTCAGTAAAACTATTTGGAAGTTTGTGAGTTACAAGTTGATTACTGTTATCTATTGTTTACAGTCAACCAGTTTATCTTGATAGGTTTATTCTGATAGAGATATTGCATTGATAGTTATAAGTTTACTTGGGAGGTTATTTATCAGATTGGCGAAGTTAATATCAATTTTTCTATCTATTGATTCACCCCCCTCTTAGTAGTTGACCGGATCCTTGTTCTCTCATCATACCATCATTACTATGAAAGGAGGTTATCCTACTGAGAGCCCTTATGAGTATGCTAAGAAAATTACTGGCGAATTTATATTATGGTCGCTCATATCTACAACAAAAGAAACAATAGGCAACCTAGTCCTCCTCCGATTATCCCAACTTCACTTTCTCCCTCTTAACCTATTCTTCCATAAGCACCTCATATATCAAATCTTAGCAACGAGTATGATCTCATTGCACAAATTAAAGCTACTCCTACCAAGATTTATATTTGGGATTTGGTTTAAAGTTCACTTGCTTATCATGGGATGTTACAAGATGCTCTAAAAAACTTAGATGTCCCACCTGGAATGACACCTAATAACACGTCCACTTTGATTGATCCTACAAACAAATCTAAAGATCAAATTGTATTCACACAAGATGAGTTACCTTCTCCTAAAATCCAAAATTAATATGACCCTCTTATGATTTTTGGTTATTATCTATGATAGTGCTATAAGACAAACCCTTCTGGACAATGGTTTTAGCCTTAATGTCTATGGTGTGGAATTATTGGATAAGATTAATGTAGATAGTACTCTCATAAAACCTTCTTCTCTTACTATTCGTGGCTTTGATAATGTTGCTAAACAATGTCTAGGTGTCATAACCTTGCCTATTAAGGTAGGTCCTATTGTGTTACCTACCCCTATTGATATTATGCTTGGTAATTTGACATATAACCTTCTATTAGGGAGACCTTGGATTCATAGCATGCAAGTTGTCCCCTCAAATTTGCATAGGCAAGTCAAATTAATTTATAACAATACAACATACACCTTATTAGCTGATACCAAATTTCAAGAATCATTAAAATATAGATCTTCTTGTTGAATTAATTCCCATTCTTCTTCTAATCCTTCTACTTCTTCAAATACATATATTTCCTTTAATGATGTTGTTCTTTCTAGTACTCTTGATTCACCTACTCAATTGGAATCTCCTCCCAAGGATATCTTTTCTCCCAAAGAAGTGCTCGCAAATGATGATTGGGGATCTCTAGACTTTACCCCTACTTTTATAGGAGAGTATAGGGTATCTTGTAATGAATCTAAGACTGATAAGGAGAAATCTAAGGAGGAATATAAAGATAAACCTACTATATCTAAATAGCTAAGTAACTAGTTTGTGGCTACTTCTAATTCAAATGATTCTTCAAAACCCGCCTCTAATTCATGTAGTAGTGAGACCTATGAGGAATCACCATCTTCTTTTGATTTGGCATCCCTTTATGTTCCTAGTTTTTACATTTTAGCTAAGAGTAGCTAAGAGTGTCTATGATGGCAATGGTTGTGGCTCAAATGAACAAGGAATTAAGGTTCCTTTAGAACATGATACATATGAAGCTTCATTTGGACTTGGATATAATCCTTCTAAGCCCACAAAAGCATCTAAAATACCATCTCTCAATGTGAATGCTATATTTAGTAGTGATGATTACCTCACCTCAATTAAATCATCTTTTACTTCTTTCAAGACTCATCTCCCTCATAAGGAAATCTTGGTGATGAACAAATCTCATTATAAATCTCCTCAAGAGATTTCTAATCCCACTTATGAGACTTTATCTTCTACTTATTCTAAAATCCCTTCTTCTAGGAATAAGTATCTAATAAATTATACTTGTCCCTCTCCTAAGATTTCTTGTGTGCAAGAGAAGTATGACTTAGTGGTTTATTCTTCTCCTATAAACTTCTCTCTTTCTAAAGACTTTTTAATATTCATCATCTTATACATGTTTTTAATCTCACTTATAGTAGATAATTTAACATGTCATATTCAAATACCTCATTCAATCTATCATGTCTTTAACATTAATGGCTATTATGTTGCTCATCATTATGTGATATTGGAAGCTCACTTACTGGGGGATCATTGTCATTCATGATGGTACAATTTCACGTGCAATCATACTTTTGGAAGCAACATAATAACCCATTTCTATCTCATCTCTTCTCCCTATATATATATAGGGGGAAAGAGTGATTTCAAACATCTCTCCTTCTTAAGATTAAAATTTCCCCTTTATGAAGTAGTGTCTTCTATAAGGATTTCTTATTGATTGTAGAGGTGTATTCATACTTTAATTCCTTCTCTCATTTTGGAACAAGAATCCGTAATGGGGATCTTAAGTACATATCCTTAATTGTGACCTCCTCCTTGGTGAGTTGAATTCTTTGATCATTCATCAATTTATTTTCTTTATTGATTAGTATCTTTTATAATAAACCCTTCTATTTTGTGCCCGTGCATATCCCTAATGAGGATCTCCTGCCTTCTTTTAGAAGAGTGTTGTTATAAATAATATCTCTTTGATATCATCTTAATCCTCTTCTCTTTTCAAATCTCCTACATTCATTTGTTCTAGAAGATGTTATATTTGTCTAAGATAACTCCTCTTGAAGGTACATATGTTTTGAACATAGATATCTTCTCCTCCAAGGATATCCTTTACACTTATATAGTAAGGTATCTATTATCAACTATCTTATCCTTTCTTGAAGAGTATTCCCTCTCTTGCTTGGATTTATCACATTGTTGCATGATGGATATCTTCTTGGTGTCGAAGGTAGGTATCCTTGTTCTACTTGCACACACATGCACAAGGTTGAGTGGAACTAACGATGTTCTCACTCTCCTCCCTTACATGGATCACTCGGATAGACTTTGGGGGCTAGTTTTCCATGTCCTCCTCTCCATGGATCACCTAGTTTTAGGGGTGAGATGTTCATGGTTCATTTTCTCATGGATCCCCAAAGTGTGTATTCATGCTTTTCTATCTCTTCTTCCTTCTCTTTGCATTTTTTTCCATTTAAATCTTTCATCTTGTGTTAGAAAGATCTCAAATCCTCATACTCTTTGTTGTGTTGGAATTGAGGTTTAGTTCTCTTTATTACCAAATTATTCTCCATTAGTTTTTTTTTATCTTGTATCAAATCTAATTGTGAGCATTTATCATCAATATTCTTTCACAATTCGATGTGGTAAACATGATACCCTATTTCAACACACTAAAATTAGCAAGCCAAAATAGGGGGGGAATATAGCTACCCTCAAATTTTCATGACCTTCCTTAGTAAGCATTTAGGTAATTTTGTGATTTTATCTAATATGCATTTTTGTAGGGTACATATCCTCACTGTGTACTGCAGATATCATTGGGGGCTTCATCCAACAACTTGAGGATATATCCTTTCCTCATGAATGTTTACTTTTCTTTACTTTATCTTGCATATGCATGTATGGTCATATGATTGCTAAAGTGGGGGCTAAATATAGTGTCATAAATTGTACACCCATGCTAGGGTGTTATAATTTCACACTTAGGTTAGCACCCACCTTAGTGTGTCTTGCATCTTGCAATTATTATTTCCCTTTAAGCATTTAATTAATTAATTTAATTAAATCTAAAGTCATATTTCATCACTTCTTAAATTATAAAATTGGGCCCTTTACCCTAAGTGTGCCCCTTTTTATTTTATTCCTCCAATAAATCATTTTAATCATAAACCTTAATTTTGTCCTATTTCAACCTTTAAGGCCCAATTTAGCATATCAAAACACCTCAAAATCAGATATAACTTTGGGATTAGCTCTAATATCATCATAACTAACATCCCTGAAAATTTTGTGAAAAGTTGGTTGGACCATGTGCGTTCCCGCCACAGTCCTAGGCTTTTTCCTAAAATTTTGGGAGAACAATTCTATGATATTATAATGCTTAACCCCAAAATATTGTCAAGAAATTAAATTCCTAGGTTGGCCTAGAGGCAGAATTAAGTCAAAATTAAGATCTAGGGTTTCATACATAAGAGCTCTCTTTCTTCATTTGAAGGGAACTAAGAACTAGATGGAGGGATATTTTCTAAGGATCTAAGAGTAGGTTTTTGGAGCACAAGGAGCCTTCTATGTAGTGAAACAGAAGCCTATGTGGAGTCTTCAACAACATCTCATTAAGAATTCATCATCAATTAGGAGCCTTGAAGACATTGAAGAATAATAGGAGATCTAGTGGCAATATCTCTCCCTTGGGGATTGGTATGGTTTCATGTTATCTTCATGTCTTTGTATAACCTTATTTACATCAACTTGCATATTTACACTCACACTATAGATCACTTTACATCATTTATTTAGAGAATTTACTTTTTCCATGACAAGCAATTAGGGTTTACTCTTTAGGGCTGCTCTAGATTGTTTGCTTTCATTTTACGATCTTGCATACACACAAGGTTCTAGCACACACATTTTCAGTACATTATCGGGTATCTGTGGAGGTGGAAGTCACCAACATAGGGGTTTGACTAAGGCAAAACCCTATATAGCCATCTAAACCTTCCCTTTTTAGTTGTAGGTACAGAAATAGGTACCCAAAGGCACTTTCAGCTCAACAAAAGACATAGGAACCACCCAAAATCATTAGATCTGTCCTACTCTTCTTGGGATTGGGGTGTGGCACCCTAGTCCTTTGTAGGATAGTGGCATGGTGCCATAGTTCCTATACTTTGTAGTGATTTTTAGCAAGTTGCAGCTTCAGGTCATCAGATTTGTAGTCTTTCAGTTGCAACCTCCTGTCTACAAAAATAGGACACTGGCATGGCACCCTGGTCTAGATCAATTTTGTTTAATTTGCAACATTAGGTACACATCCAAAATCCTCTCCCTTTCATTCTTTTATTATGTTATTTTTAGATATGTAGGTTTGTACAATTTTGAGTTCATTTATGCTTCATTCTTTATCTCCTATCATAGTTGATCATTTAAACCCTAGTTTTTCTCATCATTTGTAACAAGAAGAATAGAAACACTAAGAGGTAATCCCTAGATCTCTCTTTCTTACAAGAAGTAGCCAAAGTGAGCTATCTCTCTAGGTTCTTTTGTATTCCCAATATGTTGGTAAAAGTAGTATTTGGTCTTAGTCACTCGGTTTCTCTTTTCCTGCCACCACAGAAGGTTATTCAGTTCTCTTTGAAGATGATCAATAAAACAAAAGTTATTCATACTAAACTGCTCATTTCAGTGACCAAGTGCCATCTATTCAAGACTTCAACCAATAAGTTTGAGACACTCATTCTCAACATTCTACCACTTGATGAAGAATTTATTGGTATCTCTAGAATACTTAGAAATTAATAGGAGTCATGGGCTCCAAGGCCCATAGAATTGGCACACCATTTGAACTTTGTTGTGTTCATAGGTTTTGTCAACACATATACAACATTATTTAGAGTATCCACCTTTTCTAGATTAACCTTTCCATCTTTCACCATGTCACAAACAAAATGATATTGTACATCAACAAGTTTCATCCTGGCATGGAAAGTGGGTTTTTTTGCTAAACAAATAGCACTCTGACTGTTGCAATAAATAGAATTTTTTCTTGCATTAAACCCATCAAAACACAAACACACAAGCCTAAAAACCTCTTGATAGGCATGATTTTCTACCATATACTCTTCCTCCGTAGTAGATAAAGTGACTACATCTTGCTGCTTGCTCATCCAACTGATTGCACCACCATTCAACATGAATACATATCCACTAGTGGATCTTCTATTGTCAATGTTCCTTGCCGAATCATAATCCATATATCCCTAAATACTTATGGTACTCTGCGATCCAACCAAATTTCCATGATAACACAGAGCATATCGAGAGGTACCTTTCAAGTATCTAAACACTCTCTTCACAACATTCTAATACAATCTTGTTGGATTTTCCATAAATAGGCTTAATAATTTGACTACTTGGGAAATGTCTGGCCTTGTATAGACCATTGTATACATTAGGCTACCAACTACACTTGCATAAGGCACCTTGGCCATGTCCTTCTTCTTAGTAGAATATTCTGGGTAGTCTTCAATGGAAAGCTTCATTCCTTCCAACACTGGAATAACTAACTGCTTGCAATCTCCCATGTTAAATATCTCCAAGACAGTACTAATGCACTTTCTCTAACTAAGCCAAATGATTCTATTCCTTCTATACCTATTGATTTCCATCCCCAGAATATACCTAGCTTCACCTAAATATTTCATTTCAAACCATGTTGGCAACTGAGATTTTAAGTCAGAAATCATACCCTTATCATTCCTAATGAACAACATATCATCTATATATAGAGAAATGATAAGTAAATGATCATTCTGAGTCTTGTAATACACACAATGATCATACTTTGACCTTACAAATCCCAAAGACAACATAAAGGTGTCAAACTTTTGGTACCACATTTAGGGTGACTATTTCAAACCATAGAGAGACTTGATAAGTAAGAGGTATTTCCCACAAGTTAAACTATGATATTGCTATCAGGGTTCAACTGTGTATATTTTGAGTCAAACTCATTGACCCATGTTTCATGAGTAGTGGTTCACAAGAACCCATCTCTCATGAGAATGAATGGTCCACTTAGCATTCATTTCATCTAGGTGATTCTCATAGGTATGAAGCATTGGGACTTTCCGGAAGGTCACCCATTCTAGTACTACAACTCAAGCATGCTTAACCACAAAGTTCCCTCCAAGGTTAAACCCACTTAGCTTGCAACCCCATTTGTAAAACATTTAGCAAGTTTTGTGCCTTATTAACCATTCATTATAGAGCCCCTTTATCTCATCAATTGATAAGTAGGAGGTATTTTCCATAACAACTCAAACTATGATATTGCTATCATGGTTCAACTATGTAGTTTTAAAGAGTGAGAAGGACTTGAAAGAGGACTCTTTTAGGGATGACTTGGAAGACTTTTGTTCAGGTTTCGACACTTTTTGCCTTATCCTATGCGGTTCCAGAGGAAAGAAAATGAGGAATTTAAGATTTTGGAAAGTCAAGATAATGATTTGCATGAGGTGGTTGTCCAAGGTGAACAAGAACAAGAATTAGAGCTGATTGAGAGAGAAAATTTTATTTTCATTGATTTTGATGATGAGGTTGAGGTAGAACATGTGGCAAATGTCAAGGTTGATCTTGACCTTGATCTCCAAATGCTCTTAAATATAATTGACACTTTTTGTGCCAACCTCAATGAAGTTGATTTCATCCTTTTGGGAGGGGAGCAATTTTATCAGTATGATAAGATTTGGATGGTGGAGGTGGTTGAGCAAGAGCAGGCCAATAGAGAGAGCTCAACCTTTGGCATATCAAGGGGCTGCCCAATCAGATATATCTACATGATTGGGGACAAGAAGGAAGTTGCAGGGCCACATACACAGGTCACAAGTTTATCTCAGACCAGCAGTGTGTGTGATCAACAATTTGGGGTATGTATATTTATTTCTAAGTGGTTTCTTGCAACTGTTCGTGGTTCTACCTTCACTTTTCCAGCTTTGTATTTTGTTCCAGACCCATGTAAATCACCCCTCCTTGTTTAGGGATGAAATCTAATTTAACTAATCTATGAATGGTTTTGTATAACAACTTCCATTTGATTGGCTAGATTAGGGTAGTGTAGGATTTCTTTTCCTCCAAGTACTTCAACACATTGTATTTAATTTATGTTCTTTTGCTTTCCAAGAAGTGTTCGAGCATAGTCTTCTCTTTTAGTGTGCAAGAAAATTTTGTTGTAATCCAGGTTGCAGGGGAAAATATTATCCTTTTGCTTTAGGTTTTGACTCTATGCCCAATGGACTTCATATGGCTACTAATCAATGTGCCAATAAGGCTTGCCATCCCTTCTGAGTCACCATAAATGTTGGCAATTTATTACCAACCTTAGCACGAATTAGTTTTGGTAATTAAGGTCATGAGGGATAAGGTTACGCAAGATAAGAAAATAACTAAAGGTGGGTGGGATTTTTCCTTATCTCATGGAATAAAAGTGATGCAACAAAGATCGTGTGGGATAAGGAATAACGATAAGCATTTTTCTTATCCCACGAGGTTAGAAAGACGTCAACAACGACCGGTGGGATAAGAAAATAACTAAAGGTAGGTATTTTTTACCTTATCCCATGAAGTTAAAGGGGACATAATATTATGTCATGGTATAAGAAGTGATTGAAGTTAAAAGGGACAAATTCTTATCCCGCATTGAGAAAAGGTGAGGTGGGTCCTAGTCGACATCTTCAGGCTTCTAGTATATCAAAGAGCAACAAGAGAAGTGATGTGAGATAAGATCCAAGTAAGAAGAGGGTCAACCTCTCTTATCCTATGAGGTAAAGAAAAGTCATAAAAAACCACACATGATAAGCAAATAAAGGTAGAAATAAAGAAATCCTTATCCCATGGAGTGGAATGAAGGCTCAAAGAGGGTTGTAGGATAAGAAAGACAAAGGAAGATGTGTGTTTTCCCTTATCCCGTAGGGTGAAAAGGTCAACAAGAAAGGGCTGCAGGATAAAGAAGTTAGAAGAAAATAAGCCAAAGGACTTATCTCACGTAGTGATGATGATCTAGACCGCTAGTGTATGAAATAACAAAGGACACTTACCTCACAAGGTGAAGCTAGGTGAAGAAAGATGACAGAAGATAAGAAAACAAGGAAGACAAAATAAGGAACTCTTATCCCATGAGGATAAAAGGGGGATAAGAGGGATCTTGTGGGATAAGAGATAGTGAAGGCCAATAAAGGAAAAATCAAGGAGGCTTATCCCGCGAGGTGGAGTTGAGAGTGAAAAAGGCCCATGGGATAAGAAAGCAAGGAAAAAAAAAAGAAAGCTTATCTTGTGAGGTAAACATGAAGTGCAAAGGAACTCGTGGGATACTTAGACAAAGCAAATCCGAATGGGATGGTTTCCCCCTCTTATCTGATGTGGTATGTAGGGTCATTTAGCGATCAAATAGAGTAAGTGGAGCGTGGACCTGGGGTGCCATGTCGGACATCTATGGCCATTCGATCTTCATAAATGCCTAATTCGATGACCATGTTTTACTCTTCAATTGGCCCTATTGGATGCTTATGTGGAGAGATCTTGCACATCCATCTTCACATGAATCTCTTAGATCGATGGTCGATATTTGATTTTCTCTGTGCCGTTGAGTTTTGAATGCTTTGTAGGAGGGTGGTTGTCAACCCAATTGTCGAGGACATTTTTTGGACCCATTCAGTGCCCAATTTTTGACTCGATCTCACTCCAACCACTTTATTTTCTCACCTTTACTCCATATTGGACCCTATAGGATGATTTCAAATGCCACCTATGCCCTCTTCAATGCAGTTTAGAGACTTTTGGGCTCTGGAGGTACACAGAGACACATTCAAATGTAGTGTTTTCTTTGATTTGCGAGGATTTTTGTTTCTTCAGAGGCAGAGGACGCCATCAGATCTGTCGATCTGATCTCTCTCTTCTAATATTTTGGTAACCTAACCCGAGTGGGGTTAGAGTTTTCTAAAATAAAACCATCTAATTATGCTTGATCTATAAAGGAAAATCTGCAACTTTTTGATAAGATCTTCTCCTTTTCTTTTCTTTTGGAGAACTCTTCATGTTTCTTTGCACTTGTAAAAAATTTCCTTGCCTTCTCATGAATAAAATTAGTCTATTTGCCTCATTTTGTTTCACTCAATTTGTGTAATGTCTTACCTATTTGTTTGACTAAATTCTTGTTGGCTTTCTTGAGCTATATTTGTAGTGTTGATTACTCTTTGGGTGGCACCTGTGGACTGGTTTGAGTTCCTCTTTCCATTTTACAAATTCCAACCTTCACTTACATTTAGGTGACAAATTAGGATAGAAATTAGTGCATACATGGGGAAGTTTGATTGATTTTTTGTGCAATCATAGGCAGGGGAGATTATCATTTCAGTCTAGGTGCAAACCCTTTTTCCCTTCTTTCATACATTCCCTTCTCTCTCTCCCTTTTCTAGATAATCAATAAATTAGTTTTACCAAAGTGTTGGGTTGGTCCAACACTCTACATTTTATATTGACGAGGAAGTCGGCCTTCTCCAAAGATTCAACCTCACAAGAGCACAAGGTCCCACACTTGAGAGGTTGTTTCCATGTTTCACAAGTTTGGTGATCAAGCCTGATCACCAAGGGGCAAATTTTTGTGACAATATAGACCATCTTTCCATGGGTTTTTTATCCACCAATGTTGAAGAGGGAGATCTATATTGTAAATAACATGTTATAGACATATCCTCAACTCAAAAAAATTTCTCCAGACTAGTACTACTCAACATGCTTCTCACCTTTTCCATCAACATTCTCAACCTTTCATCGACTCCATTTTGTTTTAGAGTATAAGGTGTGGTCTTATGCCTTTTAATTCCATGGTCTTTGCAAAATTGATCGAATTCTGCAAAACAAAACTCACTGCCATTATCAGTCCTTAGCCATTTAATTTTCCTACTAGTTTGATTTTCAACCAAGGTTTTAAACTCCTTAAAATGACTAAAGACTTCTAATTTGTTTTTCAGAAAATAAAAAAACACCCTTCTCAAATAATCATCTATAAAAGAAACGTAATATCTAGAATTTGACAACAAAAGTGTTAGAAATTTGGAGGAATTGATTATGTGTTGCACTGATGTCAACACTAGTTGTTTTGTTGTCTATCGGGTTTTGGTGGAGTGGTTGGATTATGATGTTGATATGGATATCTTCTCCGGTATGCTCTGGCTTGTGGAATTGGTTTGGACTGCTTATTCATGTGTCCTCTATGCGTATCACATTCAATTGGTTTTGGATTTGATGATCCAAATGCTATCATTTGTTTTATTAAGCCTTTTGGTTACCAATAAGGGTTTCACCAACAAAGATTTGTTGAAGATATATTGATGAATCCGATAAGTGGTCTTAGTGCGGATTCTAGAATATTATCAGGATGTTGATGGCTATTGTATACACCTAAAATTGGCTATGAGCAATTAAATAAATATTTTATATTTATTTAATAATTATTCTTCTATTAAATAGTTAATTTGAAAAGATTAATTTATTTAATTCATTTTCATGTCTTTCTATTAATTAATATTTTATTAATTAATTCACTTATCTTATTCTTCTAATTAATTAAATATCGAATATTTAATTATTCCTCTAACCAAGTTAATTAAATATCTAATATTTAATTATCTCTTCCAAGTAATTAAATATCCAATATTTAATGGTTATTCTCATATCCTATAGTCTCAAATATTAAATGATTTCCTAAATTATTTAATCCTTTATCCAACTCACCCTCCATCTCCACTTCATCTTCCCTTTACCAACTCATCAAGCATGTGGCTAAAGAAATTAATATTTCTTAAATATTAATTCATCATTTATTTCCAACTTCCAAACTTAATGAAAATTGTGTACGTACACATATTTCATAACCATTTCCTATATTCTCTCCAACACCCCTACATCTTGGGAAGGACTTGAGTCCACTTATCCTACCATGCCTAAATTTCCTCCAACCATCCCTAGATTCTCTCAGTCAACAACCCGGTCAAGGTGAGATGAGTGACACTTGTCTTCTCCTTCCTCCTTTCTCTCAACCTTCACGTTTGCTCATAGCCATTCAAAATTACAGATCTGATCAAGACTGTTGATCTGAGCCACATCATCTAATCCTCTCAAAGTCTATAAAATCAGGAGCTTCAATTGAGAGGAAGTTAGTCTTCAAAAATAGTTTTCAAGCCAATCTTATGCATCCGTGAGTTTTTGAAGCAAATAGTAAATATCATTTTAGCAATATTATCATATAGTATCATTTAGCATAATCATGTAGCTTTGCATATCATACTATCAGTTAACTACAAGTTATCAGTCCATTCTTCATATGCCATCTTGGAAGCCAACAATGCATTGTCTGAGAGCACACCATCTCGAACCAGGAACAATGGAGTTAGGACACAATGAGACATAAGTCATGAAGGTAAAATAATGATTTATTTTAATATGTATTTCATGTAGTTTCATTGGTGGATTTTGGATTTCCTGTATGCATTTCCATTGTATTTTGTGAAATTAACTTATTACATGTAACATTCTAAGGATGAAATTCAAGCTCACACATTTTGGCACCCACCGTGGGGCTGGACCTCGCATATATCTTTAAAAATCTCGCAAAAATAAAATTAACATATTTGTAATGTAGATTCACGCATGTGTGAATTTTGACAGTGCTTTTGCATCTTAGGTTAGCGCTTTTGCATAATTGGTTAGCACATATGTCATGTAGATTAGCGCTTTTGTCTGAAAATTAGCGCTTTTGCATAATTGGTTAGTGCATATGTCATGTAGGTTAGTACTTTTGTCTGAAAATCTACGCATTTGCATCATAGTTTAGCGCTTTTGCATCACAGGTTAGCGCATATGTCATGTAGGTTAGCGCTTTTGTCTGAAAATCTGCACATTTGTATAAGTGACATTTCCTCTTCTCTTTTCTCTTTCTTATACTTTAAGTTATATTCCATATATATTGTCAGGATGTTTGAGAGGGGTTTCAGACCTCTAGGAGTTATAATACAAAATCTAGTTTTAGGAAGATCCTCCAAATTTCAGACAGTGAAATTTCAGGGCATTTCAGAATTAGGAGTGAAAATTTTGTAACCACGATTTGAAATTAGGCTTGTGGAAGCCCACTAAAGGTTTTAGATTTTCACTAACTTCTTTTTTTATTGCAGGTTTCTAACAATTTCTTGCAGATTTGGAGGAGTTAAGTTAGGATTTAGTGATTTCTTTTCTAGCTTTTTCAAAGTTGGTTAAAATGAACTCGTATTTCCTTTTGGGTAAAAAGAACTTCATTTTTCAATTTGTTGTTCTAAAAAGTACCTCACTTATTTTTGGGCTCTAAAAATAATCACATTTGCAAGGTAAAAAGAACAACAAATCAAACATTTACTTTCTTGCAAAGTTAGGATTCACACCTCAAATTTTGGGCTCTAAAAATGACAACAATCTTTTCTTTTCTTGCAAAGGTAAAAAGAACAATCAATCTTATATTTTGCAAGTTAAAAAGAACAATCAACTTGTCCATTCTTATGAAGCAAGTTACTTTTTGCAGCGATTTTCATTTTGTTGACCAGGATTTCGAATTCCTAGTTTATAAAATCATTTGCTATGAATGGCTAAAATGAACACCATGTTTGTTGGAGCAACATCTCCAAGTAGAGGATAGATCACATTGCTATGGAAAGTTAAAAAGAATGCTTGTATTCCATGTCTTGAAAGTGGTAGGTATATGCTCTCCCCTTAATTGGGTGATCAAAAAGCCAAACCCACTCTTTTACGCTTTCTTTACTTTCAAGCAATTAATCTTTTAGAGGGCTTGCCTTCCCGAGCTGCCTTGAGGGGGCCAGTGAGAGGGGAATGACCTAAAGTGGAAATGGGCTAATTTCGAGTCCTTCCAATCCACTATAAATAAATCATGTTTGTGACGAAAGTCACAAGCAACATGTGCTGATAAGTTCATACTGACACTATGTTTCCCAATAAACCCTATGGAGCATAACCTTTAAAGGTTGGGAACTTTCTGTATTTACAGAGCTGAAAGTGTCGCATGTATGGCCACATGACTGGAAGCCTTTACTAAAAACCACTTGTACTAGTTACCAAAATCCTTCTAGTTGTTGGCGCAAGAGGTCAGACCTCTGAAGTGGCTCACACACATACGGTTCCTAGTAGAGATATAAAGTTTGTCATGGGGAGTTTTCATGGAAACTGGTGCTTGGCTGCCTCAAAGAAGTGAGTGCCGAGGGTGGAGCCAGTGGGGTCAAACATCTAAATATCCACTTTGAATAGCGTAGCCTCGGGGGAAACCCCATGTGAGATTCAACAACTATTGTCTCAGCTTGCCATAAGATTTGTACTTGCTTGTGCATTTTATTTATTAAACATTGTGTCTTCTATGTTTGTAACATGTTCCAAATGGTCAAAAATTGAAGAAGATTATCATCTACAAGTGAGAAAAAATCCCAACAAATTGCTCAAAAAAATTAATCAAAAGGGTAATACAAAGGTTTTCCGACATTTGAAACACCAGATCAAACCAAGTGATCAAGAGTATATCATCCAACTATCTCAACGACAACAATACCTAGATAGGTATTCAACTTAGTCAGGTCAAGTTTCCATATCAAGAGACTTTATCCACATCATTTGACATACTTTGTCATAGGGGCCTATCGAACAAACCCTCTATTCGACTTAGTGAGCTTGAGTATCTGAAATGAAGTATCCATCAAGTCAACAACATCAACCTATCTAAACTGAAACTTCGATCACTCATGTGATCATCCCTTGTCACTTGAAAAAGAAGAAGCTTATTCAAAGGAAATGAGTCCTAGCCTAAATCAAGATCAAGATATCATGGCTCTCCAATCTAATCCCATTTTTTATCAAGATCCTACCAATCAAGAATCTTATGATTATCCCCTAAAATTCTGGTACTCCATCCATGATGATCCCATTTTATCTCAAGAGCAGAGTCCCATTCAACATCCACCTCCTAAGAAAGAGCATGGTATCCCTTCCATATCCTTCACTAATCTAATTAAAAATCAAGTGAAAAACACAAACTCAAATGATCCTACTCAAAGTCAAGGTCAAGATCAAGGAATCCTTTTATCCTCCAAATCCATTTTAGGTCCTTTCATTCCAAAGTCAAACTCTTCATCCTCCAAATCCATTTTAGGCCCTTTCATTCCAAAGTCAAACTCTTCATCCTCCAAATCCATTTTAGGCCCTTTCATTCCAAAGTCAAACTCTTCATCCTCCAAATCCATTTTATGCCCTTTCATTCCAAAGTTAAACTCTTCATCCTCCAAATCCATTTTAGGCCCTTTCATTCCAAAGTCAAACTCTCTATCCCTTCCATCCATCTTGGGTCCTTACTTCCCTCCATCCACCATTCCATCACCTCAAATGACCCATAAGAAAGATCAACAAAGGAACACATCTTTGAACTTGTTTCAAACAAATATCTAAACATCTTTTCAAAACTATTCTTTCATCATTTTCTTTATCTATTTTGGGTTCTTATGTCCCAAAATTCAATTTATCCTCCATATCTTCATTACTTCTCAAGTTGTTTGCCAACACTCATCTTGAATACATTTCCATATATCCTCACACAAGTCTTCAAACATTCTATCTATTACCCAACACATCTTTTATATCCTTCCATCCCTTTCATTCAATCCTTTTCATAAATTCACCATCAGTGAAATAGGCATTTGTGTCATTTTGTCACATGCTTGTCCATGCCCAAATCTCATGTTCAGTCCTTTTCCTAGATATATATTCATGATACACTTTATAATCAAAGGTGATTCCTCTTTGACGTTTTCTTTTGATTGGGATACACACTCAATCTAGAAAAGAACCACTTATTGTATCTTGGTACCAACATCTTTTGATTACTATATCTCATACACTTAATCAATTTCTCTAAATCATTGTGATCTCTTAGTCGAAGACATGGCTAGTGAAAAATCTTAAATCTTGCTTCAGCACCACTGTGATTATCAGACCCATGTAAGTTTCATTACTTACAAGCCAATGCAATCAAAATAAGAAAAGAAAAAGACAATATCAAAAGATCCAAAGCATTATCAAGAAAATGCGAGTAACTCCATCAGGGCTATGGACACCTAACTGGCAATGGAGTAATATTTGTGATATTACAGCGATAACCTCATTGGAGCTATGGATTCTTTCTGGCAATGAGGCTCTATCCAGGATGCTTTTGAAGTCAAGGTAACTCATGTAGCTAGTCACATTGGATTCTAAGGATTACAATGATCATATGAGCCAGAATGAACCCAATTGCACACACATGGGTAATCAAAGACTAAGTACCATGATCCAATTTAGGATTCTTCTTCCCTTTTGAGTCTACTTCCTAGTTTCTAGGTATGTTTGGTTGAATTTTCTAGAGGTTCTAAGTGTGGGTTGGGTCTCTATCTTTGAAAAGTTTAGGAACATTTATTTAGGTGGTACTAAATACTGTGACAATCTTACATATCACATCTTTACAAATGGAGACTTCTATACTTGGGGTCAAAGTTCCATCCACTTTATTCTTCATACCACATCTCCCATTATCCTTCCTCTAGTATCCATTACTCTATATAAGTTCATCCAGTGCTATCTACGATCTTTCTTCATGCTAATTTATACCATCTATACTAACTATTCATTTCTTCCATCATCTATCACTATCTATGATCTTGTTTCTCCTATCCATATCCCCTTTTCCATCCTTGATCTTGATCAAAACTAAGGACAAAAACATGATTTCAAAAAAATCTCTTGACGTGTCTCCTCATAAGCTACCTCCATCTTTCACCCATTCATCTTCAGCTCAAAAATTCATCCATTCCTTGTCTTGCTATACATTGGGGAAACCAAATACATCTTTCTTCTAATCCAAAAAGCTCAAAAAAAAAACATCCAAAAACTAAAAAAAAAAAGAACAAAATGGAAAATCAAAGCATGAGCGCATGGCCCATCCATCAAATCAACAATATGAAAACTATCAAAGTCTGCAGTTAAACTGAATCAATCATCGATTATCAAATCTATCAAATCAAATTGAAGCAACTTAAGCTATCAAATCATTTTTTAAAACCTGTCAATCATGGTTTTCTATCAATCACTGAGTTCAATCAAACTCTGCTAAGCTCTTGCATTAGAAACTAAATTGGTTTCTTAGAGCCAATCAAATCTATCAAATCAAATTGAAGCAACTTAAGCTATCAAATCATTTTAAAACTATCAATCATGGTTTTTTATCAATCACTGAGTTTACTCAAAACTCTGCTCAACTCTTACATTAGAAACTAAATCGGTTTCTTAGAGCTATTGAAGCTAATCAAAGCTATCTATCAAATCTATCAAATCTATCAAATCAAGCTAATCAAAGCTACTCAAGCTAATCAAAGAAATCAAATCTATCAAATCAACATCAATCAATCAATCAAATCAAGCAATTAATCAATCAAGCAATCTATCAATCAAGCTAATTAGAGCTACTCTATCAATCAAGCTAATTAGAGCTACTCTATCAATCAAGCTAATCAGGGCTACTCTATCAATCAAGCTAATCAGAGCTACTCTATCAATCAAGCTAATCAGGGCTACTCTATCAATCAAGCTAATCAAACTAATCAAGCAATCTATCAAGCAATCAAGTTAATCAAGAAATCTATCGAGATAATCAAGCAATCTATCAAGCAATCAAGCTAATCAAGCAATCTATCAAGCAATCAAGCTAATCAAGCAATCTATCGAGCAATCAAGCCAATCATGCAATCAAGCAATCAAATCAATCAATCAAATCAATCTATCCAACAACATCAATCAATCGATCAATCAAATCAATCAATCAAGTCTTTATTTCATCATACATGTGCATCAAACACATTAAATCTAATCATCAAAGTGATTTTTAGCTTTTGCACTTATCAAATACTGCAATCAAACTAATCACATGTCTAGTTAATCAGTCCATCTATCAACATCAACATGTCTTATACAAGGATAGGTACACTTGAAACTAGACATATCGGTCTTACACGGGGTACTCACTCTTTGAAACGAGACATTTTTATCAATCATCAAACAAAGAAAAACAATGACATAGATCAGTATGACTACTGGATTTTGTTTTGGGTAGTCTTATCTTTATCAATTGATGGCAGGACATGTTTCATCTCTCAAAAATTAGGAAAAACAAATAAAAATGTGCAATCAAAATGTTCTTTCATCTATGAGATCGCTTTGCACACCTATCCACTCCATCCTATCACATCTATCGATTCCATCTATCTTATCTTATCCATTCCATCCTTCACATCCATTGCTCTGAACCATCAGCAGAAATATGCATCTCACCAATAATTATCAATCTTTGACATACTTTTCATAGTCACTATCTTAGATTTTATCAAAATCAATCATATCTGCATTTCTATCTCACCATGGTTTAGATCTTGATCAATTCATACATCCATAATAAATTTTTGTTTCTACTGGGGGCAAAATTCCAAATTCCTTTTGCTAAGGTGATCTTTTGAATCTTTAAAAAATCCAAAACATTCGAAAAACTTAGAAAAAACCAAAAACATCTAGGGTTTTGAAATAGATAACAAGCAACAAAGCAATGAAAATCAAGGCATCTCATCAACAAATGAATCGTCAAACTCAGAAACCGAAGAATCAATCAACAAGATATAAAGGATTATCAAAGATCATTCATCAAGATGATTATAGCAGTTAATGACCATTAGAACATGTGAATGACATACAAGATTTAGTGTTTATATCTTGATTTTATTGCTAATCATGTACTTTATGTGACTCAAGGATGTCCATGACTAGAGGAGCTATGATGGGGCATGATTATTGTCTTTGATTGATGTTTGTGGTTTATCTGTTACTATGATATGAACTTGTCTCAGGATATGATCGACAAAAGATCAAGGAGGACATTCCAAGTCATGCATGAAAAGAGATAATCCTTGTCTATTCTGCAAGCAATACTCAAGTCAACTTGATCCATTATATCAAGTTGCTTGTATTAACTTGCTATATCAAAATCCATGTAAGAAATACTCAGGTCATCTTGAATCATTATGTCAAGTTGCTTGTATTTTATTACAACATTTTAAAGCTCAATGATGAAATCAAGCACTGTTACCCAATAGCATATGAAGAATGGCAGTATAAATTTTAGTTAGATCATTTCATTAGCTCATTATTTAGTTGCATTATAAGCATTCATTTGTCAACTGCATTATAAGCATATCATTTCATTAATAGATCAACGGTCATAAATAAAGATTGAGTATACTTGGACAAACAAAAACAATTTGCATTTAATCATTATAGGTGCATTCATTTTTTTTTAGAATCATTTTAATCATTATCCATCTCATTTAGTTGTATATAAATCATTGCATTTCATTTGAATTCGTATTTGCATTTAGCTTGCATTTCATTCTTGAATGGGATCCTACAAGCTCATCTTATCCAAGGCCAAATCCATCACAAGAATCATCGAAGCATCATCATAAGTGTATACACAATCAAACTGATGACTCATCTCTCTCAGGATATTGTCAACCCAGCGCCAATCTTATATCACCCCCTCAATTGAATCACCATCAGCATATCTACTGATCCTGCAACCTGATATCAACAAATTATCAGTTCTTTATCCAATCAATCTTAATCCATTCTATCAATCGATCGCATCTAATCTATCATATCATGTCTTATACAGGATGTATCCTTCCTGAAACCAGACATTCTGATCACGTCTTATATAGGATATATCTTTCCTGAAACCAGACGCTCTTGATCATCTTTGTCTTATCAAGAGGTGTCATTCTTGAAACTAGACTATATCTAGATCTTATCGATCTCATCTTATCAATAGAAAACTAAACCATTGTGATCAAAGAACTCGCACTTTCATCAATCAAAGTTACAGAATCAAACCTTTTCTAATCGGGACATCAATCTCGTAATCATCCAACCGCTTCGCCAATAAATTATCTCAATTGATCTCCTGAGGGGGCATCATCGTACCGAAATTTATCAACCAAGGTCTGGGGCATCCTATCAAACCAATATCATCATCAAATAAAATTATTCTTTGAATCAACACGTCATCACACCTCGCTTCAAAGAGGGGCAAAATGTATACACCTAAAATTGGCTATGAGCAATTAAATAAATATTTTATATTTATTTAATAATTATTCTTCTATTAAATAGTTGATTTGAAAAGATTAATTTATTTAATTCATTTTCATGTCTTTCTATTAATTAATATTTTATTAATTAATTCACTTATCTTATTCTTCTAATTAATTAAATATCTAATATTTAATTATTCCTCTAACCAAGTTAATTAAATATCTAATATTGAATTATCTCTTCCAAGTAATTAAATATCCAATATTTAATGGTTATTCTCCTATCCTATAATCTCAAATATTAAATGATTTCCTAAATTATTTAATCCTTTATCCAACTCACCCTCCATCTCCACTTCATCTTCCCTTTGCCAACTCATCAAGCATGTGGCTAAAGAAATTAATATTTCTTAAATATTAATTCATCATTTATTTCCAACTTCCAAACTTAATGAAAATTGTGTACGTACACATATTTCATAACCATTTCCTATATTCTCTCCAACACCCCTACATCTTGGGAAGGACTTGAGTCCACTTGTCCTACCATGCCTAAATTTCCTCCAACCATCCCTAGATTCTCTTAGTCAGCAACCCAGTCAAGGTGAGATGAGTGACACTTGTCTTCTCCTTCCCCCTTTCTCTCAACCTTCACGTTTGCTCATAGCTATTCAAAATTGCAGATCTGATCAAGACCATTGATCTGAGCCACATCATCTAATCCTCTCAAAGTCTATAAAATCAAGAGCTTCAGTTGAGAGGAAGTTAGTCTTCAAAAATAGTTTTCAAGCCAATCTTATGCATCCGTGAGTTTTTGAAGCAAATAGCAAATATCATTTTAGCAATATTATCATATAGTATCATTTAGCATAATCATGTAGCTTTGCATATCATACTATCAGTTAACTACAAGTTATCAGTCCATTCTTCATATGCCATCTTGGAAGCCAACAATGCATTGTCTGAGAGCACACCATCTGCAACTAGGAACAGTGGAGTTAGAACACAATGAGACATAAGTCATGAAGTTAAAATAATGATTTATTTTAATATGTATTTCATGTAGTTTCATTGGTGGATTTTGGATTTCCTGTATGCATTTCCATTGTATTTTGTGAAATTAACTTATTACAGGTAACATTCTAAGGATGAAATTCAAGCTCACATAGCTATCATGTTCATGTTCCAGTTGATCGGTGGTGTTTCATTTGGCTTATGGCAACCTATTATAGGCCTCATCTTATTGTGTTAGGTTATGGACCAGTTTATGTAATGTGTTGGTTGATATTCTGATGTGTTACTGGCTGGATTTATTGATTGGTTTATGTTGTTTAGGTCTTAGGTCGGCTTGGTTGATCATTGGTTTGTGGGATTATGTAACAGACTTATTGTATTATCTCTTAGGTGGCCGACCTAATTGTTTAGGTCCTGGGTTGGTATAAATATGATGTAAGATCTCTTTGTAGATCGTGGTATGTGGGTTATGGGATTATCTATTTTAGAATAAATTTATAATCATATGCATACATTTTGGTCGATGATAGGTGATAGAATTGGGTTTCTATAAGAGGTTTAATACCTCCGATATTGAGCTTAATTGGAATTGTACTCAAGCATAGTAGATGCTATTCTTGCAGTTCATTAATCTTTCCAGATTATAGTCTAGATTTTTATTGTAGTTACTGAGGCTCTCTTTGTGATGAGTAGTGTGCTCTAAGTTGTTGGCCTTCTTGCATGTGCATGCCCCTATTATTGTAATCACATACTTATGGCAGAAGTATTATCTGACTATGGGTAGCCTTCCCACAATGGTTTTTCCCTTTATTGGGTTTTCCACATACAAATATTGGTGTTATGTGTTGTGGATGGTTGGTAATTATTCTGTGATTTATGTTTGTTCTTAATTGTTATATCTTCTATTCTGGCATTTGGTTTAGGTATTCTGGTAAAAGGTTTTGTGTGCTTAAAGTTTTATAATCTATTGACAACTGATTCACTCCCCCCCCCCCTTTCACTTTTCCAGTGATTATCCTAACAATTGGTATCAGAGTTTGGTCCTCTCTATAGAAGCTTAACCGCTTGAGAAAGATCCTATGGAAACTAATAGTTCATCTGCAACTGTTTTCTAGAAAGACACCCCTAAGATTGATTCAACAAATTATAGGGTATGGAAGATTCAGATGGAGACTCATTTGAGATTTACTGGGAAAGATATTTGGGAGATCATTGAGAAAGGCTATACTCCTTATAATCCAACATCTGGCAATCTTCCTCCAGTAAGCTTCAATAAGAACATTGAAAATGATTGTAGAACTAGAGAAGCCCTCTTGAGTGCACTTTCTGATCAGCAAATAATGGGATTAACGAACCAATCATCTCCAAAGACTATATAGGATAAGTTGGAGACTCTGACTGAAGGTGACCCTACTATTAAAATTGCTAAACTTGATGGTTACTGGGTAAGGTATGAGAACCTAAAAATGGAAGAAGATGAAAGGATTACTGCCTTTATGGAAAGAGTTAATGAAATTGTTATGGGAATTTAGTGTTGTGGTGGATCTCTGAGTGAAGATGAGATTGTTTCTAAAGTACTAAGAGATTTTCCACCGACTTACAAGATGAAGGCTGCTGCAATTAATGAGCTGAGAACAATGACTAACACTTATGTTAACAGGGATACTTTGGTTGGAAAATTATCTTCTTTAGAGCTTGAATAATTTGCTCCTCAAGGAGCTACAAAGACTAAATATTCTTTTCATACATCTACATCATCAACTGACAAGAGTGATTGAAAAGCTTTATTTGTGAAGGAGCTAGAGGAAATGAAGAAAGAAGATGATGAGTTTGAGCAAATTGAAGCCATATTTGCTAGAAGAGTATCTAAAGGTCCAACAAGAAGTAAGTATGAAGGAAAATCACCTTTTAAATGTTTTGCATGTAATAAGATAGGTCATTGTTCATCTAGATGTCCTAAGAGGAATTCTAGATTTGAGGAGAAAGCTAGAAGATCTTTTAGGCCTAACCATGATTATTAGAACAATAATAAGCATAGGAGGAACAAAGAAAAATCATGTTACTATGTGGATGAGGAAGGTGTGACTGATTCTAATGATGAACCAACACAAGATTCAGTTAGTGGATCCAGAAATGGAAAGGAATGGGTATTTTTGGCTATCAAGGAAGATGCTCCAGAACCTGTCATTCAAAATGAGGAAAAAGACCTTGCTACTAAAATTGAAGACAAGGATGAATGGGTGATAGACAGTGGATGTTCACATCATATGACTGGAGATAAAAGGAAGTTTCCATCTTTGCAAGAATTTGATGGTGGTCTAGTTAGATTTGGAGATGACAAAGCATGCATGATCAGAGGAAGAGGAAATCTATCATTGGATGGTAAGCATGACACTTATAATGTTTATTATGTTGAAGGTTTGAGGAATAATCTTTTGAGTGTAGAATAGTTGGTGGATAAGGGATTTCAATTATAGTTCAAGGATGGAAAATGCAAAATCATCAATAGATCTGGATTGGATATTTCAACCGGTACTGAGACTAAAGGTAACATCTTTCATTTAAGCTTTGGTGAGAAGACATGTTTGATTGCACAAATTTATGAGAGTTGGCTATGGTATAAGAGGTTGTGTCATGTGAATTTTGATTGCATTATAAAGACCAGTTCAACTAAGGTTATTAGAGGTATACCTAAGATTGTGAAGCCCTATAATCTGGTATGTAAGGAATGTCAAATGGGAAAGAAAGTTAGAACTTATTTTATTGTATACAAGAAAAATCTAATGATGTTCTTGATCTTATTCATACTGATTTGTGTGGTCCTGCTAGAATAAAAAAATTTCAGGGTGATAGATATTTCTTGCTAATCATTGATGACTATTGTAGAATGATGTGGGTTACTTTTGTAAGGGAGGAATTTGAAGCTTTTGAAAAATTTTATATCTTTAAAGATAAATTTGAGACAAAGACATGGTTGAAGATTAAATTCTCAAGGTCAAATCAGGGTGGTCAATTCATATCCAGTGAATTTAACAGTTATTGTGAGAAGTATGGGATAATGAGACAATTTTCTCAACCCTAACACTTTTGCAAAATGGTGTAGTGGAAAGAAAGAACATACTATCTTGGATGCAGCTATAACTATTATGATGGAAGCTAATATGCCTCATATCTATTGGAGAGAAGTTGTGAGCACGGTGGTATACACATTCAACAAAGTTCATATCAAAGGAGACACTAGTAAGACACCTTATAAGTAATGGTTTGGTCATACACCTATAGTTAAGTATTTCAGAATTTTTGGTAGTAAATGTTATATCAAAAGAGATGATTATATTGGAAAGTTTGATCCTAGATGTGATGAAGGGATATTTCTTGGTTATTCTAAATAAAATAAAAGCATATGGATGTTATAACAAAAGATTGTAGAGAATTTTGGAGAGTGCTAATGTCAAGGTGGATGAGCAGTACAAAGGTCAAATCAAAACTTATGAGAAAGAACCAAAAGTGGAGGTGATCATAACTGAACTGATAGCACCTATACCGGAACAAAATGTTGAACCAGCTACCCCAACAGTATCATAAAATTGAACAGTAATGAAAGATCAGAGAAAAAAAATAGAAAGTCAGGAAACTCCTAAGTATGTAAGGTTAAATAATTCAGAAGATCATATCATTAGAGACAAGAACAAAAGAGTAATGACAAGAAGAAGGTTGGCAGCTAATGAGGTGTTTTTAATTTCTCAAGTTGAACCAGCATTAGTTATTGAAGCTTGTCAAGATGAATGTTGGATGAGAGCTATGGAAGAGGAATTAGATCAGATAGAAAAGAACAACACATGGACTTTAGTTCCCCGACCTAAAAATAAGAATTTTTTTGGAACTAAATGGGTCTTTAGGAATAAATTGAATGATGATGGACAGGTTTGATGGTATGATGAATGAATAAGGATTCATACAACTACTAAGAGGGGGGGTGAATCAGTAGATAGAAAACTAATTAGACTTTCACCAATCTCAAAAACAACCTCTCAAGTCAAACTCTAAACTGACTGGTTTAAACACTGAACTGTCAAATGCAATATTACTAACAAGTAAACCGGCTGACTGTTATAATAGACTAACAATAAAACAACTTTGAAACTCTCAAAACATTTTGACTAAATAATTCAAATACTTTACTGGCAGTAGTTGCTGTCGATCATCATATCATATCTAGGTGGATTTAGTAGTTAAGAAATTTAGCCATAGTAAACATAACCAAAAAAGCATTCACCACTTGACACAATATTTTTGATGTGGAAATAAAAATGGGAAAAACCATGATGGGGATGAATACCCACAAGTATTCTAAACTCTTTCGAAGTTTTCCCTGTTAGGTGCCAAGCCTATTAAAGCTTTTAGAAAAGTCTTGTTAAGAATAGATCCTGTTAGGGACACCCCGATTAAGGGATTGACTATAATGCACTATTAGAAGAAATTCCCTATTAGGAGTAACCTTGGTAGAAGATTTGAAATCCAAGCTAATGGATCACCTGGTTAGAGGATTTAGATAACACTAAGGTTGTTAAAGCTTACCCGGTTAGGGGATTTGACTACTGTAATTGTTAGAGAACAACAGGGGTTTGCTAATCTGTTTGAATAGAACCACACTTGCTTATTTAGATCATTTTCATGCTCCTATCTACCTTTACACATACTATAGATACATTATCAAGTTCAGCAACCACTCTCTCTTAATCTCAACTACAAATTGCCACCTCTACAACAAAACAACTCATCAACCTTATAAAGAAATCAACAGGTCAATAACACTTCACAAACCTAATTATCTCATAGAGATTAAAAACAAATCGGTTCAAGTAGGACCGTTGGATTACACAACAAATACTGCACATCATTCAAGACAACCTCAACCGCTCCTTGATCACCACTTTATTGAACTCTGTAACTCATCACATGGTTTCCATTACATGCAATGAACTTTCTCATTCCCAAGATAAAAAACCATTTCTCTCTACATGCCATAAATCATTTAAAACTTTTCTCATACAACATGCACACATGTCATAATCTTTACTGTTCATCATTTGATCATAAACAACTACAACTGATTCACCAAGCTCCATCAGTTAGGGTTTGATCTCATCTATAGGTAGGGTTACCGGTTGATCTATCCTCTTCATAAGTAATATAGGTTTCCTCCACAAGCTCACCTACTGGTTAAACTTCCCTTTACTATCTCTTCCTATTGGTTGCAAAACAACATTATAACAACATCAATATCGGTTAATTGACATGAATGATGACATAACATTTCATTAATGCAATCTTTATGCAAATGATAACAATATCCCCCTTTGTCATTGATGGCAATATATGTATCAATACCCTTGATTGCGATGATGTGTATAGGAATCCTAGTTTACATTTTACCATGTATTCTCCTTCAACTGAGTCTTCATGACTTGAACTAGTAACTGGCTATAGCTATTATCACAATTATACAATTATCCTCATAGTCTTATAGTTCGTCTCCCCCTTTGACAACAATGCCAAAGTGAAAGTAAAACATGCAATGTCAAACTGCACTATTCAACATCATCAATCCGCAACTTGATGCTCCCCCTGTGGAATAACTTCCACTCTACACCAATCCTATAGTAAAAATCTGCAATTAGCTCTAGGACTGATGTATTCTACATCATATGCTCAATTGACCTCATGTAGGGGCACAACCCCTATCTGACCTCTAAGATACTCAAAAGTAGTCTTAGGCAGAGGTTTAGTAAAGATATCTGCAAGCTTCTCGTTGGTAGAAACATGCTCCAACACATCTTTACTATGCACTTTTTCTCTCAAGAAATGATATTTCAATTCAATATGCTTGGTTCTAGCAGGAAACACCGAGTTCTTTGAAATATTTATTGCACCAGTGTTGTCGCATAAGATCTTTACCAGTTCTATAAACTTCATCTTGAATCCTTCCAAAATGTGTTTTATCCAGATAGCCTAGGTATAGTTCATATATGCTGCAACATACTCAACTTCAGTAGTGGACTAAGATATACAACTCTGTTTCTTGCTACTCCAAGATACAAGTCTTCCTCCAAGAAAGAATGCACCACCAGATGTGTTTTTTCTATCATAAAAATTACCTACCCAGTCTGCATCTGTATAAACCTTCAAATCAAATTTACCTGCATATGGATACCATAAACCATAGTCAATAGTAGCTTTCAAATATCTGAATATTCTTTTCGTTGCTATCAAATGTGTCTCTTTTGGATTCTTCTGAAATTTGGCAACTAGACCAACTGTATGAGCTATATCCGGTCTGCTATAAACAACATAGTGCAATTTTCCTATCATTGACTTTTACTCCTTTTCATCAACATATGTGGCTTCATATTCCTTAGATAGTTTACATCCTGTATCCATTGGTGTCCCAACTAGTTTATAGTCATTCATTCCAAATGTTTTTAATACTTCTTTCACATACTTAGACTGTGTGATAAAAATACCACTCTTCATTTGCTAAATTTGCCAACCTATGAATTTTTGTTATCTCTCCCACTAGAGCCATTTCAATCTTTCTTTTCATCTAATTTGCAAATTCATCACTCATGTCATCATTTCCTCCAAATATGATATCATCTACAAACACTTCACTAACTAGTATCTTATCTCCTTCATATTTGAGATATATATTGTTGTCTTCACTAGTTATCTGAAAACCTATCTTCACTAGGTGTGAATGTATCCTTTCATACCATTCTCTTGGTCTTTTCTTCAAACCATATAATTCCTTGTGCAATTTACATACCATATCTTTTGCACCAGTTAAAGCATAACCATCTAGCTTCTCAACGTATACTTCTTCTAGTATTCCATTTACAAATGTTGACTTCACATCCATTTGATATGCTTTGAATTCCTTATGTGATGCAAAAGTAAGTAAAGTCATGATACCTTCCAGTCTAGAAAATGGTGCAAATGTCTCACCATAGTCTTCTCCTTCTTCCTGTGCATAACCTTTGCATACCAATCCAGCTTTGTTTCAGACTACTGCACCATCTTCATTCAGTTTATTCTTGAATACCCATCTAGTTCCTATCACATTTTTATTCACCAGTTTGGGTACTAGGGTCCATGTGTTGTTCTTCTCAATTTGATCAAGCTCCTCCTCCATAGGTTTGATCCAATGATCATCTCTAAATGCTTCCTTAGTAGTTCTAGGCTCAATAGTGGAGATCATGCAAGAATTCTCTCTAACTCTTCTTCTGGTTAACACTCCAGCATCTTTATCTCCAATAATCTAGTCAGGATTATGACTGAGTCTCACATACCTCAGAATGACATGATCATTATCTTTAGGTTCTTCTTCATTATCTTCATCTTCTTCTAAATCTACCTGGTTCGGTTGAACTAGTACAACAACATTCTCTTCACTAGCTTCTGGTTTCACCGGTTCTGGTTCCAGAATCAGAATGCAATGATATTATTCCTTTTTCTCCTCACTAGTTTCTCCAAAGACTTTAGGGTACCCATCTACTCTAACATCAACACTTTCAATGATTCTCTGTGTCCGATTGTTGTAACATTTATAGGCCTTACTCTTGGTGGAATAACCAAGAAATATACCTTCATCACTTTTAGCCTCAAACTTGCTAACATAGTCACCTCTCTTAATAAAACATTTACTACCAAATATCTTAAAATAAATGACATTAGGTGATCTACAATACTAGTATTCATAAGGAGTTTTATCCTTACCTCTTTTTACCAGTATCTGGTTCATAGTGTAGACAGCTATACTGACAGCTTCTCTCCAGAAATTTTTTGCTACACCTCCTTGTATCAACATCATTCTATCAGCTTCAACAATTGGCCAGCTGTTCCTCTCTGCAATACCATTTTGTTGTGGTGTCCTTTGTGCAGAAAGCTCCCTCTTGATTCTATTTTCTTCACAATATCTAGTGAATTCTTGAGAAGTAAATTCACCACCATGATCAGTCCTCAGACACTTTATCTTCTTACCACTTTCCTTTTCAGCTAAGACCCTGAGTGCCTTGAACTTACTAAAAGCTTCTGACTTATACTTCAAGAATGTGACCCACATCATTTATGAGAAATCATTAGTGAAGATCATAAAATATTTATCACCTTGAATACTTTTAGTCCTTATGGGTCAATAGAGATCTGTATGAACCGGATCTAACAAATGTTCTATCAAAAAATATTTTCTCTTAAAAGTTGAGGATGTCATCTTTCCCATCTAACATTCCTTACACAAAGCATTTGCTAGTTTATCCAACTGAGGAAAATCTCTCACTAACGTGGACTTAGTAACTTTGACAATGTTATCAAAATTTATTTGACAAAATATCTGTTGCCAAAGCCAACTATCATTTATTTTAGCAATTAAATAGTTGTTGACTTTAGGATTTAGGTGAAACGGGTTACCTTTTGTTTTCTTTTCAGTTACAATTAGTTCACCTTTGCTCGCATAGATTTTGAACATTCTATTCTTAAATTCAAATGGATAACCTTTGTCATTGAGTTGTGCAACACTCAAAAGATTGTGCTTTAATCCTTCAACCTAGTAGACATCATTTGCAGTTCTCTTTCTATTAAGAGAAATAGTTCTCTTTCCTTTTACCATGCAGGGTGAGTCATTACCAAATCTCACAACTCCTCCATCGAATTTCTTCAAAGTAAGAAATTTTCTCTAGTCACCGGTCATGTGGTGTGAACAACCACTATCTATGATCTAATCACCAAAACTATCCATGCAAGAAACTAATGCCTTCTGATCAAATGTCTCCTCTTTAATGGCAACAAAAATGATGTCTTCATTAGCATCTCCCTCATATTCCTCATCAGTGATACCCCCATCAACTGCAATGAGACAATCTCTTTTACCTTTTCCTTTGTACTTCTCGAACTTCTCACGCTTATGCTCATTGTCACCATTAGGTCAGTTCACTGCAATGTGTCCAATATTGTTATATGCAAAGAATTTCAAAGGTAATTTACCTTTGTACTTACTGGTACCTCTAGGCAACCTCTTGGCCAATAATGCTTCAAGCTCAACCAGACTGTCTTCATCATCAACTCCTCTGCTAGATATAGATTCATAATTGTGACTAATATCTCTACTTTTCCTCATAGATGGGTTAGAAACTGAAGCTCTAAATGTAGATTTGGATTTATGAGCACTACCATCATAACCATTTAATTCAAATGCAATAAGATTACCTATGATGGATTCAAGAGTTACCTTAGTTTTATCAATATACTTTAGCTCCTGAATGGGTGCAACTCGGATAGCGTAGACTGGTAGAAGGGTTCTCAACACCTTACTAATCACTGTGGAATCCTCCACTTTCCCACCAACACTCTTGATCTCACTGACTATCTCCTTGATCCTCTGACCATACTGTTGTATATTTTCACCTTCAACCATACACATGTCATTAAATTTTCCTCTTAGACTTTCTTCTTTGGAAATCTTCAGATGCTCATCACCGCTATATATTTCCTCAAGTTTCTTCCATACCTCATAAGCAGTCTCTAGACCATGGACATCAACATACTCTGAATCAAACAAAGAACTGATAATAGCCTCCAATGCTTGATTGTTTCCTTGTTTCTCTTTGTTTTGATCATCAGACATGGTCCCACTAGGTCAACATATTGAGTAACAACATGTTACCAGTATTGACTCCCTAGACTCTTGATGTAGATTTTCATTCTATCATGCTATATTAAGTATTTTTCTCTATTAAAATTCAGACCTTCTTTCTTCAACATGTTCTTCAAGATCTTTACCTCAAGCTGTTAGGCTTAGACCTTAGAGGACTTGAAATGCTTTGATACCAATTGATGGTATGATGAATGAATAAGGATTTGGTCAACTACTGAGAGGAGGGGTGAATCAGTAGATAGAAAACTGATTAGACTTTCATCAATCTAAAAAATAACCTCTCAAGTCAAACTCTAAATTGACGGGTTTAAACACTGAACTGTCAAATGCAATATTACTAACAAGTAAACCAGTTGACTATTATAATAGACTAACTGTAAAACAAATTTGAAACTCTCAAAACCTTTTTACTAAATCATTCAGATACTTTACTGACAATAGTTAAAACATATTTCAAATTATTGTTAGTCATCATATCATATCTAAGTGGATTTAGTAGTCAAGAAATTTAACCATAGTAAACATAACCACAAAAGCATTCACCACTTGGCACAATATTTTGGACATGGAAACCAAAATGGGAAAAACTACGGTGGGGATGAATGCCCACAATTATTCTAAACTCTTCTGAAGTTTGCCTTGTTAGGATCCAAGCCTGTTAAAGCTTTTACAAAAGACCTGTTAAGAACAAATCCTGTTAGGGACCACTCGGTTAAGGGATTGACTATGATGCCCTATTAGAAGAAATACCCTATTAGGAGTAACCTTGGTAGAGGATTTAAAATCCAATCTAATGGATCACCTGGTTAGAGGATTTAGATAATACTAATATTGATAGAGCTTACCCGGTTAGGGGATTTGACTTCTCTAATTGTTAGAGAACAACATGGGTTTGCTGATTTGTTTGAATAGCACTACACTTGCTTGTTCAGATCCTTTTCATCATCCTATCTACCTTTACACATACTGTAGATACATTATCAGGTTTGGAAACCACTCTCTCTTACTCTCAACTATAGATTGCCAACTCTACAACAGAACAACTCATCGACCTTATAAACAAATCACAAACCTAATTACCACATCACAAACCTAATTACCTCACAAAGATTATAAACAAATCAATTCAAGTATGACCTTTGGATTATAGAGAAAATATTGCACATCATTCAAGACAACCTCGACCATTCCTTGATCGCCACTTCATCGAACTCTGTAACTCATCACATGGTTTCCATTGCACATGCAATGAACTTGCTAATTCCCAAGATAAAAAGTCATTTATCTCTACGTGACATAAATCATTTAAAAATTTTCTCATATAACATGCACATGTGTCATAATCTTTATCGTTCATCATTTGATCATAAACTACTACAACCAATTCACCAAGATCCATCAGTTAGGGTTTGGCCTCATCTACAGGTAGGGTTACCAGTTGATCTCTCCTCTTCATAAGTAATACTATTTTCCTTTACAAGATCACTTTCCATTTGTAGTTCCCTTTACTAGCTCTTCCTACTGGGTGCAAAATAATATTACAACAACATCATTACCAGTTAATTGACTTCAATGACAACATAACATTTCATTAATGCAATCTTCATGCAAATGCCAACAAAGTTGTGAGGAATAAGGCTAAATTAGTATGTAAAGGATATTCTCAGAAGGAAGGAATTGATTATGATGAGACTTTTTCTCTGATAGCTAGGATTGAAGCTGTGAGATTATTTATTTCTTATGTTGCCCATAAGAAATACAAAAATTATCAGATGGATGTCAAGTGTGCATTTTTAAATAGCGATCTTGAAGAGGAAGTTTACATTGAGAAACCTGATGGATTATCACTTTCAGATGATAAAAAAATGGTTTGTAGGTTAAGAAAAGCTTTATATGGATTGAAACAAGCCCCTAGGGCTTGGTATGCTACATTGGACAAATATGTTTTGAAGCTTGGTTTCACTAAAGGTAATGCTAATAGTAACTTATTTTATAAGATCACTAATGATGACATATTGATTGTTGAAGTCTTTGTTGATGATATCATTTTTGGAGGTGAGGATAAGTTATGTATGGAATTCTCTGATAATATGAAGAATGAATTTGAAATGTATATTATTGGGGAGATTAAATTTTTCTTAGGTTTGCAGATTACTTAGACTGATAAAGGTATTTTCATCTATCAAACTAAGTAAGCTAGAGAGTTGTTGAAGAAATTTGGTATGGAAAATTATAAACTGGTTGGTACTCCTATGGTTACAAGTGAGAAATTAACAAAGAATGATGCATTAGCTTCGATAAATCCTACAAGGTATAAATATATGATTGGAGGTTTGTTATATTCGACTCAGAATAGATCGGATATAATGAATATAGTTTGTGTTGTATAAAGATATCAGAGTGATCCTAGAGAGAATCATTAGATTGTGGTGAAAAGGATTTTCAATTATTTACAAGGAATAACTGAGTATGGTTTGTGGTATCCTAGAGATGATGACTTTGTACTATGTGCATACACAGATGCAGATTGGAAGAGCACATTTGGTGGAGCTTTCTTTCTTGGAAAGAAACTTGTTTCATGGTTCTGATAACTCAATGATGAGCAAATAGTACCAAACCCATACTGAGAGAGGGGGGGTGAATCAGTACAGACAAAAAAATATAGTCCTAAATTGGTTTGACAACAGACACTCCAAATGACTGGCAAACAATGACACCAGTTTGAAAGAAAGTGCAACTGGTAAAGCTAAGAACGTCTAAGATAAGCATTAACCGGTTACTCACTTAGCTTTCCACTCAACTCAAGACTATACTACCATTTCACCCTTATGCATAAACAGGAAATCTATCATCAACTCATAATAACAACTAGTTCAACATGTTTTATTGACAGGCATAAAACACAGAACCATCATATGCTTGACAGACAATAGCAAAGCGTCACAAGATAAAAGCATCACACACGACACACATATTTTTCACGTGGAAACCCAACTGGGAAAAACCATGGTGGGGATGAATACCCACAAGCTTCTTTTGAACTCTTTAGAAGTTCGCTCTGTTAGAAGCCTTGTCCTATTAGAGACATTACAATAGGTTCTACTAGGAACTGATCCTATTAGAGATCACCTGGTTAAGGGTTAAACCCTGTTAAAGGTTACCTTGTTAGAGGATTTCAAGAATTCAATAGCTAAAGGATTCCGAACTTAGTAGCTTTGAATTACCCTGTTAAAGGATTTTTAGCAAGCTGGTTAAGGCTACCTTGTTAAGGGATTTTCCAACTATTGAGGTGGTTAGAGATCAACAGGTATTACAATGATCTGGTAACAACACTCAATGCCAATGTAGATCCGCTTAAGCTCCTCTTCACTTTCTGCACTTACACTCTACAGGTATCACTTCTCTCCTTTTTGTCTAGCAAGAATCATGTATCCCTTCTCTTGGATACACACACACAACTTTTGCCAACAACCTCAGAAAGAGACACAACATCAACCTTATAGGAAAATAGATAGGTCGGTAGCATTAACCCTAAACCCTAAACTTGTTCGGTTAAGGAATTCAAATGGTTCAATCCTAACCTTTGAGCACACTGCATTAAATGGAGCAGATCTTGATCCAAACTAAAGACATTCTCCATCATCCATTTCCATTGATTTTATGGTGGTTGATAACCCATCACACATTATCACCATTTTACAAACTTCACACATTCCCGAGGTAGATAGGAACAATCTCCCTAATGCAAGATCCTTCACGCACACATGCTTACATGGCAACATGATATGTTCTTCTTTACAATGCTAACTCATCACACAATGTCACCAGTTGAGCCACACAGGCTTGAAGCACATCAACCAAAAACCCTGAAGTTGAGACTACCAACCGGTAGTTATATAATACTTCCATATGTCGGTTCCCATAACTATATGCCAGTTCATCATGAACAAGCACACTGCTTCACTTTGGCACAAATGTCAGTTCATAGTGTTATACCGGTTCTCACATATGCCGGTTCACACCTCTTCAACATATTGACATCAATGACAATATACAATGTCATTATGTCCACATACCGGTTCACATAATGCCAACAATCTCCCCCTTTGACATTGATGGCAATATACAAAGATATCTCTCCGCTTCACATCTTCTCCCCCAATGTCTGCAGATATCTTCTCCACTTCACATCTTCTCCCCCTTTGACAACAATGCTAAAGTGGAGGCACAAGTTTCCTTGTTCCATTATGTTGCTCCCCCTAAGGAGTAGCATCCTTCACACATCAATCCTGAAGAAAGATTTGACTATGCAATACATGACTGATGTGGAGCATATACCTTTAGTTCACCTCCGGAAGGGGCAGTACCCCTAATTCACCTCTTAAGTATATGAATGTAGTCTTTGGGAGAGGCTTGGTGAATATGTCTACTAACTGCTCCTTACTGGAAACATGCTTCAGTGCAATCTCTTTGTTCTGAACCTTTTCCCTCAAGAAATGATACTTAAGCTCAAAGTGCTTGGTTCTAGAATGTAAAACTAGATTCTTGGAGATATTAATTGCACTAGTATTGTCACAAAATATACTTACTGGTTCAGATACAGGAACTTTGAAGCCATTCAATACACACTTCATCCAAATTGTCTGAGTATAGTTCATGAAAGTTGCAACATACTCTGCTTCTGCTGTAGACTGAGAGATACAACTCTGCTTTTTACTCATCCATAAGACCAGTCTACCACCAAGGAAGAATGCACCACCAGTTGTGCTCTTCTGGTCATCTACATTACCAGCCCAATCAACATCTATGAACACTTTTAGGTTAAAATCATTATTATATGGATACCATAACCCATAGTCAATAGTTCCTTTCAGATACCTAAGAATCCGCTTGACTGCAACCAAGTGGGATTCTCTTGGACTTTTCTGGAACCTTGTAGTAATGCCAACTGCATGTGCAATATCCGGTCTACTATGCACTACATAATGCAACTTACCAATCATTGATCGGTATTCCTTCTCATCAACCAATGCAGAGTCATCCTCTTTGGATAGTTTACAACCAGTCACCATCGGTGTACCAACTAGTTTGCTATCTTCCATGCCAAAGGTCTTCAACACCTCTTTGACATACTTGGACTGAGTGATAAAGATTCCATCTTTCATCTACTGGATCTGCAGTCTAGTGAAGAACTTAATCTCCCCTATGAGTGACATCTCAAACTCTTTCATCATCTCATCTGCAAATTCATGACTCATCTTGTCATCTCCACCAAAGATAATGGCATCAACAAATACCTCATAGATCAGGATCTAATCTCCTTCAGACTTCAAGTAGATATTGCTATCTTCACTTGTTCTCTCAAATCCAATCTTCACAAGATGGGAATGTAGGTGCTCATACCATGCTCTAGGTGCCTGCTTTAGCCCATATAAGGCTTTATGTAGCCTACATACCATGTCACTCTCCTCAGATAGGGAAAACCCATCTGGTTGCTCAATATACACCTCTTCTTCAAGTACACCATTTAGGAATGCAGATTTTACATCCATTTGATATACTTTGAAGCCTTTAAAAGTTGCATATGCAAGAAGCATACGAACTCCTTCCAGTCTGGCTACAGGAGCAAAGGTTTCTCCATAGTCTTCTCCTTCTTCTTGGGCATATCCTTTGCACACCAATATAGCTTTGTTTCTAATCATTGTGCCATCCTCATTCAACTTATTTTTGAAGACCCATTTGGTACCAATAACATTTTTGTGCTCCGGTCTGGGTACCAAGGACCATGTACCATTTTTCTCTATTTGGTCAAGTTCCTCTTCCATTGCCTTGATCCAGTCTTCATCCTTATGTGCATCTTTGAATGTTTTAGGCTCAAATTCAGAGATCATACATGAATTTTCTCTTACTTTTCTTCTTGTAAGGATTCTTGCATCCTTATCTCCTATGATCTGCTTAGGATCATGATTCAGCTTGACATACCAAGGAATGGTCTTGATAGATTCCTCTTGCTTTTCTTCTTCATCCTCATCTCCATCAGTATCAGCATCTACATCTGCCGGTGTAGGAACACTATTACTGGTACTTAGTTGACTGACAATCGGTTCCCAAAAGGTTGCAACTGGTTCACTTACCACTTGCTCACTACCGATCTCCTCAGTTTTCTCAGAGGTTTCATCAACTCTTACATTGATGCTTTCCATAATTCTCTGAGTCCTATTGTTAAAACACTTGAGAGCTTTGCTCTTGGTGGAATATCCTAGGAATATTCCCTCATCACATTTCTCAGCAAATTTGCTCTTGTGTTCACTCCTATTGATGTAACATTTGCTACCAAACACTCTAAAGTAGCTAACCACAAGTGTCTTACCGATCCAATACTCATAAGGAGTTTTATCCTTACCTTTCTTGATGAGTACCTAGTTCATTGTGTAGACTGCAGTGTTCACCGCTTCTCTCCAAAAGGTGTGAGCTACCTTTCCTTGAATCAACATGGTTCTAGCTACTTCAACCATAGTCTGGTTATTCCTCTTTGCTAGGCCATTCTGCTATGGAGTTCAGGAGGCAGAAAATTGCCTCTTGATGCCATGTTCTTCACAGTACTTATTGAATTCACCGGAAGTGAATTCCCCTCCTTGATCAGTTCTTAGGCACTTGATCCTTTTACCACTTTCCTTCTCCACTAATGCTCTGAAAGATTTGAACTTTACAAAGGCTTCAGACTTGTCCTTCAAGAATGTGACCCACATCATTCTTGAGTAGTCATCAGTGAGAATCATAAAGTACCTATCACCCTACACACTTCTAGTTTTCATAGGACCACACAAATCAGTATGCACAAGATCAAGAAAGTTGTCAGCAGTGAAAGATTTACCTTTAAAGGTTGAGGAAGACATTTTCCCCAATTGACACTCTCTGCACAAGGTATTATTCAGTTTGCTTAGCACTAGCAACCCTCTAACTACCTTTATCTTACTAGCCTTCACAATATTATCAAAGTTTACATGACAGAGTCTCCTATGCCATATCCAACTATCATCAAATTTAGCTATAAGACATGTACTTATATTTGCATTCAAATGAAATAGGTTACCTTTGGTCTGCATGCCGGTGGCCACCAATTCACCATTCTTTCCTTTGATTCTGCAAACTCCATTCTTGAATTTCAGAGTGAGGCCACTGTCATTTAGCTGGGCAACACTCAGAAGGTTGTGTTTGAGACCATCAACCCAATACACATTGTCAGCACTACTCTATCCATTCAGAGAGATGGGCCCTCTACCTTTGACCATGCATGGTGCATCATTGCCAAAGTGAACCACACCACCATCATACTCCTCCAAGGATATAAACTTTCTCTGGTCACCAGTCATATGGTGAGAACAACCACTGTCAATGATCAACTCATTGGAATTATCAAACCGAGAGATAAGAGACTTCTTGTCTGACACATCTTCTTTGACAGCAACAAACACAATATCTTCATTTTCTTCATCTGTGACACCTTCAACAACTGCCACAAAACATTTTCTCCAGTTTCCTCCTTTGACTTTCTTGAACCTTTCCGGTTTGTCCTTGTTGTAGCCATTAGGACAATTTACAACAATATGTCATATCCAGTTACAAGAAAAACATTTCAAAGGTAGCTTACCTTTGTATTTGTCGGTTCCTTTAGGAAGCTTCCTAGCAAGGAGAGCTTCAAATGCCATCAAAATCTCCTCATCATCCATTTCTCTGCTCTGTCTTGGTTCACCACTAGTGCTAGCTTCTTTTCCTTTTCTGGATGGTACAACAAAAGCTTTAAAGATGATTCAGTCTTTTGAATACTGCCATCAAAACTATTTAGCTCATAGGCTGTCAACTTTGCTATGATGGAGTCCAGGGATACCTTAGTCTTGTCTATTGATCTTAGCTCCTGAATAGAAACAACCCTTATTGCTTAGACCGGAAATAGGGATCTCATGACTTTGCTTACCATAGTGGAATCTTCTATTTTACCACCTGCACTCTTGATATCTCCAACAACGGTTTTGATTCTTATTCCATACTATTGAATGGTCTCACCTTCAACCATCTGCATATCTTCAAACTTCCCTCTCAGGCTTTCTTCCTTAGCCTGTTTTACATGCTCATCACCGCCATAGATATTTTCAAGAGTATCCCATACCTCTTTGGGATTTACCTTATCCTGAACATCAATAAACTCAATGTTAGATAAACTACTAATTAGGGCTTCCATGACTTGCCCATTCTCCTACATCTCTCTCTTTTGGTCATCGGTAAGGGTACCGGTAGGAGCAACATAGGCAGTCTCAACATAGCTCTAGTGTTGAGCACCCATGCTTCTAATGAATATCTTCATTCTGTCTTTCCATATACTGAAATTTTCCCTGTTAAACTTTGGGCCTTCCCTCTTCATCATTTGACTGGGATCTTTACCTCAAGCGGTTAAGCTTAAAACATAGAGGACCTGGAAGACACTCTGATACCAATTGACAACTCAATGATGAGTGAATAGTACCAAACTGGTACTGAGAGGGGGGATGAATCAGTAAAGAAAAAAAAATACAGCCCTAAACCGGTTTGACAACAGACACTCCAAATGACTGGCAAACAGGGACACCGATTTGAAATAGAGTGCAACTAGTAAAGCTAAGAACATCTTAGACAAGCATTAACCAGTTACTCACTTAGCTTTCCAATCAACTTAAGACTATACTAGCATTTCACCCTTATGCATAAATAGGTAATCTATCATCAGATCATAATAAAAGCTAGTTCAACATGTTTTATTGACAGGCATAAAACACAGAACCATCATATGCTTCACAAACAATAGCAAAGCATCACAAGATAAAAGAATCACACATGACACACATATTTTTCATGTGGAAACCCAACTAGGAAAAACCACGGTGGGGATGAATACCCACAAGCTGCTTTTGAACTCTTTAGAAGTCCGCTTTGTTAGAAGCCTTGTCCTGTTAGAGACATTATAATAGGTTCTGCTAGGAACCGGTCCTGTTAAAGATCACTTGATTAAGGGATGGCTACAATACTCGGTTAAGGGTTAAACCGTGTTAAAGGTTACCTTGTTAGAGGATTTCAAGAATTCAATAGCTAAAAGATTCCGAACTCAGTAGCTTTGAATTACCCTGTTAAAGGATTTTCAGCAAGCCGGTTAAGGCTACACTATTAAGGGATTTTCCAATTGTTGAGGTGGTTAGTGATCAATAGGTATTACAATGATCTGGTAACAGCACTCAATGCCAATGCAGATCCGCTTAAGCTCCTCTTCACTTTTTGCACTTACACTCTACAGGTATCACTTCTCTCCTTTGGGTCTGGCAAGAATCATGTATCCCTTCTCTTGGATACACACACACAAATTTTGCCAACAACCTCAGAAAGAGACACAACATCGACCTTATAGGAAAATAGATAGGTCAGTAGCATTAACCCTAAACCCTAAACCTATTCGGTTAAGGAATTCAAATGGTTCAATCCTAACCATTGAGCACACTACATTAATTGCAGCAAATCTTGATCCAAACTCAAGACATTCTCCATTGTCCATTTCCACTGATTTTATGGTAGTTGATAACCCATCACACGTTATCACCGTTTTATAGACTTCACACATTCTCGAGGTAGATAGGAACATGATCAAGAATAAATAGTCATGTACTTCTTTATCTACTAATCAAGTTGAGTATGTTGCTACTGGTACTAACTGTACACAAGTTCTATGGAGGAAGAAAATGTTGAAGGATATAAGGGTAGATTGCAATTAACTGGTAGTTATTCACTACGATAACTCTGCTACTATTGACATATCAAAGAATCTTATATTTTATTCTAAGAAAAAGAACATTTTTATCAAGTATAATTTTCTGAAGGAGAAGGTGAAAGAAAATGAAGTTAGACTGGTTTTGTTAGATACAATGCACCACGAAGAAGGAAGTGAACCAGTGGTTCTTAAATTTTCCCTTTGACTATCCTTATGTAAGTACATCGATTCACAGATCTAACTGAATGAAGACTTACTGGTTAGAGGAGAGACCACTAAAAATGTAAAAACACACAAAGAGACATCACATAGCAACAGTATGTATGATGAAAACCCAAGATTGGAAAAACCTTAGGGAGCAATGTTGCTAGATTCTACTGCTCCAATCCAGCCTCACAATAAATATTTGTTACAATGTTTAGGCCATCAACCCAAGGATCACCAACCCAAGGAGCACCAACCCCTAAGTTGTTTATGGGCTACAACCCCTGCACGAAGCTACAACTCAGTGATCACAATGATAGCTTGAAATACCAAATTAGTCATCCTTTTACAAGTCAATATTGTAACTTTTTCATATACCTCACTCTACTGATGAGACACCTTCTCTGGTGCACCAGTTCACTCAACTAGTATTCTCATTTGGTGTTGCATTGCCGATAAACACTACTGGTTCACCTCTACTCTTGTTTTTCTCTATTGGATCTCCTCCTCACTTCTCTTGTCTTCAGTCCTCTCAACTATCTTCTTGTTGGTACAAGCATCTACTGGTTATCTTCTCAGATGTAATCTAGCTACTATGCCGGTTGCTCAAACCATACCGGTTAACCCTCTGTCAAACCCTATCACTAGTTTAACCTTCACTCACTCACTCACTGTTATCCTCATCTATTTTCCTTTTGACTGATCTAAATATCTCATTCAGTACTTAGTCACTTCACAATAGCTCTATCTTCTCCTCTTCAGTAGCAACCTTCAATGATTTTGGCTTCCTTATTTTTAACCTATTTTTCCCACCAAAAGCCAATTCAAATCATAGGCGGTTAAGGTTTCCTCATCAGCCTCGAGGAAAACCAAATCCAATCAGATCTTATCCGATCTAATTGCTTGGATTAATGAATTGTAACTCATCAATCAATTCTACCAATGTTGTGCCTTCTTGATCACGCCTTCTATCTTTGGCAATCTTCTTTTGACTTTGTTAGCTAATATCTTGGTCAATCACCAAGATTGGTCTTGTGGTTTCCTTCATCTTCCTTGATCTCATCAATCACTCTAAGATAGCCCTTTGTTGTCCTCCAGACCTCAATCCGCAAACCTCTACAACACATCCCATGATTTACGAGATCTACCATTAATATCGACCAACTCTTCAACAACCTCGTCGATGTACATTCCATCTACCTCTACATGCAAGTCAACCACCTTGACTCCACGTGACATCCATGTCAACCAACTGCCAGCTTGGATCTTCATATCAATTTAGACAGGATCACCAACCAAAAATTCAACCAGTTGTTCTTTTTTGCTGGTTCACTAACCTTGTTGGTATCTCACACTTTACCGATCATCTTTCATGTCTGCACTTTGTTGAACTATCGGTGGAACACCTTAACCAATCGCTAGACATGTCTATCCATAACATGCTCATTCTCATAAGGTGGGAAGTCTTCTGCATCTGCACCTTTTCCATATTACCAGTGGACTTACATACCGCTAAACACTCTTAATGACACCACATCATCAATATTCAATAGACTCCATCTTCTAACAGACCATTTTCCTCTATCTGAATCTACTCAACCTTGCCTTCTCCCTGATCAGCTCAGATCATATCTCAATTGGTTTTTCAGAGTGACAAACCAATCAATCTTCATCTGCACCAACATCCCAACATGCCTTCTTTGTTGGTTAATGCATAACCTTGATTCCATGCACTTGAGGCATTCCTATGTTTCATTGGTAGATCCGGTGTGAACCTTAAAACACTCGCCTTTACCTCTTCTTCCTTATCTCACAAAACTATAATGCACATTATGCATATTGGGAGATAAGCTCCACTTACCAGTGGTAGTGATTTCTTAACATCTGCAACCCTCAATGCACTCTTGTGGCTTCCTTGTTTGTGCAACATATCTTCAAATAGGCACATGTGATCCGGTGTGGGCACATTCACTATCAGTCAACTCTTCACATGGTGAATGCATTTTCATCTGGTGGGAGTCTTTTTGTTCTGCAACCTCACAACATATGGCTGACCTATACATCCTTCTCCTCTGGTGTTGATGTGATTTAGGTAACATTCTGCCTCTTCATGAGAAACAACATCCAAGCATCTTGCTCATTGTCAACACTTCACTTACCAATTGACATACTCTCCTTACCGATGATAGACGGTACCGGTAACGTGTCCATTTCACCCACACAAGTCAAACACTAACTTGTGTACTAGTGACTCTAGTGGTCATTCATCTAAATGAAATTATCTTCCTTACCTTACCGGTGTTCTGCAACACAAGGTGATATTAGAGATATCTTATCCTGTACTCCTCCATGACAATGTTGCACATACATCTCTCATACTGGTAGTTATCCTATATCATCAGTTGACATCAATGACAACATAATGAAAATAGGTTTATGTGAACACTAAAGAGTGAATTGCATATATCTTCACTAAACCTTTTCCTAAGGAATAATTTGAGTACTTCATAGACAAATTGGGAGTTTTTGCCTCTCTGATAGATACTTGAGTGATGTTGATTAACATCAATCTAGCATGTATTATCAGAACCATCATTCATTCTAGATTGATGTGTTGGTGCTACTAATCAGGGGGAGTAGTCAACTATGTTTTAGAGGATTTATGATTTTTCTTTGATGTTTATGTCATATTTTTGGCATTGATGTCAAAGGGGGAGATATATTTATTTCAAAAACAGAGCTTAACAGGGACATGATTCATAGGGGGAGTTTGGTATGTTGGTTCAGAACTTCATTGCCATATCATCTTGGGGATATTATTGGATTTATTCCTCTGGGGGAGACTTATTTGGTATTTCTTGGCACTTGGATGTTTTTCACATCTAGTGTTGCCATCAATGCCAAAGGGAGAGATTTTTGGCAATTTGGAGGAATTGATTATGTGTTGCATTGATGTCAACACTAGTTGTTTTTCCATCTACTGGGTTCTAGTAGAGTGGTTGGATTATGATGTTGATCTAGAGATCTTCTCTGGTATGCTCTGGATTGTGGAATTGGTTTGGACTGGTTATTCATGTGTTCATGATGTGTATCACATTCAGTTGGTTCGTGATTTGATGTTATGGATGCTATCATTTGTTCTCGTAAGCCTTTTGGTTACCGGTAAGGGTTTTACTACTAGAGCTTGGTTGAAGATCTTTTGATGAATCCGATAAGTGGTGTTGGCATGACTTCTAGAAGATTATTAGGATGTTGATGGTTATCATGTTCATGTTCATGTTCCATTTGATCGGTGGTGTTTCATTTGTCTTATGGCGACCTATTATAGGTCCGATATTATTCTATCAGGTTATGGACCAATTTATGTAACGCATTGGTTGATGCTCCCGATGCGTTTCCGATTGGTTTTATTGATTGGTTTATGTTGTTTCAGCCTTACAATGACTTGGTTTATCATAGTTTATGAGATTATATAATGAACTTATTGTATTATCTTTTAGGTGGCCGACCTAAATGTTTAGGTCCCAAGTTAGTATACATATGATGTACGATATCTTTGTAGCTCATGGTATGTGGGTTATGGGATTATCTGTGTGAATAAAGTTATAATCATATGCAGATGTTTTGGTTGAACATAGGTGATTGAATTGGGTTTGTGTAAGAGGTTTAAGACCTCTAATATTGAGCTTGATCGGAACTCTATTGGCATTGAGTTGTCATTGATGTCAACTGGTATTGCAGGTAGGATATCAATAAAAGTATGTCATCCGGTATGAAGTAGAGTGTACCGGTATGATGAAAGAAAAATAAGATATTGAGAATATTAACATGAAGGCTTGTCAACCGGTATGATGGAAGATAAGTAGTTATTGAGACTATCAGTGACTTCACCGCTATGAGGTAAGATGCATGTGTGTGTGTGAGCATGTTGAGTGATAACCGGTAGAACATAAACTGGTCTGGAGTTTGGCTACCTATTTAGGATGAAGTTAAAGTAATCACAAACCACTGGAGGTTAAGATGTGCTACCGGTGTAGTGTGCACTACCGGTTAGCAGGAGGAGAAAGTATCACCACTAAAGATTTGTACCAGTATGAGTTTCTTGAATGTTCAAGTGTAAACTAACTTTGTACTGATGAGCTGAGTGTATGACCATTTTGATGCCATGTGGAGTTGAGGTGGAAAACATGCAAAGGTTGGTGAAGCTTCCATTGACATGGTTGTTGAAACAACTAGTCGACATTAATGAAATAGTCAAAAATCATGGGATGGTAATTGATTGAGGAAGCTTGAGGAAGGAAGAATGACAAAGAAAGATCAGGGATTAGTTGGCACCTCGATCGAAGCAAAGAAATCAGATTGTAAGAAGATCTCAAGAAGGAAACCACTGAGCTTTTTATGAGTTGACAGATTTCAAGGTCAAAAATCATGTACGAGATTGCTATCTTTAGCAAGTATGCATTGGATAATGGAAAACATGTACAGATGCATTCCTTGAGTACAAGTGATTGATTCAAGATAGATTGGATTGGATCTCATGCAGATTTTGTTGAGTGAAGGAAACCCTAACTACCCAAAGTTTGAACTGATTCTTGGTGGGAAATCTCATGTTTAAAGATGATGACTTGAGATTGTGATTGTTGTTAGGTCCCGGAGACAACTAGGAGGGGGGGTGAATCAGTTGTCAAATAATTTTAAACCAAAAATAACTTAACCAACTTAATGCTTAATACCGGTAAACTAGTTAAGTATGCCGGTAGATAGTTTTAACAGTTAATTTCTATACCGGTAAAGATTAATTCATGAAACATAAACACAAAGTCATCCACAACACATAACACCAATATTTGTACGTGGAAACCCTATAAGGGGAAAAAACGTGATGGTAAACCTTACCCACAATCAGATGATACTATTGCAGATAGTAAGTGTACATAAATGGGGTCTGCACATGCAGAAAGGCCAACAGCCTAGAGCTCACTGCTTAATCACAAAATGGGAGTCACACTGACTACAATTGGATGGTTAAATCCAATAAGAATGTACTGCACAAAATAGCATCTTCATATGTTGGATTCAGTACTGGTGTAATGCTGATATGCTTTCACAAAAACATAGCTTCACCTTCAAATGATGTCTATGGGTATTGCACTACTTAATCTCACATATACCTTCACACAATTCTTTTTTCGCATTCCACACTTGATCTTACAAATAAGATCTTACATTTATACCATAACCTAAGACCAATTTTAGTAGGTCGGCTCTACAAGATATTACAATAAAAAAATTTTACAAACAATATAATATCCGATGCAATAACCGATTGAACATGTCATCTTAATGCATTTACAACAATAATTAATCATCTCCATAGCGTGCCATGCTGATCTAGAAAAGATAAACCTGCCGGTGTAACCCTAGATAACCCTGGACCTACTTGCCAGTAAAAGCAAATATGCAAATATGAATATACCAATGATTAATTCATTAAGATGAGATGTCCACATGATGTCTTTGATATTACCAAGTGTCTTCCATATCATTCCAAGTGTCGGTGATCATTATATCCTGCCGGTAAACCATATACTAGTAACTGTGCAATAGTTACTTGCTTGTTGATGAATGTTGTTGGATCTCCAAAGTACTAGTGATTAGTAGGTGTTGACATCAATGAGAAAACCATACCAAAATACCAACAAACTCCCCCTTTGGCATTGATGGCAACACAAGATGGAAAAACCATCAAAGTGCCAAAACAGAAATGCCCAAAAGCAACAATCTCCAAAAAGATCATAACTAGAATTCAAAGAGTAATAGTCTCTCCCAAACAACAATCTCTCCCCCTAGGAGCAACATGTGTTATCCAAAGTTCCTCAAAAGATAATGTGTTTTTCCATAGATATCTCTCCCCCTTTGACATCAAATGCCAAAGTTATAATAAAACCAATTTCATATACAAAATACCAATCAATTCAATATACCAACTACTCCCCCTAAGAAGTAGCTTCCTCATCAAAGATCGGAGTAAAAGATTTATCTTTTAATTTTGTCGATTGATGACAATCATCAACTATCTAAGTATCTACCAGTGGTGGTATGACTCCAAGCTGATCTTTGAGATATTCAAAAGTCTCTTTAGGCAAAGGTTTTGTAAAAGATATCTTTATGTCTTTCAACATTTGCTTAAGCCATAGTACCTGTGTATAGTTAGTTGCTGCTGCAACATATTCTGATTCTACTGTTGGTAAAGATGTACAACTCTAATTTTTACTCAACCAAGAAACTAGTTTGTTTCCAAGAAAGAATGCTCCACCGGTGGTGCTTTTTCTATCATCCACATCTCCTGCCCAATTTTCTTTAGTAACTCTTATACCAACAATTGTTGCAGTTGCAGAGTGAAGACAAGTGTAAAATTTTTGTCTGAGAGACGAAGACATAAACACTTCAAGTGCTTATGAGTGAAGATCTGACTGATAAGGAGAAGCAAAGTAAACCGGTGGTGTGTGCATTGAATACAGAGGTGACAAACTAGCAGAATTCGTGCTTGATTAAGAGTGATCAAGTGTGAGTTGGAGGTGAAAAGACATTGTGAGAGGGGATTTAGAAAATTTATCTGTGAAGTCAAGTTGTAGAGTGGGTGGAGAGAATACAGACTGGTAAGGTAGAAACTGACATAGGGGAATATTGTAAGGTTGCAAAACTTCATTTGCAATAGTGATTTCATTTGTATATCTAAGATTTATATTGTTTTCACTAAGTTGTAGCTTAGTGTAGGGGTTGTAGCTCCTTTAGGTTGTAGCGTATAAATTGTGCAGGGGTTGGTGCTCCTTTGAGTTGGTTCTAATAAATTAGGGGTTGGTGCTCCTTGGGTTGGTTCCCTAAATATTTTAATCAAAGATTCATTGTGAGGTTGGATTGGAGCAGAAGATTTGCAACAACTATTCTCATCGAGGTTTTACCCACATTGGGTTTTCCTTGTATATATTTGGTTTTGTGTGATGTATTCTTGTGCATGTGTTATGCTATTGTTTTAGCAAGTCCTTTCACACACTGTGCCTGCATTGTTTAACTTACTGGTTAGCACCCAGTTTATATTATATATTATCGGTATCTTCTTTTTGTGGAAAAATAATTTAAATCACTAATTCACCCCCCTCTCAGTGATCCATTGTGTCCAACAATTGGTATCAGAGCCTAGGTACCCTGTTTTGTAAAAAGAATTCTCTATCTTGGGTAGATCTTTTCAAGTGTTCATAATGGCAAGAAATGAATCCACCTCCTCAAAATATTGCATGTTTGATGGTGTCAACCGTGCCTTTTGGAGTAGAAGAATGGAAACCTATTTGTTCTCTCTAGGTTGTCATGTATGGATGTCAATTGTGAATGGGTATATAGTCCCTAATAATCCCCCTATTGATCCAGATGCTAAGAGGTAATATGAGAACAATGCTAAAGCTAAGAATGTAATTCTTAGTGGGTTGTCTTATAATGAGTTTGTCAAATTTATGCATTGCTCTTCTACCAAGGAAACTTGGGATAAGTTGCAAAAGATATTTGAAGGTGATGCTAAGGTCAAGGAAGCCAAGTTACAGACATTGAGAGCATAGATTCAGAGTTTGAAGATGAGAGATGAAGAGAAGATTGTTGACTATCTCCAAAGGTTGATGAAACAACAAACACCATTAGAGGGCTTGGAGAAGAAATAAAAGATGAGGTGGTAGTGGTACTTAGATCTCTTACATCTAAGTATGATACTGAGGTCTCAGCAATAGAAGAAGCAAAAGATCTAAAAGTCTTTACAATGGATGAGTTGTGTGGCTCCCTAACTGCTTATGAGATGAGAATTGTTGGTACTGATGTTGTGAAGAAAGAAGTTGCATTCAAGACATCAAGAAAAGGACAAGATGAATCTTCTCATGATGCAACCAGTGAAGATTCTGATGACATCATGGAAAACTTTGTCAGAAGACTCAAGACTAGTTCAGGTAAATACAAAGGCAAGTTGCCTTTGAAATGTTTCAATTGTGGAAAGATTGGACATTTTTCTACTAAATGTCCTTATGGTGATATGAATGAAGATGATTAATCAAATAGAAGTAGATCATATAGTAAGGATAGGAAGAAGAATGTTTGTTGGCATGGTAGAAGAGGCTACCAGAAGCAAAGCAGTCTTTACACTCATGAAAATGATACCACAGATGAGGAAAGTTCCTCAGAAGACTATTGCAGAAGAGATAAAGTCAAAGAAAATATTTTCATGGTTGAAGAGGTTTTGGTACCTGAAGAAGCAGAAGAAGAAGATCAAGAAGGAGAATTTGACCTTGAAGTAGAGCTCATTAGTTCCTTAGATGAGCTACAGAAAACAAGAAGAGATTTGAAGCAGGTAAAAAGGTTTGCAGATAAAGAACTAAAGTTGTTGGAATAATCTCTTGAAGAATCCAAGAAAACTATTGTAGATCTAAAACTCTAGTTGGAAGAGGCCAAGAGTATGTGTGAAGTCACTAATACCGGTTTGAGTGAACAAGAAAAGGAACATCAGAATCTCGAAGCATAAATAGTGAAACTCTGAAAGGACTTAGAGTAAAGTCAGGAAGAAATAAAAGTGAGAAGAAAATATGAAGGCAACACTGAAGCCCTAGACAAGATGCTGAGAAAATAGAAGCAATCCAAACATATCGGTGGCTTAGGTTTTCAAGAAGGTCAAATTTCAAACAACAAAAACACATCCGATAAGGAAATTCAATTCACTTCTTCAAATGAAGGTGAAGAGAAGAAGACATTTACCATAAGAAAGCATACCGACAAGCAGACATATGCTGATGCTGCTAGAAACTGCCACACAAACCGATATTTCTAAATCAATGAACTAAAGACCATACTCAATGCACCGATATGTAGATCCAAGGAGAAATGCAATTATTGATCATGAAGGATTCACAAGATTTAGCAACACAAAAGGAAGACCCCCCAGTGAGGCATCCATTTGCAAGATCAAGACAACCTAACAGGTATGTTCCAAATTTTCATGGTTATTGTCACTAGTGTAATAAGTTCGGTCATAGAAAGATAGATTGTAGGAAAATGAATGTCAACCCTAGTTTTCAAACTAGAAACTCATTTGTTGCATTACAAAGTACAAATGTCATATGTTATAACTGCAATGAGTTTGGTCACAAGAGTTATGAATATAGGAGTAATATGTAAATTTCCTACAAAAATACATTGAATACATCTTACAGTGCTAATGTGAAATGTTAAAGTGTCAAAATTTTGGTCACATAGCAAGGTATTGTAAGTTGAGGACCAACGAGAAAAAGAAAATAGTACCAGAAGAGAAGTTAGAAATAGAACCGGAACACAAGGGGATAAAAGAGGTAAAGAAAGAAGAGAAATTAGTTTGGGTAGAGAAGGAGAAAAACAAGACAGAGTCTAGCCTAATTGTGCAAACTGCTCTACATGTTGAAAGGAGGAATTTATGGGTACTTCATTGTGCTTTCTCAAATCACATGACCGGAGACAATAAAAAGTTCATCAAGCTTGATGATTGGAATAGTAATTCAGTTCTGTTTGGAGATAACTCCTCCATCAAGATCAAAGGAAGGGGTACACTGAATATTGATGGCAAGCTCAAGGCTCATGATGTGTACTATGTTGAAGGACTAAAGCATAACCTGCTGAGTGTAATTCATATGTGTGACAAAGGGTATAAGTTCTCATTTGAATCTATTTGATGTTAGATAAGAAAGTAGAGTACTAGTCAGGTGATAGGAGAAGGAAAGAGAACAACGGGTAATGTCTACAATCTAAAGGAATGCTATGAGTCCCAATGCATGATGGGATAGGTTGATGAAAGCTGGTTGTGGCACTGAAGACTAGCCATGTGAATTTTGATCATCTCATTAAGATAAGCAAGAACTGATATGTGAGAAACATACCTCAGATCATAAAACCGACAAGCACATTATGTGATGAATGTGTCAAAGGTAAGCAAGCAAAGGTCAGTTTAAAACATAAATAATATAACACCTCAAGACCTTTGGAGTTGATACATACAGACTTATATGGGCCAACAAGGACAAGAGCATTAGCTAGAGAAAGGTATTTCATGTTGTTCATAGATGATTACTCCAGAATGACTTGGGTAACCTTCTTGCATGATAAGTCACAAGCATTTGAGAGATTCAAAATTTTTAGGAGGATGGTGGAAAATGAAAGTGGACATCGGTTAAAATGCTTAAGGTATGACCGGGGTGGAGAATTTTCTTCCAATTAATTTTTGGACTACTATGAGAAACATGGAATTCGAAGATAGTATTTAGCTGCAAGGACACCTTAGCAAAATGGGGTAGTAGAGAGGAAAAATAGGACAGTGAAGGAGATGGCTAAGACTACGTTGAATGAGGCCAACATACCGAATATATACTAGGAGGAAGCAATTCATACTACTATCTACACTTTAAACTGGGTACAATTAAGAGTGAATAGTAGAATGAATCCTTATGAGTTATGGAATGAAAGGAAACCATCACTCAAGCACTTCAGAGTGTTTGGAAGTAAGTGCTTTATCAAGAGAGATGACAATGGATTAGGAATTTTTGATTCTTGAAGTGATGAAGGAATCTTCCTTGGAATACTCAACCAATAGTAAAACCTACAAATATTAATAAAAGAGATTGAGAAGGGTGGTTGAGAGTGTAAATGTGAGAATAGATGAAGAGTCACATAGAGGAAAATCTGCACTGGCACCTTACATTGATGATTCAGATGTTGAAAATGAAGAACAATCTGACAATGGACTGGTAGAAGATACACCAAACAAGATCCCCAACTGGTATGTGGAGAAGAATCATCCGGAAGAACATATCATAGGAGATAGGAATGAGGGTGTGCAGACCAGAAGGAGATTAGCCTAGGAAGCTGAGCAGGTAAATTTTTGTCTCATGACTGAGGTAGAGCCCAAAACTTTTGATGATGCTAGGAAAAGTGAGAAGTGGGTGGATGCCATGGATGAAGAATTGAGACAAATAGAGAAAAATCAGACTTGGGAACTTGTTCCTAGACCAACAGACTAGAATGTCATAGGTACCAAATGGGTCTACTAGAACAAGAAGAATGAAGAAGGTAAGATAGTCTGGCATAAAGAAAGGTTATCTTGCAAAGGGTATCCTCAAGTGAAAGGTATTGATTTTGAAGAAACCTTTGCACTGGTCGCTAGGTTAGAGGAAATCAGAATGCTTTTAGCTTTCTTAGCCTACAAGGGGTATAAGGGATATCAGATGAAAGTGAAATCTTCTTTTCTCAATGGCTATCTTAAAGAAGAGGTGTACATGGAATAGCTGTAAGGGTACTTGTTGCATGAAGATGAGAGTTTAATATTCTGATTGAAGAAAGCCCTGTATGGCTTGAAGAAGGCTCCTAGAGTATGGTATTCCCAGTTAGACAAATACTTTAATGGGAAAGGATTTCAGAAAGGGAATGCAAACAACAACTTGTATGTCAAGGTAAATGGAGATCACATGATTATAGTTGTTGTATATGTGGATGATATTATTTTTAGGATAACTGGTGAAAAACTAAGAGGGGGGTGGTGAATCAGTTGGTAATAGATTATTACTTTTAATCCACAATACAACCTTAAACAAATCAAGTACCAATAAAGCATATTGGCATTATGGGTGGATTGATTATTATGTGGCATTGATGTTTTGTCATTGATGTCAACACTAGTTGTTACTGGCAGACAGACTTACATTGACTGATATGGATGGTTACCAACACACAGGTTACCGGTATAAGATCTAGTGTTACTGACAGAAGAGATTATATGTTGGACACTTCTGGCATGTTTGGATCAGTAAAGTATATTGGATTTCATGAGTTATATGCTCCATGAGCATGTTTTGGTTAGTTGGTATTGGCTTGATAATTGGATTTTATCATACACCTTGGTAAACCCTTACCAACACTAGTTTAAGGCTTTACGGACAGAGCTTTCATTGAGGAATCATGTTAGGATGCACAATTGGTGTTGGTGCAGCTTCTTTGAGGATTTTAGGATACTGAAGATTTTTGTTGATCGCACTTTAATTGCTTGAAGACATTGGTTTGGCATGGTGGACCCAGAATAGGTCTAGTACCTATTTAGGTTATGGACCGATATCATGCTAGCGTGTACTCTACATGTTACCTGGATGATTCAAGATGTCTTATGGATTTGTTATTATTGTTTTGATCTTAATCCGACATGGCATATCATTGTAATAAGGAATTATGTAATGATATTATTGTAATATCTTTAGGTGGCTGACCTAATTGGTTTAGGCCTTAGGGTTTGTATAAATAGGAGGTAGAAACTCTTTGTCATGATTATTGAAAAGGTCATGATCAAGGAATGTATTGTGTGAATATTATAATATCATCAGGAAGAGGAGTTGATCGATCATTGGTGATTGAATTGGTTTCAAAAGAGGATTTATTCCTCCAGCATTGAGCTTAACCAAGACTATGATCATGCATAGTTGATTCTATTTCCAGCATTTCACTCTATTGGATTGTTGTCCATTTATCTTGAGAAGGTTGTAGCCTCTCTGTAGTCAGTGAGACTCCTTTTGTAATTAGTAGTATGCTCTAGGTAGTGTGCCTTCCTGCAAGTGCAGGCCCCTCATTGTAACACATACTTTTTGCAGAAGTATCATCTGATTGTGGGTAGGCTTCCCACCATGGTTTTTCCTTTTCTGGGTTTTCCACATACAAATTATGGTGTTATGTGGTATGGTTGCTTTACATTGATTATCTGGTTAATTGTTAAGTTGTATTGCATATCGGTATCTATTCCTATTGGCATTTGTGTGTATCGGTACTTAATCTATTTAAGGCTATATTGTGGATTAAAAGTTATAATCTGTTAATAACTAATTCACCCCCCCCCCTTCTCAGTTGTTCATTGGTTATCCTAAAAAAGAACATTCAAATACCGGTAGGAATAATATAACTCAACAATGAACTAGATAATCAATGTAAAGCTATCATACCATATAAAACCATGATTTGTACGTGGAAAACCCGGAAAGGGAAAACCCATGGTGGGAAGCCTACCCATAGTCAAAAGATACTTCTACAGAAAGTATGTGTTACAATGAGGGGCCTACACTTGTAGGAAGGCACACTACCTAGAGCATACTGCTCATTGAAAAAGAGTCCCACTGACTAAAGAGAGGCTACAACCATATCAAGATAAATGGACAAAAATCCAATAGAGTGAACTACCAGAAATAACATCTACCATGCCTGATTACAGTCTCGATTAAGCTAAATGTTGGAGGACTAAATCCTCTTCTAAATCCCATTCGATCACCAATGATAGGCCAACTCCTCTTCCTGAATGATATTACAATATTATCACATTACATTCCTTGACCATAACCTTTTTCAATAACCATGATACATTACAAAGAGTTTCTAAATCTTATTTATACAAACCCTAAGGCCTAAAACCAATTAGGTCGGCCACCTAATGATATTACAATAATATCATTACATAATTTCATATTACAATGATATCCCATGCCGGATTAAGACCAGAAAATAATAACAAATCCATAAATTATCTCGAGACATCTCGGTAACATGAAGAGTACATGCTAGCATGATACCGGTCCATAACCTAGATAGGTACTAGACCTATTCTAGGTTCACCACACCAAAGCAATGTCTTCAAGGAGCTAAAGAATGAACAAAGAACATCTTTAGCATCCTGAAATCCATGAAGAAACTGTACCAACACCGATTATGCATCTTGTCACGATTCCTCAATGAAAGTTCTGTTGGTAAAGCCTTAAACCAGTGCCGGTAAGGGTTTACCAGAGTGTATGATAGCATCTGATTACCAAGCCAATACTAACTGATGAAAACATGCTCGTGGAGCATATAACACATGAAATCAAACATACTTCACTGATCCAAACATGCCAGAAGTGTCCAATAGATAGTCTCTTCTGCTGATAACACTAGATCTTCTACTGGTAACCAAAACCTATCTGTCAGTAACCATCCATAACAGCTAGTGCCGGTAACAAACCAAAATAGCTACTATTGACATCAATGACAAAAAATCAATGCAACACATAATCAACTCATCCATAATGCCAATAATTATCTTTGGTGGTGACAAGGACATCATGTGCAAAGAATTTGCAGATCAGATGAAGACAAAGTTTGAGATGTTCATGCTGGGTGAGTTGTCCTATTTTCTTGGTTTGCATATCTCACATTAGGAGAAAGGAATTTTTATCTCTCAAACCAAGTATGCGAAATACATGTTGAAGAATTTAAAATGGATGACAGCAAACTGGTAATTACTCCCATGGTTACTGGTTGTAAGTTGAGCAAGCTAAATGAATCACTGAAAGTTGAGAAAACACTATATAGGTATATGATCGGTAGTCTATTGTATTTAACATCTAGACCGGATATTATACAAGCTATTTTCATGGTAGCAAGATTCCAAGCTTCTCCTAAACATTCTCACTTAAATGTAGTTAGAAGAATCTTTAGGTATCTACAAGGAACTATCAGCTATGGTCTGTGGTATCCAAAGAAAGAAGACATCTCTTTGCAAGCTTATTACTGATACATATTGGGTAGGAAGTATTGATGAACGGAAAAGTACAAGTGGAGGTCCTTTCTAATTAGGAGACCAGTTACTATCATGGCACAATAAGAAGCAAGATTAAGTGTCACTATCTACTGCTGAGGTAGAGTACATAGCAACTGCTACATGTTGTTCACAAGTTTCATGGATGAAGAAAACACTTAAAGATATACAGGTGGAGATACCGGAACCCATTCCAATTCGGTGTGATAAATCAAGTGCAATCAACATCTCCAAGAATCCTATAATGAACTCAAGAACAAAATACATTGCAATCACGTATTAGTTCTAGAGAGAGAAGGTAGTAGACAAGGAGTTCACAATTGAATATGTTCCAATTGATGAACAGATTGCTGACATATTTACCAAGCCACTTCCTTTGGGCCCATTTGAGTATTTGAGACAAAAGATGGGAGTTGCCCCACAATCTGGTAGCACTTAAATGTATAGGAGATTGCATGATTCAAGGGTATTCAACCATTGCTACTATCTTATGACTCTTGAATCATGATGCATGGACATAGGGGGAGAGTGTGTCTTAATTGGATACAGTCAAGGGAGATACTATTGGTGTCAGACTAAGATTACCTTTTCCATTGTTTTCAAAGTGGGAGAGAAAGTAGTCTGGAGGTTTAAAATATTGACATTAATGCCAAAGGGGGAGATTGTTGGCATTGAGTTGTCATTGATGTCAACCAGTATTGCAAGCAGGCTACTGGTAGAGGTATGTCAGCTGGTATGAAGAAGAGTGTACCGGTATGATGAAAGACCAATAAGATATTGAGAAGATTAACATGAAGGTTTGTCAACCGGTATGGTGGAAGACAAGTATTTATTGAGACTATCAGTGACTTCACTGCTATAAGGTAAGATGCATGTGTGTGTGTGAGCATGTTGAGTGATAACTAGTAGAACATAAACCGGTCTAGAGTTTTGTTGCATGTTTATGATGAAGAGGCAGAATGTTAAAGTAATCACGAAACAACGGAGGTGAAGATGTGCTACCAATGTAGTGTACACTACCGGTTATCAAGAGGAGAAGGTCTCACTGGTAAAGGTTTGTACCGGTATGAGGTTGCTGAATTTTCAAGTGTAACCTAACCTTATGTTAGTGAGCTGAGTGTATGAACATTGTGATGCCATGTGGAGTTGAGGTGGAAAACATGCAAAGGTCAGTGAAGCCTCCATCGACATGGTTGTTGAAACATCTAGTCAACATTAATGAAACAACCAAAAATCATGGGATGGTAACTGACTGAGGCGGCTCGAGGAAGGAAGAATGATAGAGAAAGATTAAGGAGTAGTTGGCACCTAGATCAACGCAAATAAATCATACTACAAGAAGATCTTGAGAAGGAAACATCTGAGATTTTTTTGAGTCGACAGATTTCAAGGTCCAAAATCATGTACGAGATTTCTATCTTTAGCAAGTATGTACTGGATAATGGGAAATGTGTACATATGCATTCCTTGAGTATAGGTGATCAATGCAAGACAGACTAGATCAGATCTCATGTATAGTGAAGGAAACCCTAACCACCCCAAGTTTGAATTGATGCTTGGCAGGAAAGATCAAGTTTAAATATGATGACTTGAGACTATGATTTTTGCAGTTGCAGAGTGAAGACAAGTGTAAAATATTTGTCTAAGAGTCGAAGACATAAACACTTCAAGTGTTTATGAGAGAAGATCTAACTGATAAGGAGGGTGTAAGGAACAAGTGGTGGTGTGTGCATTGAACACAGAGGTGACAAACCGACAAAAGATGTGCTTGATTAAGAGTGGTAAAGTGTGAGTTGAAGGTGGAAAGATATTGTGAGAGGGGATTTAGAGAAGTTATCAGCAAAGTCAAGTTGCAGAGTGGGTGGAGAGAATACAGACCAGTAAGGGAGAAACTAGCAAAGGGGAATATTGTAAGTCTGCAAAAATTTATTTGCAACAGTGATTTAATTTGTATATCTAAGATTTATATTGTTTTCACTAAGTTGTAGCTTAGTGTAGGGGTTGTAAATCCTTTAGGTTGCAGCCTATAAATTGTGTAGGGGTTGGTGCTCCTTTGAGTTGATGCTCATAAATCAGGGGTTGGTGCTCCTTGGGTTGGTGCCCTAAATACTGTAATCAAAGATTCATTGTGAGAATGGATTGGAGTAGAAGATCTCTAGTAGCTATTCTCACCGAGGTTTTTCACACATTGGGTTTTCCTCATATAAATCTAGTGTTGTGTGATGTATTCTTGTGCATGTGTTATGTTAATATTTTAGGAAGTCCTTTCATACACTCTATCTGCATTGTTTAAGTTACCGGTTAGTACCCTATTTGCTTTATATATTACCGATATCTTCTTTTTGAGGAAAAAGAGTTTAAATCATTGATTCACCCCCCTCTCAGTGATCCATTGTGTCCAAAAAACTCTACCTAGGCATAGGAGATTCTATCCATGCACTTCATTCATCTTTCTAGATTATACTATGGATTTCTTCTATAGTCAGTGAGGCTCCCTTTGTGATGAGTAGTGGGCTCTAGGTTGTTGGCCTTCCTGCATGTGCAGGTTCCTCTTGTTGTAATCACATACTTACTACATAAGTATTATCTGATTGTGGGTAGGCTTCCCACCATGGTTTTCCCCTTTGCCAGGATTTCTATGTACAAATCTCGATGCTATGTGTTTTGGATGGTTGGTAATTGTTCTATGATTTATGTTTATGCTTAGTTGTTATATCTTCTATTCTGGTATCTGATTTATGCATTCTGGTAAAAGGTTTTGTGTGCTTAAAGTTTTATAATCTATTGACAATTGATTCACCCCCCTCCCCCCTCTCAATTTTCCACTGGTTATCCTAACATAAGGAACATTAACTAGACCAAATACATTAGAGTGAATATAATCCAACAAGCCAGATGATTTATAAGGACTAGAATAAAATGCAACATAGTGTTTCTTTTCATATATATAGTGCTCACAAAATTCAAATTCAAAGTTACAATAATCTAGCCCCTCTACCAGGTTTTTGTTTTTAAGATCTTTTAAGCCCTTCTCTCCTATGTGACCAATTCTATGATGCCAAAGTATGGTTTTCACAGTAATAAGTTTAACATCCATTGAACTTGCAATGTTCTTCTTCTAGGCAGCCTTGTCTGACTTTCTAGAGACACTGTTACATTGAACAAACTGTGCATCTAGCTTGAACAGAGTACCAATCCTTGCACCCTTAGCCAACACTATAGAGCCTCTAGTCATTTTATATCCACCATCTAAGAATAATACTTGTGATGGTATGATGAAAGAATAAGAATGCGTTCAACTACTGAGATGGGGGGGGGGTGAATTAGTAGACAAAAAAACTGATATACAAACTTCACCAATCTCAAAATCAAACTCTCAAAGTAAACTTAGAACTATCAATGCAATATTACTATCAAGATAAAAACTCTTAAGATAAACCGGTTGACTATTACAACAAATTAACAGTAAAAAACTTTAAACTCATAAACATCCAAATGCTTTTACTTATGCAGTAAAACTTCATTTCACAATGTTTCTGGTTATCACGACTTATCAAAGTGGATTAAGTAGTTAAGAAAATCAACCATAAGAACATAACCACAAAACATTCACCACTTGACACAATATTCTTGATGTGGAAATCCAAATGGGAAAAAACATGGTGAGATGAGACTCACAAGATAACTATCTGAACTCTTCTAAAGTTCCCCCTGTTAGGAGCAAAGCCTGTTGAAGCTTTACAAAAGTCATGTTAAGAACAGATCCTGTTAGGGACCACTTGGTTAAGGGATTAACTATAATGCCTTATTAGAAGCAATACCCTATGAGGAGTGACCTCGATAGAGGATTTGAAAATCCAAGCTAATGGATCACCTTGTTAGAGGATTTGAATAGAACCAAGCTTGTTACAGGTTACCCGGTTAGGGAATTTCAATTCTGCAATAATTGTTAGAAAATAATAGGAGTTCGCTGATCTATTTGAATAGCAATATAATTTCTTGTTTAGATCCTTTTCATGCTCCTATCCGCCTTTACTCAAACTGGAGATACATCATTCGGTTTGGAAACCACACACACAACTAAAACTTTGCCAACTCTGAAACTAAAAATTCCATCGACCCTATAAACAAATCAATTAGGTCAGTAACACAACAAAAACCTAATCCTCTCATAGAGATTACAAACAATTCAAGTCAAGTATGACCATTGGATTACATAGAAATCTCCACACATCAATCAAAAAAACCTCAACCACTCCTTGATCACCACTTCATCAAACTTAGTAACTCATCACACACTTTGCATTATGTGCAATATACTTTCTCATTCCCTAGACAAAAATTATTTCATCAACGTACCAAAATCACTTGAGATTCTCTTCATAAGATAATCATACATGTCATAATCATTACCGCTCATCATCAGATCATAAACCAACATAACCAATTCACAAAACTTAATCGGTTAGGGTTTATCAAAAACAACAGGTAGGGTTTACTGGTTCAACTCTCCAATACATAGAAATATCGGTTCACTCCACAAACTTACCTATCGGTTACAGTTTCCTTTACTTAGCTCTTCCTACTAGTTACAAAACAATATTACAACAATATCAACAATATCATTATTGGTTAATTGACATTAATGCAATCTTCATGCAAATGCCAACAACTTGTACACCAGCATCAGTCATCATACTAACAAAAAGTAGATTATGAGCTAGACCTAGTATGTGCATTACGCCATCAATTCCCTTTTTTCTTCCATCAGGAAACTAAATTTTGACTCTTCCTCAGCCAAAAATTTCAAGAGATGAATCACTAGCCCGGTAAACCTTTCCACCATCATACACTTCATACTTGGAAAACCATTCTCTATGAGATGTCATGTGGAAAGATGCACCAAAATCAATCAACCATACATTGTTATATGTTTGTGTTTCCAAGGGAGAAATGAAGGCATCTGCCTCACTATGAGAAGATTCAGTATCAGATGAGTTCTTCTTCTTCTTCTTTTTCTCCTCTTTACAATTGTATCAAATATGGCCAATCTGCCCACAATTCCATCATTTCACCTTGGACTTCTTCCCAAGAGACTTTTATCTCTCCTTTGATTTGGATTTGGACTTCTTGTCCTTCTATTTACCTTTCTCTTTTGATCTTCCTCGAACAACAAGGGCCTCCTTGGCCATTTTAGAAGACTTCCTATGTGCCTATTTTGAGAGCAAAAAAGCAACCACAACCTCAATTTTGAAGGTGGTTGTTTTAATCCCAATAGCCATCACTAGATGGTCCCATGTGTCTAGCAAGGAACACAATAGAAGCATACAAGATCCTCATCCTTAATTGTATCTCCTACATAAGTTAACTATGCAATGATCATGCTGAAATAATTTAATTGATCTTCCATAGATGTCCCTCCATTCATCTTCAAGGAGTATAACTTCTTCTTCAGGAACAATGTTTTTACTAGGGACTTTCCTTGATAAATATCTCAATGTTTTTTCTACAAAGAGGTTGTTGTCTTCTCCTCATGAACATTCAAGAGAATAGAAGTTGTAAGGCATAATCTAATCAAGCCTTTGGCCTTCCTATATGTGAGATCCTAATCTTCTTGTTTCATGCTTGATGGTTTTGATCCAGACAATGCAACCTAGAGGTCTCTATCAACCAATAGATCTTCAATCTTGACTTTATATAACTCGTAGTTGTTGCCATTAAATTTCTCAATGTCCACTCTTCTTGATGTGCTCACCATCTCAATCTACAATTTCAAACAAACCTCTACAAAACTCCCACTACAGAATTAACACAGAAACCTGTCCTACTTGTTGGAACTATTAATTCCAGTGAATTAATTATTTTCATGGGTGTTTCATGTAATATTTTTTCAGGAACCTTTCCATCTATCTAATCCTTACACTCTATCAACATGATAAGACTCCTTGTATCACTAATAGTTGTTATTTAAATTAGGGGCATTGGTATGAGAAGAATGGTTTATTTATATATTAAATAAGGTTATTATTATTACAATTTCATTAATGAAAAAACAAAGGTAACAAATCTGTTATATGTGGGGTAAATGGGCTCCCACAAGGGTAGATCTTAGCATATAACCATGGCAGGATCATCACACGGGCCTAGAATCTCCATTACCACATACCTTGGTATTCATGAACCTCAGTGGTATTGTGTGGAATCATCCACAGTTGTTAAAATACAAGCAATTTTCATAATAAATAACTTCAACATTCTTTTAGCCAATAAAACCTCAAAATAAGTAAATCAGCAAGACCTTCTTGCAGTCACACCGATTGCACTATGGTCTCTTGAGGTCACATCACTGGAGCTTTTCAGAAAGACACATTTAAGTCATACCAAAAAGAGGTCGAACCATGGAAAGGAAATCAACACTTCTATCAGCATAAAGCATACCGACAAAGGGACAAGATGGATTATTAGTGGGAATACTTCCCTTGGAGTAAGCACAAAATAGTCACATCGACACTTTATATCATACCAATGTTCGACCATGAGGTATATTTGGAAAGATCATTCCAATAGATGCAAATATTGGAAAGATTGGTAAAGTTGGAGCGAATACACAAAGGTCATACCGACCACCAAAGTTGTACCAATAAATGATATAGGTGAGCATGTTGGCATGACTCAAAGTGATAAGAATAATGAGGGGAATTATAAAGCATCATACAGACTAATGTTGTCAGAATGAAACCATAGAGGCCACACCTTCATAAGTCACTTAGATAGGAGATATAAGGTAAGGATGTCAGAAGGAGTCCTATCGATCAGTTTGATATCTACATGAGACACAAAGTCAGAGTGAAATCTCAAGAGGACAACCCAATGATGAAATATACACCAATGAAATTGTAGAGATGTTCGTCCGCTTAAGTCATTTTGATGAAAGTTACAATGAAAGAAATAATAATTGACAGGACTAGATAGTATCAAAATGAGGCAATTGGGTACAAATAGAATAGGCAAGTCATCCCAATAATAAAAAAAAAAGGTATCAACTTGATGGTAATTTGTTTCCCCAAACATGGTAACAATGAAGATTTGAGTCAATGGCTTGACTTGTTTCGAGTGGGCTGTGAAATGAAAAGGTGGCCCGACTTCAAGTCACATCGATAAGGAGATAATGATCAACAATTACAAGCCTCGATAATATGCATCGACAAGAGAATGACCATCGTCCAAAAAACTCTTTTGTGACCATGATATCGATAACCTCGTTGATGGCCCTTGATCGTTGTGCCTCCCAACGACGATCATAATGATAGAGGATCCAAAAAGTAGAAGAGATCGAGAAGAGTCTATCTGATGAGAAAAGCCTAGTAAGATGAAGGGTTACAAAATTGGATTGGTAAGACTAACGGTTATCAAGCCAAACCAAGCCAAGTGATGCGACTAATTGACATGCCCATAGACGACACACCACTTAGGTCCTGACAATGTGTTGACATATAAATTTACACCGATAAAATCAAATTCTCACACCAACCAAGTCATTCAAAATTCAAAATTTATCGAGAAATAATCGTCGAAGGTGACATTAGTGCTACATAGTTGAAATCCTTTGAAAGAGACAATTACAAACACAGAGAAAATTAACTGAGCACTGCGAACAAGTGAAGACAAGGGATAAAGCTATAGCACCTGGTTAAATAACAAGTAAGCAATCAAGGCCTTTTCCTAAACTTTGTAAAATTTATTTCAAATTGTGCTTTGTCATTCTTAAAGTGGACAACCCTACGACATCATGAGAAAAGAGAACAAAGGGGGAAACCAATCAAACTAAAGGGAAAAACCAGAAAATACAGGAAGAAGAATCTCAAAAATAACCAGAAGGAGTTGAATCAATAGAAAAGGTAGACAAGAGGAAATTTAGTCAAGACTTAATTGATCAATTGCTTGGTTTAGGGGATAAGGATAGGAGAGATAATGCAGGAGCATCCTCGGTCTATGAGAAATCTTGCATCAACCAAAAATATTTCCTTTCAGTTTTGTTCTATTCAAGTTCAGTGTTTAGTTTTTGTGTTCTTCAGGTAGCAAGTTGATTTTCATTGTAGATCATATTTTTAGTTTTTCAGGCGTGTTCTTATGCTGAATTCCTTATTCTCAATCTATATGGGTTCTTTACCGATGAGATGTTTCTTTCGGCTTGACTATTCTAGTTCTCAAAGCAGTTTTTGAGCTGAACGGCTAATTGTTGATTTCTTCTCGTGAGGAGCAATCTCTTCATGCATGGATCTATTTTGGGTCTTGCTCGATGATCCTGAGTCCTTGGTTGACCTTCTTGTTGACCCGTGCTCATTGGTTATTCTTTTCCAGAGGAATTTCCTTTCATTTTTGGGGCTGACCTATTTACATGTTTCATTTTCCTGTCTTGGTAAATGTAATCTTTTATGGCCAACCTGGATATGTTCTGAAGGGTATAAATATTGTTGGTGTAATTAATTATTCATCTTGGATATTATTACATCTTACTTCATTTTACTTAGGAAATGAATTTCATAGTAGTTTGGGTATGAAACACTAGGGTGTTTGTGCCACATTGGGATAGTGTGTTGTAGGAGAATTTCCACCTTTTTTGGTGTGATCTTGTTACTACTTTATCATATCCACTTATTGTGGAGTGATAATTCCACCTTTGGTGGGTCATCCACCTCATGTGGAATATTTTATTGTTTCTCCTACCCACTACACCTATTTCCTACCTACCCTTATTTCTTATTGAGCCATATGTCATGTTTGTGTGCTCACATATCCATATAGCCTTGCCTATATATGTAGGCTTATATTCATTGTATGAAGAACTATTTTTATCTATTGATGAGAATACAGTTTATTCTTGTTTAATATTTTGTCTCTCTATTTTATACTTTTCATTGAGCTCTTGATCTTGAAAAAATCTCACATGGTATCAGATCCATTAGAGCATCATTGATTCATCGTTGAGAGGCATTATTGTGACGTCAAGAGGTATATCTAAGGAGTAGCATCTTTTGGAGGCATCCTAGACCAAATCTAACCTTTCCATCACGTTCAAGTGGCCATTTCCATAAAAAATGAGTATAAATGCGGCCTATTTTGGAGAAAATCGATTTTGGAGGAAAAAAATCAACTTATTAGGCTGTACGGTACGAATTTTCAAAAAAAAAAATTCAATATTATGCAAAAAATTCATTCGCAGAAATTTTTTTATTGTTAAAGGTTTTTTTTTAAATAAAAAAATATTTATATTTTAGGGGGGCGTAATTACCCCCACCCCCTGTTGTATCCTTCGTTTGCAAGCACAATACTATGTTGTAGACCCAACACTGTACCACTGTTGGTCTGGTCAGCTCCTCTATTACCGGCCCTGTTGTGCCACTTTGGTCAACTCCTCCCAGCCAAAAACTCCTTTCCTTCTAGCCACCACCGGGCGCCATTATAGCAACGATTTTGATCCCCGTCGTGCATTCTCTCCCGATGGCCCCTGTTTGGCATCCATTGGCGACCCTGCCCATTGACCGCCACCCATCCTGCACTTCCTAGTGACTTCTTCCAGCAGCCGCCAACTGGAATCCTTGTGGGAACCACCCAACTTGCCACGTGACAACTTGTATAGCCAAGTCGTTGCCGCATCACTAGACAAACCACTTCCACATAGCCAAATTTTACTAGCCCACGCAGCGGCCAATTGGCACCACCTCATATGCCCAGTCATAGTATGACCTACATGTCATCATCCATTTCACCGTATACTACTGCATCATTTTATACAACCACGTCAGCAGGGTAGACCGATCATTTTCTACCACGTGTCATATCCGGTACGGACGTTTGCGCAGGCAGGGAGGCAAAGTTTTGGCAACAGCCATATGGTCGTCAAATTTAACCTTGTGTTTTACTGACGTTATCAGTTTTCAAAAAAATATGAGCCCCCTCCTATTGCCCTTTTCAATTTTGCAGTTCAACTTTGGAAGGCCATATCTTGCTCATTTTTGCTCCTTTTTGGGTGCAATGTTTTTTGAAATGGGCTAATTTTTTGTGTACTTTCTCGTGGTGGCATTATTTTTTTATTTTGATGGAGATATTTTTCATAAATCTTAGTTTTTGGTGACTATACCTATCCAATCCCCATTTCTACAACTTCTGAGACTCTGTTTGAGCTCATACAAACTCCTTTTCAGGTGCCATTGTTTTTTGAAAGTTCATACTGTTTCCTATAATTTCATAATATGCTATCATTTTATAGTGATTTTGGATAGAAATTGTACTTTCAACATATGGTCATCTTTGGCCAATTTGGCACTTGTATTGCATAGATCTATCTTGTTGGTCTTTTGCATTGTAGTTCTTAACCTATTGGGGTAGTTGTAAAACAAAATTAGAAGTCCACCTTTCCATTGTTTGCAACTCGCTTATTGTACATGCACTACATATAAAGTGCCCAAATCATCATTTTGGGGTGGCACTTTGATTGATTGAATTTTGGGGGGTGTTTCTTATGCTTTTGTGATCTTGTGCTCTCTCCATTTTGCTTCTATGAGTTTTCCTAAGTTTCCTCTGTTAACTCCTCATAATTACGCTACTTGGAAAATTGATGCATGGAGTAAACTTATGGAAAAAGGACTAACTCGTTACATTGATGGAACTATTGTTGCTCTCGCTGATCCTATTGCTCACTTGGATTGGCTCACTAAAAATATCATGGAAATTGGTACCTTAAGAAAGTATGTATCAAAGGATCTCATTTTTCATATTGAGAAATGTACTGTAATCAAGGATGCTTGGCAAAAGTTTCAAGACTTGTATGATCAATTTGATGAGATTAGGGGATATCAAATTGATAGTGATCTCAACATGTTAGATCCCAAGAACTTTGAGACTATACAAGATTATGTCACTAAGGCAAAAGAGTTGAGGGCACAACTCAAGGATTGTCGCATTTGTTGGTATTAGGGATCACTTTGTCATGTCTTGCATTGGTTTTGTCATTATGTCAACACTTATCTTTCTGGAGGTCTATATTGTTGATTTGGAACTTTGGTTATATTGGTTTGTTGTTGAACCAACACATTGTGGTCCTGGTATGGATATTGGCTTATGCATAGTCACCAGTATATGTTTCACCAACAACTTATATGTTCACTGGTAGCTCAAGAAGTTGATGATGACTTGTTATCATCTGGAGATCATTTGGTTATGTCAAAGACATGGATTGGATGATTACATTTGTTTTTTTTCTCATTAGTCTAATCAGGTTCACATATTTGCCTTTACCGATAGATAGGTCTAGGTTTTGGAAATGGTTAATTGATTGGATAATGTGTAAATGTATTGAGGCCGACATATTGTATTGCATCAAGACTTATTTTGCAAATGAAACATCTTTAGGGAGCTGACCTAGTCATGAGGTCTTAGGTTTTGTATAAATAATTGTAAGATGTATCAGTGTATATGTGAGTGTGTGCGAATATTGAAGATCATTGTGAAGAGCGAAAATAAGCTTATCCTTGTGTGAATCACACAGATATTATATGAAGGTTGAAGGATAGGTTATGAAGGTGTTTGGCACTCATGGTTAGAGCTTTAACCAATATTGAATCCAGCATTGTAGATTCTACACTAAAGAAGTACATTGTTATTGGATTTAACCATCGAATTGTAGTCAGCGTGACTCCTATTTTGATATTGAGCAGTGAGCTCCAGGCAGTTGGCCTTTTTGCATGTGCAGACCCCATTATTGTATTCACCTACTATCTACAGTAGTATCATCTGATTGTGGGTAAGGTTTCCCACTGTGGTCTTTCCCCTTACATGATTTCCATGTCAAAATCTTTGTGTCATGTGTTGTGGGTGTGTTTTGCTTTCTCTTTCATGCATTAAGTTGTACCAGTATTACTATAACTATTAATCTGTTTTATCGGTAGTGAGTTTCAAGTTGGAATAATTGGTTTTGGGTTATAATTTATTTACAACTAATTCACCCCCCCTCTCAGTTGTCCTTCCCAGTTCCTAACAATTGGTATCAGAGCCTAGTCCTTTTTTTGCAGAAGCCTAACAACTTGAGGAGATCCTATGGCAGGAAATATCTTTAGGAAGGACAATCCCAAACTTGATGGAACTAACTATGGTATATGGAAGATCATATTGAAAACTCATTTGAACTACATTGAAAGAGATATATGGGATGTTACAAAGAATGGATATGTTGCTCCTACTCCGAATAACCCTAATCCACTGACCTTGGCTAAAGACTTGGAGAATGATTGCAAAGCAAGAGAAGCACTTCTAAGTGCATTATCAAATCAGAAAATCATGGGATTATCAGACAGATCTACTGCAAAAGCTATTTGGGATAAACTAGAAACATTGAATGAAGGAAATTCCACTATCAAAATTGGAAAATTGGAATGTTACTAGGTCAGGTATGAAAATTAAAAAATGGAAGAGGATGAAATAATTTTTGCATTTATGGAAAGAGAATGAAATTGTTTTAGAAATACAATGTTGTGGAGGATCTTTAAGTGAAGATGAAATTGTTTCTAAAGTTTTAAGAGCTTTGCCACTAGCTTAAAAAATGAAAGTGACAGCTATTAATGAGTTGAGAACAATGCTTAATACATTAGTATCTAGAGATACTTTGGTTGGAAAACTTTCAACATTTGAGCTTGAAGAATTTGGTCCTGTTAGTACAGTCAAGACTGATATAGCCTTCAAAGCATCATCATCATCATCATCTGACAAATTTGATTGGAAAGCACTTTATGCAAAAGAACTTGAAGATATCAAAAGAGAAAATGAAGAACTTGAAGAAATTGAAGCACTATTTGCAAGGAAGATGCGTAAAGGTCCAACAGGAAGTCAGTATTAAGGTAAAACACCTTTGAAATGTTTTAATTGCAATAAAGTTGGTCATATGGCATCTAGGTGTCATGATAGACATTCAAGAATAAGAGAGGAGGCAAAAAGATAATATAAACCTAACCCTAAATATCAGAGATATAGAAAGAAAAACAAAGATGTCATGTTACTATGCAGATGAAGGTGTTACAGATGACTTTCATGAAGATCCAATAGATAGTGGATGGGAATTTGTTGCAATAAAAGAAGATCAACTGACACCTATTGTCAAGCCGGTAGAGCATGCATTAGTAACAAAAATTGAAGAAAAGGATTAATGGATCATTGATAGTGGTTGCTCGCATCATATGACTAGTGATAAAAGCAAATTCTTATCATTTCAGGAATGTCATGGATGTATAGTAAGATTTGGAGATGACAAAGATTGTTTAATCAAAGGAAGAGGCACTGTATCTTTGGATGGTAAACACAATATTGACAATGTTTATTATGTTGAAGGTTTAAAGAATAATCTTTTTAGTGCTGGTCAATTAGTGGAAAAATGATTTCAACTACAATTCAGGAATGCAAAATGCAAAATCATGAACAAAACTAGATTGGAGATTGCAACCGGTAATCAAACTAAAGGTAATATCTTTCATTTGAATACCAATGATAAGACATGTTTGATTGCTCATATTGATGAAAGTTGGTTATGGCATAAAAGACTCTGTCATGTGAATTTTGATTGTATTGTAAAGATCAGTTCAACCAAGGCAATAAGGGATTTACCTAATATTGTGAAACCTCATAATCCGGTATGTAAGGAATGTCAATTGGGAAAGCAAGTTAGAACAACATTTAAGAGAATTTATGAGAAATCCAATAATATTCTTGATTTAATTTATACTGATTTATGTGGTCCAGCAAGAACAAGGAGTCTTCAGGGTGATAGATACTTTATGCTAATAATTGATGATTATTCTAGAATGTGTTGGGTTACTTTTCTTAGGGAGAAATCAAAAGCTTTTGGGAGATTCAAGATATACAAGGCGATGGTAGAGAATGAAACCGACAAGAAAATCAAATGTTTGAGATCTAATCAAGGAGGAGAATTTACATCTAGGGAATTCAATTCATACTATGAAGAGAATGGAATCAAAAGACAACTATCAGAACCCCAGACACCCCAGAAAAATGGAGTTGTGGAAAGGAAGAACAAAACTATACTAGATGTAGCAAGAACCATGATGAAGGAATCAAATCTACCTCATATGTACTGGAGAGAAGCAGTGAATACATTGGTTTATACTTTCAATAGGGTTCACATCAAAGGTGAAACTGGTAAGACCCCTTATGAACTATGGTTCGGTCATATTCCTACTCTTAAATATTTTAGAATATTTGGAAGCAAATACTATATTAGGAGAGATGAGTCTATTGGCAAATTTGATCCTAGAAGTGATGAAGGAATATTTCTTGGTTATTCAACTAGAAGCAAGGCATATAGATGTTATAATAAAAGACTACAAAAAATCATTGAAAGTACTAATGTGAAGATAGATGAACAATTTAGAGGAGAATCAAGATCTATAGGTTATGAACCGATAGTAGAAATGATTATAAATAAACTGGCACAGATTGCATTGGAACGGAATGAAGAACCAGCCACACCGGCATCATCAGTTACTCAACTATGACTAAAGAATAACCACCTATAAGTGGAAATCAAAATAAACCCAGGTATGTAAGATTGAATCATTCAGAAAATCAGAAAATTGGAAATAAAAATCAAGGTGTTATGACAAGAGGAAGATTGGCAAATGAAGAGGTATGTTTAATTTCTCAAGTTGAACTAGCATCAGTTGTTGAAGCAATTGAAGTGAGATTGGTTTATGTGAATACTAAAGAGAAAATTGCAGATATTTTTTCAAAGCCTTTGCCTAAGGAAACATTTGAATATCTCAGAGAGAAGCTTGGGTTAATCACCCCACCGATAGAGACTTGAATGATGAAGATTGGCATCAAACTGACAGGGACTAATAGAAAAATCTTTTTCCTATTTTGATGAAGGAGAGCTACTGCTCAGGGGGAGTAGTTAGTTGTATGTTATGTTCTGATTTTGATTCTTGACTACTTTGGCATTTGATGTCAAAGGGGGAGAGATGTCTGTGGAAAATATTGTACTTGGAGAGATATATTTTAGTTTTGGTTATATTATTTCTGTTTTTGGTACAAAACTTTGTATTGATCTATTTTGGGAGATTGTTGGTATTTGGTATTTTGTTTTTGGCACTTAGAAGTTTTTCCATCTAGTGTTGCCATTAATGCCAAAGGGGGAGATTGTTGGTATTATGGATGACTTTGTCACGTGTTGTATTGGTTTTGTCATTGATGTCAACACTTATCCTTATGGAGGTCTACATTGTTGATTTGGCACTCTAGTTATATTGGTTTGTTGTTGAACCGACACATTGTGGTCTTGGTATGGATATTTGCTTATGCACAATCACCAATATATGTTTCACCGACAACTTATATGTTTCACCGGTAGCTTAGGAAGTTGATGATGACTTGTTATCATCTGGAGATCATTTGGTTATGTCAAATACATGGATTGGATGTTTACATTCAGTGTTTTGCTCATTGGTCTGATCGGGTTCACATATTTGCCTTTACCAGTAGATAGGTCTAGGTTATGGACCAGTACAAGATATCATGTTCCAGATCAGCATGACATGTTTTGGGAATGGTTTATTGATTGGATAATGTGTAAATGTATTGAGGTCGACATATTGTATTAAATCAAGACTTATTTTGCAAATGTAATATCTTTAGGTAGTCGACATAATCATGAGGTCTTAGGTTTTGTATAAATAATTGTAAGATGTATGAGTGTATGCGTGAGTGTGTGCAAATATTGAAGATCATTGTGAAGAGCGAAAATAAGAAGATCCTTGTGTGAATCACATAGATATTATCGAAAGGTTGAAGTATAGGTTATGAAGGTGTTTGGCACTCATGGTCGGAGCTTAAACCGGTACTGAATCCAACATTGTAGATGCTATACTGAAGGAGTACATTGTTATTGGATTTAACCATACAATTGTAGTTAGTGTGACTCCTATTTTGTGATTGAGCAATGAGCTCTAGGTGGTTGGCCTTTTTGCATGTGCAGACCCCATTATTGTATTCACTTACTATCTACAGTAGTATCATCTGATTGTGGGTAATGTTTCCCACTATGGTTTTTTCCCTTACAGGGTTTCGACATCAAAATCTCTATGTCATGTGTTGTGGATGTGTTTTGCTTTCTGTTTTATGCATTAAGTTATACCGGTATTGCTATAACTGTTGATCTATTTTACCAACAGTGAGTTTTAAGTTAGAATAATTGGTTTTGGGTTATAATTTATTGAAAACTGATTCACCCCCCCTCATAGTTTTCCTTCGTGATTCCTAACAGCATTGAGAAGTATACTCAATTGATCTTCAATATCATGGGCAAGATTCCACAAGAATATGCAACATTTTTTTCTAGTTTCCAAACCCATAGGATGATAATGGGTTAAAGCTACACAATGCCCACATTTGATGCTTTCACCAAATTGTTGTTGATGGAACAAACTAAGTTTATAAGCATGGGCATTCTTAAGGCTTGTAAGTCTCAAGCATTAGTGGCAAATCAAGGGAACAAAGGAAATCAAGGAAAGGACAACTCAAACAAGAAGAAATGACAATCAAAGCCTAAGGACAAAGCATCACCTTCTCCACAACAAGGAGATTCATCCTCTTCCAAGAGGGACAATTCACCAAACAGGGAGAGACCTGCTTGTGCCTATTGTAAAAAGGTTGGTCATGAGGAGCATTGTTGCCATTCTAAGAAGATTGATGAGCTCACACTTATCCTCAAAAAGCCCAACATTGATTTGCCTAATGCCTACAAAAAGGAGGATTCATCAACATCTACTTCCACACATTCAAAAGGAAAATGGCAAGCATTCATGGCTACTACAAGTGGGAAGACTCACTCTTTTGGGACAAGAAAAGGAAAATCTCTTTGTGCTACTACAAGTCATTATTCAGGGAGATGGCTTCTAAATTCAGGAGCTTCTTTGTTGGATTGATAATGATTGTAATATATTCATCATATGTTGTCATTGATGAAACACATACACACACACATGTTTATATCATCTACCAGTATAACTTCTAGTTGTTTATACTACAACCGATATGCTAGAGGCTATACTAAGAGGTTTATCTCTAACCGATACTTTGTGTCAACTAGTATATGCACAAAAGAAACCAGTTAATACACATTAGTCGGCATCAAGATGAAGATAAAGATGGAGATCAAGCAAAGATAATGACAAGAAATTCAAGGATAACAGTTCATATGTTTTACTCAAACTAGTATTTGATTGTTCCAACCAATATTCGGTAATTTTGTGATGAGTTACCGCATATCATGATGAGTTATCCTACCAACAAACTTTTGGCGGTAATTTTTGTGATGAGTTATGATCACTTGTCTAGATACACTGCACCAAGGAAATTGTGTTATGATTTCTTAAGGCCGACATGAAATCATAATGTCTATATATTGACATCACAATGAATTATTTGATATAAGTGAAAGTGTTATGTTGTGTGTGAAATTCAAAAGAATTTAAGTTGTAGAGTATGCAAAAGAGCAATTTTTATGTTTAGAAGGATTGATCAAGCAAGTATTGTGCTACTCAGATAGATCAAACCAATCCTGTTATTTTCTAACATTTATAGCAGAATCAAAAACCCTAACCAGGTAAGCTCTAACACGCTTCAATGTATAAATCCTCTAATAGGGTGATCCATTAGTTTGGATTCAGAAATCCTCCACCGAGGTTACTCCTAAAAGGTTACTACCTTTCATAGGGTATAAGCTTCTAATCAAGCTTTGGGATCTCTAACAAGATTTGCTCCTAGCAGAGCACTTTGTAGACCTTAACTGGTCAGTTATCTATTATTGTGGATAGTTGACTTGTGAGTTCCATCTCACTGTGGTTTTTACCTATTTGGGTTTTTCACGTACAAACGCTTGTGTTATGGTGGATTTTTTACTTTTTGTGGATGTTGTTATATCATTTTGGATCGCATGCATTGTGTTTAAAAGTTTTGTTAAGTTCATCTACCAGTTAGTGTTTGAAGAGTTTTATTTTTGGTGTCACTGATTCAGCCCCCCCTCTCTGTGCTTTTCAAGTCCATGAATTGGTATCATATCCTAACTTCTTTGAAGCCTAATCTCTTAGAAGGGAGCCTTGAAACCATCATGGGGGACATGAGCTACTTTGCGATGGCTAGAGAGTTAGAAGCTAGCAGAGATGAGCTTGAAACCCTTAGGGTCAAACTAAAAGCTTCACAAGTCAAAAGGAGAGAGATAACTGAGCAACTGTTAGAGATATTTGATAATAGTTCTTCACATGAAGCCAATATTGATGATTTAGCAGAGGAAGTTGAAAAGTTAAACGGTGAGAAATTGAATCTGAGGAGAGAGCTAGAAGGTCTCACTATCTGCATGAGTCAAGAATTGGAAGCCAGAAGAGCTGCTGCAGATCTTATTAAGGAAAGAGATCAAGAGATTGCCAAGATCAAGCAGGAAAATGTCACTATGCATGAGAATTTTGTTGCTGAAAGAGAAGAAAAGGAGAACCTATAGCTAGATCTTGAACTTGCATCATCTCTGAGAGATAACCTGCCAAAACATAATGAAGATCTCACAAGATAACTTACCGAAGTCAATGAGAAACTGGAAAAGTTCAACAAAAGCTCTACCATACTAGAAGAACAAATTCAATCACAAAGGATGAAGGGTGATATCTCTAGACTTGGTTTTCACACATCTAAAAAAGGTGAATCCTCCAGTACAAAGAGCAACACTCTTAAGAACAAATCTTCTCCTAAGATCAATAAGCCTACCAGTAAGAAGATCTTTAAACCTGTTTGTTTGTTTGCCATAAACCTGGTCGTACTACAAATGTTTGTAGAGATAAACCCAATAGAAATGCAAGTTACAATACTAATGCTAGGTATCTATCCAACAAATTTGAAGGTCATTGCTTCACATGTGGAATGTATGGACATAGATTTGTTGAGTGCAGATATGGAGCAAACAATCATGTACCGCACATGCATCCAAGACCAAATGGTGACCGGATGAGGAATTTTGACAACCGGGTAAACCTGAACTGGCAAAGACCCTACGACAACCGGTTTAGTCCATTTGAGATGGAAAAGGTAACAAATGTTATTTGCACCATCTATAATAACTTTGGTCATGTGGCTATGAACTGTAGAAAAAGAACAGGAAGAGGAAATGTAGGACCTTGGAGATCATCTGGTATGGCCTGTTATCACTATAACAAAGTGAGGCACTTAGCAAAATTCTGTAGATCAAGAAATAACAAACCAATCAATTCTTCTAAGGATCATGAAGCAAAGTAGAAAGTTAATGTTGAAGAAACTAGAGAGGAAATGAATCGGATTTGGAAGAAGAAAAGTGATGACTCACCTGGAGAAGAAATTGTTCCTTCACCTAGTGAAGAGAACCCTACACCAATGACTTAAGCCTTTTTAATATGGCTAAGGGGAGCTTAATGGTCAAATTACCTCCGGATCCGTTGAGAAAAATGAGTGGTAAAAGAATTTTGAAGCATGAAATTTTGGTAACTTTTTGTCAATATGTTATTAACTGGTTTTTCTCCTTGAGTGGTGAAATTAGAGTTTGTAACCCTAACATGCGAGCATTTAATGTAGTAGGTAAAAAGGATAAAAGTGATTTTTTACTTTGTCATTTTTACCCTAACACATTTGAGAAAGAAATTTGGAGCGCTTGCTGAGAATAGAAAGATTGTTGGCTGATAATTGTCGAAGTTGCATTGTGATTTGCAATCAAGCTGATTTGAAGGTTGCAGAAGATCGAATTAGTGTGCACTTGGGAATTCAATCGGTAAACGGGGAAACGTGTGCGAAGCAAAGTATTTCTTTGAACATCCTACTTCGAATCTTGTTCCTCTAGAATGGCATCAACTTCAAAAATTGTAGAAAGGTTAAGATTACTTCTAAGCCAATGGAAGTTGTAGAGGTAGAACAAATTATGTCATATAATGCATTGTCATAAGTTTCAAGTGGAGTTTTGGTTAAAGGAGATTTGTCAAGTTATATTGATTGTAAGATAGAGGATTTAGGGTCACTTTACATTTACACTCTACTAAAATCCCTCTATGATGAGAATGGAAAGATTCAATCACAATATGCTAGGGTTTTTGAAAAAGGTTTTCATAATGTCGCTTACTTCCTTGAAGATTTTGAGGAAGAACATATCAGAATCATTTTGAGTCGAGTTCATGGTGAGAACATGTATTTAGAGAGAACTCACACAATTACTAAGGAAGACATTCAGGCTGTAACTAGTTATTTCTCAACCAGTGTAGTCCCTAAGTTAAGACGAATTTCAAAAGAGACGATATTCTCACTTACCGGTTCAACATCTGACAAGCGTGCTTTTTCTGTTAACAATATCAGAGACCCTGTTGTGAAACTAGCAGCAATGGTGATATGCTACCGAGTATTTTACTCTAGTAGACTAAATAGTATTCCATCAGCAATAGTACACACAGCTTACAAGATGATAGCCAAAAATGCAGATTATGATCTTTGTGAGGAAATTAGAAGACAATTGTTTCTAAATTTGTAATCTATCAAAAAGGAAAATAGTCTAAAATTCAAGTATGGTCAGTTATTGGTCGGGTTATTCTTCTATTTCCATAACTTTCTACTGGGAATTAGAGACATTGAATGGTCAAAAGACCTACTGGTCACTTCACAAATCAAGAACAACATTAAGGCTGTAAGAAATACTTTCCCTACAGCTATGAATAAGTATTTTAATGAATTTCAGAAAAAGATGAGCATGAGAATGAGATTACCAGAAGATGTTGTAAGACACTTTGCAAAAGACATAGTCTTTACTATTACCACTGGCTTTTGCTTGATTCAAGCAATTGAGAAGAGATGGAAGACATGAGTTATGAGGTGAACTATGATCTACTGGTTGGATATGCTAACAACCTATTAGCATCGCCAAAAGACAAAAAGAAGGCAAAATTGGACATTGTGGCAATCCAAGTTGCACCAACAGAAACCAGTACTACTCCTGTTACTAATATGAAAGGAAGGAAAAAGAAGTCTGATGAAGCACCTCCAGTGATAAAGACTGCAAGGGTGACTTAAAGTATCCAAACCAAAAAGGAGCCAACACCTAAAGTCTATACAAAGAAGGAGAATGCACCAAAGAAGGGGAATTGAAAACTCATTCTTCAACCAGAATCTGAGGGAATAGATACTGAAGAAGAACCTAAGAAGATGAAGGCTACTCATAGAGTAGAAAAAATAGTTAAGGAAGTTCCAAAGGCATCTATGCCTATTGATATAACATCTTACAAGCCTGAAACCCATTTTGAAAGAACAATGAAGACACTAGGGAGGAATAGGTTTGATAATGTAAAAGAGCACTTTGATTCCTTCACTGAAGATGAGAAGAAGCGGGTCATTGAATAGGTAATCACTCATTTGTGTCATTACAACAGGTATCCACATGAACTGGAAAAGGATATCTCAAATTCTTTGTACACTATTCTTTTAGATAAATGGGAGGAAGCTATAAAATTGGAAAAGGAAATCATTGATGAGATATTTGTACAATATTATCCTAGATTTTCTAAAGATGAAATTAGTTTTGTAGCCGCTCGATACAAATCTCAATTTATGTTCAAATCAAGAAGATTGAAGCTACTCAGTGGAAAGAGGGCAATTATTGAAACTGAGACCCATCGAATAGCCTATGAAATCAAAAAGATGGAAGAACTCATTCATTCCTCTATGAATGAGGAAGATGTTATTAATAGACCAAAAATGGATGAAGAAGAGATTGTTCAAGCTAATGAGGTCTATCATGTCAAGAAGAAGGATGACACCATTATTCATTTTGATGATGATGTTCAGGACATTGTTGATCTACCTGGAGACAACATTGCACCATATATGGAACCTCTTGAAATCACTGATACACAAATTACCTTAGTTCATCAACCATCAACTCAACTAAAAGTGGTCAATCCACTAGAAATAGAACAACTGAAGAAACCACAAACTCCATCGGTCATTGAAGATAATAAGAAGGAGTGTAGTAAAAAAATTGTCACACATTACTCTGAAAAGGAAACATAGAAGAATCCAGAGAAAGAAATCATTAAGGTTACTTCCTCTAAATCGACAAAGCCATTTGTCACTCTACAAATTGATGAGGATGATAATGATTCATTAGGCATTTCAGGGCCTATTGATGTGGACAACATGAGTGCATTAGAAGCAATGAAGATTGCTAATGTCATGCAATCTAGGGTGCATAAGAAGAGACTCAAAGAGCAAAGGATTGAGGCAGAGACAATTTAGACTGCAGTATATATTTTATCTGGTCTGCTACCGGACACTTCTACAACATATCTGACATCCCCTATTAGCAAACTTGGTCAATCAATTGCAGATGCATCTAATCAAATCAAGTCACTTGAAGAAGCTTCTCAGACCTATGCTGAGAAAAATCACAAGAAGTATGGAGAGAAAGTAGCAAAGAATATTGATAGTGGAAAAATGGCTCTATCGCACAATAAAGATTTGTTGGGAAAATCTATTGAAACATGAGGAAAGTCTCTTGCTTCCACCTCTAATGTTTCTTTCTTTTATTCTGACATTTCAAAAAGACAAACAAAAACGGAGAAAGAGCTAGAAAGGATATGCAAGGCATATGTCCCACTTCAAGACTGTATATTTGCTTTTAGTAAATCTAAAGATGATTTGCATAACATGATGGATATCTATGATAATGAGAAGGAAAAGAGACTCTAGTCTCTAAAGGAACTCAAAAATCTACTCACATCATAATTAGACATACCTCAGAGAGCCTACTCAAATGTAGAAGTTATCCTAGCAACTCCTAAAACCTACACACTGGATTCCATGGAAGCGTTATGTCCACATCTGATGTCTACATTCAAGTACACTGAGAATATGTTGGCATCATGGATAAATGCTTTGTCACAATTGAAGAAGAGCTATAATATTATTTTCATGAGAAATTGCTTAGGCCTGAACTTTGATTCAAGTTTTGTAGTTATTATTGATACAAATTTTCTATATATATATTCCTTTTTCAGTTTGGAATTGTTGTCAAAGGGGTAGTAGAAAAAATATGTATGTGTTTTTGAAAATTTTGTATAATGCATATATTCAGGGGGAGCATGTGTATATGTGTAAAGTTTTTTTGTTGTATGCACACTTAGCGGTATTACTATTAAATTTTCTAAGTGTTGCCATCAATGCCAAAGGGGGAGATTGTTGGCTTGATGATGATTATAATATATTCATCATATGTTTTCATTGATGAAACACATACACATACATGTTTATATTGTCTACCAGTATGCTAGAGGCTATACTAAGAGGTTTATCTCTAACCAGTACTTTGTGTCAACCGGTATATGCACAGAAGACAACCAGTGAGTACACATTAGTCGACATCAAGATGAAGATCAAGATGGAGATCAAGTAGAGATCATGACATGAAATTCAAGGATAATGGTTCATATGTTTTACTCAAACTGGTATTTAATTATTCCAACCAACATTCAGTAATTTTGTGATGAGTTACCACAAATTGTGATGAGTTATCCCACCAACAAACTTTTGGTGGTAATTTTTGTGATGAGTTATGATCACTTGTTCAGATACACTGGACCTAGAAAATTGTGTTATGATTTCTTAAGGCTGGCATGAAATCATAATGTCTATATATTGACATCACAATGAATTATTTGATATAAGTGAAAGTGTTATGTTGTGTGCAAAAGTCAAAAGAAGTTAAGTTGTAGAGTATGCAGAAAAGTAGTGTTTATGTTTAGAAGGATCTGATCAAGCAAGTATTGTGCTACTCAGACAGATCAAACCAATCCTGTTGTTTTCTAACAATTACAATAGAATCAAATCCCCTAATCGAGTAAGCTCTATCAAGATTCAATATATAAATCCTCTAACAGGGTGATCCATTAGTTTGGATTCAGAAATCCTCCACCGAGTTTACTCCTAACATGGTACTACCTTTAATAGGGTATAAGCTTCTAATCAAGATTTGTGATCTCTAACAAGATTCTCTCCTAGTAGATAACTTTGTATACCTTAACTAGTCAGTTATCTAGTACTGCAGATAGTTAACTTGTGAGTTCCATCTCACCATGGTTTTTACCTATTTGGGTTTTCCATGTATAAACACTTGTGATATGGTGGATATTTTACCTTTTGTGGATGTTGTTATATCATTTTGGATCGCATGCATTGTGTTTAAAAGGTTTGTTAAGTTCATCTACCAGTTAGTGTTTGAAGTACTTTTATTTTTGGTGTCACTGATTCACCCCCCACTCTTAATTCTTGTCAAGTCCATCATTCTCATCATATGACATCTTCATAGTCTATGTTCTCTACATTTGAGCCTTGCACCATGCTGCAAATTTTGATGGGCAATCATATATACATGGATGTGATTGGGAAATGATCTATTTCCATTGGGGATAACTCCTTCAATGATGTGTTGTGTGTACCCCATTTGAAAAATAATCTCCTTTCCACCTATCAAATCACACATGGGGCAACTAAGAGAATTGTGGAGTTCACACCTAAGTCAGTTTTCAGTAGAGACTTGGAGACTAGAGCTATCATTGTGACTGGGATGGTTGATCACGCATCTCGATTATACTCCTTTTAAGATTTTGTTGATGAGGATGATTTCACATATGATGATTCTACACATGATTATCATACTTCTTATGATGATTCAGATTTTGAGGAGAACTTTGGGTACTTGAACTTGGGGATTCTCACATGTGACCCCATTCTTGAGCCTTGTGTTACATCTCCTCCTATTGATATCATATCACTTATTTCACTTGATGATGCAGATAGTGTGACAGTTTTGCCTTCTTGTGATTCAATGCAACAAGATATTTTATGTCTTCCAGCTTAAGTTTCATGGGATGCCCACTTGATAGACATTGCAGGTTTGTTTGTGGAATCCTAGATTGCAGATTTGGGAGACATCATTGATGATATTCATCTTTTCTTTGATGAAGATGACCCCTCTTTGATTATCATGAGGGTACACTTTGACCCTCTTGTTCATTCTCTACATGATCATTCTTTCAAGGTTGACATGATTGTGGAAACTTATGTACAGTAGTTAGAGGAGGTCTCTTTATGCTTAGAGGAGACATGTGAGTCTTTGGGACATGTTCTACATTCATCTCCACTAGATCTTGGAGTGCCTTTTTTAGCAATGTGGAGCAGCTCACCACCTTTGGAGGGGGTATCTTTCAGCATCGACATGGGGACACCTGAGCAGTTTTTAGAGACTTCATTCATCATGAGTTTTTTTCATACGTATTCCCCTCATGATTGGGGAGGCTTCATGGATACACCTTTGGTTTTGTTTCTTCCTAAGGGGAGGAACATTGTTCGTCATTCATGGAGTAGTTTCTTCATTCATCTTTGAGCTTCTACCATTGGTGAAGATTCATACATTGAAGGGGGGATACTTGGCTTCTCTTCTTCTCTCATATTGGGGGGGCTTTTTCCTTACATGGGGTTTTGTTCCTCACATGCTTCTATGAGAGTTCTCTTGTATAGTTTTCATCTCTCTTTTGGGGGGGGGGTGGTTCTCATTGGGTTTTTCTCTCTTTCCCCTCTTTGTGAGACATTTCATTGTATTGGTTTGCATGCATTTGCATTTGTACATGGGTACCTAACATGGCCTCGTAGTTGGGACCCATCTTGCATTGCTTAGTTTCATTTAGACTTAAGTGCATTCCCCTAAGTTACACTTAAGGGGGGTTGTTGGTGTAATTAATTATTCATCTTGGATATTATTACACCTTACTTAAGTTTACTTAGGAAATGCATTTCATAGTAGTTTGGTTATGAGACACTTGGGTGTTTGTGCCACATTTGGATAGTGTGTTGTAGGAGAATTTCCACCTTTTATGGTGTGATGTTGTTACTACTCTATCATATCTACCTATTGTGGAGTGATAATTCCACCTTCGGTGGGTGATCCACCTCATGTAGGATATTTTATTGTTTCTCCTACATACCACACCTATTTCCTACCTACCCCTATTTCTTATTGAGCCACATATCATGTTTGTGTGCTAACATATCCATATAGCCTTGCCTCTATATGCAGGCTTATATTCATTGTATGAAGAACTACCCTTATCTATTGATGAGAATACGGTTTATTCTTGTCTTGTATTTTGTCTCTCTATTTTGTACTTTTTATTGAGCTCTTGATCTTGCAAAATCTAAAAAATATTGTTATATGAGATATCTAGTAGGTAGTGAGAGACTAGTGAGTTCCTAGTTACGAAAGATGTCTCTTAGTGAACCGGATGGATTGTATTTTGGCTTGCATGTAACCGGTTGGTTATCGGTTGTATTCTGGCTTGTTAGCCTGCATGTAACCGTTTGATTACTAGATGATCTATGATGAATATATGATGGTCCAGAAATCCTATTTTGTTACTTTTCAATGTGTTGTTGTTGCTTCTGTTGTCTTGCTCTTGCTACATGATCTGGTCTATTCTCTTTGAGGACTCATTGGATTATCGCTACATCAAGTAGCATCAGAGGTGGTAATGAATTGGTTGGTGGAAGAGGTGGTAATGAACTGGTTGGTGGAAGAGCTAGTTGCAAACCTTGAGGAGTTAGTTTGGGTGAATAGATCATCGAGTGGAGGTAGGCTGCGAGTGTGTTCAATAGATCGTTGATTGTGAGGCAATTGAAACTGACAGTTAGATATCCGATTTGAGGTAGTTCACTGGTGAAAAGGAGGAGATGGCATTTAGAAGGATGAACCCCTGGGGGGTAGAGAAAATGATGGAGGATTTCAAGAATGAGATGAGGAATGAGATCCAGAATGAATTGGCTGGTTTGCGAAGGAACCTAGAGTCTAAGGTTGAATACAAAGAAGTTGGAGAAGAGCTTGAGGTAGAAGAGGCTAAAGGACCAAAAGATAGAAGAGAATAAAGATTTTTGAGAGCAGTGGCATAAGAAAGTAAAATACATAAAGTGGAGATTTCAAACTTTTGTGGGATGCTAAATCTGGAGGATTTGATTGATTGGATTGGAGAGTTGGAGGACTACTTTGAATTTGAGGATGTTAAGGACCTATAGAGGGTTAGGTTAGCACAAACTAAATTGAAAGGACATGTTTCCTTATGGTGGAAAGAGTTGCAGGGAGACAGAATGGAGAATGGTTGAATTAAGAGCACTCGGTGGAGATAGATGGTTGCAAGATTGAAGGCTAAGTTCATTTCAAGAGACTATGAGTTGGAGTTGTTCAAGAAGTTGAAGAACTTGAAGAAAAGACATGGTTGTGAAAGAGTATACTGAGGAGTTATACAAAGTAATGATCAGATCTAGACATAGAGAGATGGATAGAGAAAAGGTGGTGAGGTACATAAATAGAATTGCATTTAACATTTAGGATGAAATGAGTATGTTGAAGATTTCCACAATTGAGGAAGCTTATCAATATGCTTTGAAGACTAAGGATTAGGTGAGAAAAAGACAATAGAATAACCCTATAGGGAAGGAGAGATTCAAGGGGCAAATGAGTACAAAGAAGAATAGTATTGAAGAAGAATCAAAACCTAAGTGGAATAAAGAACCAGATCAGAAAACATAGAGGAAAGGGAGTAGCAATAGGAGCAAAGAATTTTCTGAGTAGATGTTTCAAGTGTGGAGAAACCGGACATAGATTTTATGAATTTAAGTAGGGAATGGAAAGAAGTTATGTGGAAAATGAGGATCAGGAAGCTAGAGGTACTGGAATTGAATGTGCACTAGAGAAAGAAGAATCCCTTATGTTCAGAAGAGTCATGATGGAGTAGAGAAGTGAAGATACCAGACCTACTCAGAGAAGGAGTCTTTTCTGGACTGTGTGCAAATCAGGTGGTAAGTGTTGCAAGGTTATTGTGGATAGTGGAAATACTGATAATTTGGTATCTGAGGAGATGGTAGGGAAGCTTGGATTGAAGAGGCTTAAGCACCATTGTCCTTACAAGGTAAGTTGGTTACAAGATGATCAAAAGTTAGAAGTAAAAGAGTAGTGTTTGATGAGTTTCAATATTGGAATTTTTAGGGATGAGGTCTTGTGTGATGTTGTATCTGTGAGTACTTGTCATGTCTTTTTGGAAAGACCTTGGCATTTTGATAGAGGAGTTATCTATGACTATAGAAGAAACTTGATCACTATTGAAAAGGATGGGCAGAAGTTCACATTGGCTTCTTTGAAGGAGAAAGAGAAGGAAGTGAGGAATCTGAGTCTTGAAAAGAGTTGTAGTAAGGAGAAACTAGTTGTTGAGGTTACATCGGAGGGTGGCATGAAATTATAGAAGGGTTTGATAGATAAGTCTTATGGTAAGAAGAAACCGGATGACAATAAGGTTATGGTGGAATACCAGATGAAGTCTTGTGGTAGTAATAAATTGGAGATACAAAAGAAAGGGAACATCAGTTAGAGACAATGTGCACGTCTGAATCAGGGTAAAATAAATAAGGAGAGTCAAGAGTTAGAGAATCTGGTTGAGGTTCTAAAGGAGCTAAGAAAGATATTTGTAGATAAAGAAAATGTTTGGATCATAAATGATCATGGAGTCTGTATCCTGAGTCCTTTTTGATATTCATGAGTTGCCTCTCATGGAACATCTCTTTCTATGGAGTCTGATGTAGGAGTATCCTTGGTCTATGAGCAATCTTGCGTCAACCAAAAATATTTCCTTTCAGTTTTGTTATGTTCAAGTTCAGTGTTTAGTTTATGTGTTCTTCTAGTAGCCGGTGGCTTTTCGTTGCGAATCAGATTTTTGATTTCTAGGTGTGTTCTTATGCTTAATTCCAAATTGTCAGTCCATTTGGGTTGTAACGCCCTGCCAGAAAACACCAAAGGGATTAAACTAAAACACTTGAAAATAGTGTAAATAATTTTTTTTTAAAAGTTTAATAAGTTTAATGATACAAGAAGTTAACATTACATTTAGATTACACAACAAAAGACTTAAATTAACACCTAAAGGGTTTCCCAACTTGGTTAACATGGTTTATACTAACATTTCTTAGCATTAATTTATCCAATTAAGTTGATTAAACATAAAAAAATATAATTAAATTTAATCATTAATTAATTCAACTATTAGTATGATATTTTATTAACGTCTAATTTTCATTTATGAGTATTCAATCCATTACATTACATCTAATATTATAATAAAACAAATACATTTAACATTTAATTTCCATTCATACATTTTATTTTACATCATAAGATAGAAATACATTACATTCCACTAAATCACTAAGTCTCAAAAGATCAGATAATGTTTACATTACAATTTACATCTTTACATGAAGGCATACATATCAAAATTATAACTAACCATATAAAGTCCAAGATATACAAGGAATGATCCAATATAAAAAAAGGATCCAACTGAATAACAAGACACTCGAATCCAAGCATAACTAGAACATCTATGAAGCCAACTCCCGCAAGAAGGAACAAACACACCTGATAGAAAGTGGCACTACCACCCGACCATGTGGCTTAAAAAAAACCACCCCACCGTGCTAGGAGACAGAAATAACACCGAATAGAAACCTACAAGGTATGCACACACATGGTCAGAACATAACATTGAAAAAACTCACATTAAGTATAAACTCATAGAGCATGACTCCACAACAAAACTCAGGTGATACCAACAAGGATACACACTAGTGACCATAAGGTAAGATCGTGTCATCACATAGCTTGGTATGGTTATCTTGGATAGCCTCCATATGTCTCGACCCCCATCCTGGGTTATCCTAGTAACCTCTCCTGAACTCCCGGTCCCATCCAAGTCTCATGTGGACCCAAACAATCCTTTTGTAAGGACAAAGTTGTTGGTTTTCCATTCCAGGCCTTCTCACTACATCTCGAGTCTATAGTAGCACTCAACCATGAGTGAGGTACAATTATCTTACATAATATTTTAGCTACCCAACCCCCTAATGTATTATTAGGTTATCACTTACTTATACAACTTTTGAGGGGTTATCAGGTTAACCTCTTTAGGAATGGCCCTCACTCGAAAGCCACTCTCCCTTATGACACTAATTAACAAAATATCCCAATGAATGCCAAAACCAAAGTTACCAAAATGAGGTTACACAATGGAGTTTAAGACAATAGGAAACACTTGGCCATACAAGCCCTTGCATGTAGGTTAAACCAAATGACAAAACATAGTCAAGTCACATGACCGACCAACAAAAATCACTAGATGAAAACATCTAATTTCATTAAACCAAGGACTTGTAGTTTCTAAATTAAATGCAAAAACAGTCAAATTAAAACAAGCACCTTCACTAATCTAGAATAACAATTCTTTTCTATTTCATTTAAACTCAAAATTGACCAAGGTCTTCTAACTTCTCTAAGTATCAAAATAAGCCATTTAATAATAACCATTTCACTACTTCAGTTGACAAATCACTATCAGCTTTATCCATTTCAAATTTTAGCCAAAAGAACTTAATCTCTACAAATCAAAAGTCATAAATATATTTATATAATTATACATACATACATATATATATATATAAATATAAATTTATTCATTTATATGTTAAGTCTAATATTTTCTTTCTTTTGACAAAATAAAATATCCATTTGTTTATTTCCCAAAATAAAATAAACTCTTTTTTCTATTTTCCAAAATATATTTTTGTAATCACATAAAAATATATGCATAAATAGACACACACACACACACACACACACACACACACACACACACACACACACACACACACACACACACACACACACACACACACACATATACACATATATATATACATACATACATATATATTTATACATACATATACATATACATATATATATATACATACATATATTTATACATACATATGTATATGTATATGTATACATATGCATACATACACAATATATATACATACATACATATATAGATATATACATATATATACATATACATATACACATGTATATTATATAGTTAAATTAATTAAATAATTAAAAAAATAACTTTTTAAAACGCAATGCACCTTTATAAGGTGCTATCACGTAACCCTTTTTAAGGGAGGTCGCCTTGGGGGCCACGACGTGGTCCCCCACCCACAACCAAGGCTGTGATGGGTGGCGACATCATGGCTACCCAGCCATGCCCCCCCCCTGGTTTTGGGAAGCCACGACTCCCCACCCTTGTGTACATGGTGGCCCATGACCCACCATGACACACCAAAATATATATATATATATATATATTCAAATTTTTTAATAATAATTTTTTTTTAAGTAAAAAACCCAATCAACACAATATGTGAACTAGTAAGTTTTTTTAACAGCAAACATAAAACCTAGAAAATAATTTTTTTTCTAGCAACTATAAAACCCAAAATATTTTTTTTTTAACCAGTAATTTTAAAAATCAAACCCCAATAAAATTTTATAAAACAATTTACCAGTGCAACCAAAAATCAAATTGACAAAATTCTAATAGCATAACCCCAAATTGGGTAAACATTAAGAGTTAAAATTTGACAAATTTTAAGAGCAACTCAGATTAACAAAATTTTAATAGCATCTTCATAATAAAAATTAAATAACAAATTTTAACCATTTATACTTTCCTCATCATTTTAAAATAGAAGATTCAAGAGGGAAACAGAGAGATTTAATTTTCAAACAACAAACCGGAGATTTTTCTTTTACAATCCAAAATTTATGCAAACTGAGATTTAAAAAAAAAAAAAACCAACCTGATAAGCTTCCTAGAAGACAAATTCGATGGAGAGCACCCAATTCTTCCTCGAGCAAGAATTTCTTCGACCAGGCAATTTTCTTTCAAAATACCGAGACTCCCATATCCAACAAAACTCCCAGCATATAAAGAAAGTTTTTCTAAAATATATATTAGGTCAAGTTTTTATTTTTCTCCAAGAAAAACTTTACAAATGAAAATTAAAATATTTTTGCCCAAAATGAAATACTTTTAAGTTTTAAACTTTTGAATTGAAATCAAATTTTTCATAAAGCAAAAGTCAACATGAGAATATATTTACTTTTCAAATATATATATATATATATATATATATACACCTAATTTAATTAGCTAGCCAGGGAAATTAATTTAATTACTTTGTAACATTCCACTGTTTAACTCAACAATTCAATTTTTAACTATTCAAATAAAGGAATTGATTAATCTATTAAAATATTAAAATACACTTAATCATTTATTTCAAAATTAATTTAGAAAAACACATAGCACACAACAACAAAGCAAAATAGAAATATGACCCACATACCAACAAAAAGGAAGGTTGACTGACGACTAACACTACTTAGTGATGGGCAAGGCTACGAGTGAAACTTAGGGCCTTAAGACTATCTCCTCCACTTCCATCAGATTATTTAGGTACACTCAAACTTGTGGGACCAAGTGAAGTCAGTACCCTATAAGTGCATCCAATTTACACATACATACATACATACATATATATATATATATATATAAACATAGTAGACACACCCGTGAAGGAGAATCATGGTGTTCCCTGTCTCACCAAAGTGAGTCAAGGAAAATCATCTCCTCGCACCCCATACACTTACAAACATGATAACATATACATAACGCATCTCATGCATAAGATAAATGTGTTAGTCTAATGGTCAATAATCCAATAAAATAACATCTAACCATCAATAAGTAAATATTGCATAACCAACATACACTGAAACTCAAATCAAATTATAACACATCATAGAATAATATATGAGTAAAATATCACCATATAATGTATCCACTAATATCCACTAAAAAAGTCAACTATAGTCAAAATAAGTATCTAAAAAGTCTGATTGAGGGAGGGGTACTACATCCCCCCCAAAACTGGGCTTACTCCTAGAAGCCTAAAACAGATAAGGGTATAGCTCTCTCATCTTTGCTGCATCCTCCCATGTAGTCAATGTCTCATCATTTTGGTCCCAAAGGACCCTTACCTAATCGATGGTACGACTTGTGAGGGTCAAACCCCGATGTTGCAGAATGTGCACGGGCTCCATGGAAAGTTGAACGTCCTTGACCTGCAATGTGTTCCAATCAATAACATGGGTCATATTAGGATGATAAGGTCTAAGAGCAGAAACATGAAAAACATTGTGGATGCGGGATAGGCTTGGTGGCAAGGAAAGATGGTAGGAAACAAGTCCTATCCTCTCAAGAATATCAAAAGGGCCAACAAAACTAGGCACCAACTTTGAACCCTTTCCATAATGAATTAGACTCTTTTACGGATGCACTCTCAAGAATATATGGTCGCCAACAGAAAACTAACGATCCACTCTGTGAGCATTGGCATACTTTTTCTATCTATCATGTGCTACTACCAAATTCTCACAAATTTTCTCAACCTATTGCTCCATCTCTCGAAGCATATCTGGTCCTATACACACCCTTTTCTCTAACCGATCCCAACTCAAAGGAGTATGGCAAGGATGACCATACAATTCCTGGAAGGGAGACATACCTATGGAGCTATGATATCCATTTTTATAAGAAAACTCCACAAGATAAAGATACTCCTCCCAGCACAGTTGCTGGTCCATAACATACATGCGAATCATGTCCTCCAAAACTTGATTCACATGCTCAGTTTGACCATCGGTCTCTAGGTGATAAGATGAACTAAAGTTCAACTGGGTCCCTAAAGCATGTTGAAGTGAGGTCCATAATGATTAAGTAAAGACATGACCTCTATCTAAAATGAGTCACCTAGGAATCCGGTGAAGCCTCACCACATCTTCCATCAAAACTCATGCCACCACTGTTGTTGTATAAGAAGATTGAATAGGAAAAAAATGAGCAACTTTGGTCAGTCTATCAACAATGACCATAATGGCATCATGACGATGCAAAGAAATATTCAACCCAACTATGAAATCCATGGAAATGATGTCCCATTTCCAATCTAATACCAAATTAGGCTGTAAAATCCCTATAGGGTGTTGATGCTCTACCTTTACCCATTGACATTCTAAACACTTCGACACAAAATCAGAAATGTCACATTTCATTCTAGCCCAATGATATATTTGTCTTAGATTTGCGTGCATCTTCTTAACACCAGGATGTGTCAAATATGATGCATGATGGGCCTCAAACATGAACAGAGTAGGAAGTCCATCCAATGGAGGTACATAGATCTTCCCAAGATGTTAAAGAATCCCATTTGTCTCAAGGTTATATCCATAATATCTTCTCTATAATTGCCTTCTAGTCTTAGTCATGACTCTAACCTCCTGGTACCAAGTGTCCTGAGGAAGGATCCCAAGGATTTTGTCTCTCAAATCCACCCCAAGGGACAATGTTGCAACCTCATGTCATCTACATCTCAAAGCATCTGCCACTTCATTCTATTTCCCTTGAATATATTGAACCTTAAAATCATACTCGCAGAGGAATTCCATTCATCTTCACTTTCGAGAATTCAAGTTTGGCTACATGAAAATGTAATGCAAACTACAGTGATCACTATGCAGTTCAAATTGATACCCTAACATAAAATGTCACCACTTGACTAAAGCATGAACTACAACTGCCAACTCTAAATCATAAACTTGATAGTTCAGCTTGTGGTCCTTAAGTTTGTGAGATTCATAGGCTACCAAAGGACCATCTTGCATAAGCACTCCTCCTATACCTTCTAAAGATACATATTTACAAACCATAAAATCTTTGGATGGATTACGAACTACCAAAATTGGTGCACTAACAAGGAGTTCCTTCAAAGTACAAAAAGTTGCCTCACACTATTCTGACGAAACAAACTTCTTCCTTTTCCTCTAAAGAGAAGTGATCGGGTGACCTATTTGGGAAAAACTCTGAACAAAGGGATGGTAATATCCGGCCAAACACATAAAAATATGAACCTCAGAAATATTAGTTGGTTTTGGCCAATCTATAATGAATTGGATCTTAGAAGGATCCAAGGGTAAACCTTCTCCTGAAACCACATGACCAAGATAGTTCACCTTACATTGGAAGAAATCACACTTCTCCAAGTTGGCATAAAGTTGATTCTCCTTCAAGCATTGCAATACCTATTGCAAGTGGCCCTCATTCTCTTCGTGTTGGAATCCAAGAACACTAAGAGGGGGGATGCATCAGTGTTCTGTCGGTAACGTATGATTTTACCCTTTTATAACATACACATATAAACCAGTAAATGAAGAAACATATAACTTGAAGTAAATAAAAAATCCACATGAATGAACATTGTAACACACATAATTTATATGTTGAAAACCTCAAAGATGAAAAACCATGGTGGGATTTCTGACCCGCAATATCAATTCACTAGCCATATAAAAGATATTACATAGAACAGAGGCCTGCACAAGTAGGAAGGCACACTGCCTAGAGCACACTGCTCAACACAAAAGAGTCTCACTAACTACAAGTTTCTGCTTAGATAAAATAGTAATAATGAACTCACAAAATGCATCTGTAATGCCAAAAAGAGTTCTGTTTATAGCTCTACTTTGTACCGGTTCATAAACCCTAAACACATTTACCGGTATGTCCTTTTTTACAAGAATGATTTACAAACCATCTACAGATCATTGCATGATATAGAATTCGCATACAAATTATCTACATACATATCCTTCGCATTACATAGTTCTACTGCCTTGTCATATATTCTCCTATCCCATATTCATGTCATAATGACCTAACAAACTGACTTATATACCCTTTACAAACAATATGCCTTATGTTGGCTTACAATACATTACAAAAGATATACAATGTCGGCCTAATATAATAATTACAAATTATTTTATAAATAAAACTTCCTTTGGATCCTAAACTGATGTGGGCTTCACTGAAGTGTTGGATGCCAGTGTCGGTGCCCGTTGTGACCCTAAATACTCCAATGTCAGTATCTGTCGGTGTATGCCTCCAAATGTTGGTGTATGACTTATATTGAATCTTGTTTCCATCAATGACAACATATGAATCCAATGAGTGTCAATTTCCAACAATCTCCCCCTTTGGAATTGATGGCAACATTCATGTGAAAAATGGATTCCTTGTCGGTTCAATTGAAACATGAAACATGCTCCCCCTAAGAAATACACTCTGACTGATATTTGATATTTGGTTAAGAATTTGTGCAAAAGAATGAATAAATACAGATTACTTTACCAGAGCTTGACCAATTTCAAAATTCTCAGATAAGCTTTCTCTAGTAACTGTAAATATGTATCCCAGCTAGTTTTGAAAGTTTTAGATATGGATACAAGTCTGCTCAATAAGTGTGCAAGTGTTTCTTTCTCTGTGACTTCTTCAATGTGGGCTTTGCAAGCATATCCATACATTCCTTCTTATGTAGACCAAGTGAATTCAATCTTATACTCACCAATCCTTTGAGACTCCTTGCTCTCCGCATGATCTTGTCTCTTTATTTTTCAAAAGAAAAAAATGGGTTCTCCAAAGACAAAATTTGTCCATCAATAGATGTTGTGAGTGAGGTTAGTCAATCAAAAGAATTAGCAATATTAGCAACATTTTCATGTAACCCCTTTAACCTTTTATCTACATTTGTTGTAAGAATTTCTATATTACAATAGACCCTGTAGATGTTAGTACACTATTTCAAAGAATTTTCAATAACAATCATTTTTTCTTCAATCTTCCTCTTCTCTGTTTCAATAATCTGGTCAAAAGCAACTTTCTTATCCAAAGTAAATCTCTCAAGTGCTTGCCAGTAAGAAATCTTCTACAATGATTGAAAGTTGTTAGATATATGCTCAGTTAATGTCTTAAGCTTGCCGGAAGGGCTTGCTTCATTTTCAATCATACAATCAGGAATCAATATGTGCAAAACTGTAATTGACTAATCTATTATTCCTTTGTCTACAGATCCCTCCTTTATTAGATTTTGAGTAGCCACCACCATTAACTCTGTGGGACTCATCTCTATGATTGATTTCTTCTCAACTTGAGAAGTGTCAATTGCCAAACGTTTTGTCAAGAAATTAACATCAATTCCTGGTATAGTCTTATTAGTCCCCTTTACCTTATCCTCTTTTGCACTAGTGGCTTCACCACTTGGTGCAGTATCAATTACTGTCGGTGAAATATTGTCAGTACCTTGTATATTATCCACATTGCCTTTCTTGAACTATACAAATGTTGTTTCTATCGGTATAGACTGTACACTCTCATCAATTTTGGATCTATCTGTTGATGGTGTCTGTACACTCTTATTTACTACCGATATATCCAAAATTGGTTCTGAACTTCCCCAAATTCCTTTCCGTTTAGATTTGTTTGGAATGGTGGAAGTTGTTTCCTTAACAAATTCTTCTTGGGAGGTGAGGAAATATGGATTCTTTTGGAAGAATTTGGACCACCCATCTTTGGTCTCATTTATTATCTCATTTACCTTGCCCATCATTAGGCTTATTTACCGAGGTTTGCTACTAAAAACTGTTCTATTTGCAACATCAATACATCGTTTCATTTCCTCATTTTTTATTGAGCCACACATATTCAAAAGTTATACTTCCTTAATTTCCCTATCTCTCTTGACTGCATCTAGTCTTCTTGCATCTAACTTATTATACAGTGATAAGGGAATTTCCTTCAAAATCTCTACTAAAGCTTTCTTATATATATATCTATATGTAACAAAATTTCTTCTTCAATTTCATTATGCTCATTATCATCTAAATTTTCATAGAAATTTGATACATTCTTCAAAATACCATCTTTTGTTACCTCATCTATCAGTTTAGCATAGATCATTGTAACATTACTAGATTTAGTTGCTTCATCACTATTTTTCTTCTTGTTGGGGGTTGCAGGAGTGGATGAAATTGGTTTCCTTTTCTGAGTAGATTTTGTTGTTGGAGGTGTGAGTGCAGTAGGTTTTTTTACTTTTCTTACAAGCTTCCTCCTCGGCTCCACCTTCTTCTCCTCTACCGGAGGCTTGTCATATTTCTTCCTTTGTACCCTTCTGAATGCTAGAGGTTCATTATCCTCTAGATCAGAGTCAGAAGTGATAGAAGAAATGAAAGTTTTAGGACTCTTTTCCTTAGTAGTTCTAGCTACTAGCGGTTCTTCTACCGGTTTGGATCCAGAACCTATGTCAGTACCTATCCTATGAATTACATTTTGAATAAATGAAGACATCTTATCAATTTTCTTTCCTCTTCATTTCTTGTTGAAGCCAATTTTGACTTCAAGAGCCTTTTCGTCCACAATGCCAAAATGTTTAGTCTTGTCATCTAATGGAGCTTGAAGCAACATTTTTACATAAAGTTCTAAAATATTGTCATCTACTTCATACCCTAGCTTAGTGACCTGTATGGTTCTAGGTTCCACTGCCTTCATGAGGGTTTCATCAGTTTTTACCATAAAGAAAATATCAATGGAGTATTTCTTCACAATGTGCTTTGAGATCCTCTCCCTTTGTATCGTGTTTTCTTGAAAAGTTTTAAAGTAGCCCCAAAGCTTCCCATCCCTGCTGGTACCAAGACCAATTATTGCATCTTTGATTTTCACACCTACTGGTATGTCATGAGCCCAACACTTCTTCCCTAAACCAGGTAGCGCATTTATGAAGTACAACATTAAACAGACAAGAAGATTTCCAAACCTAAAATTTCCTTTCTTCACACCCTTGATTTTCCCAAGATTCAACATTAATTCACTTCTTAGCCATTCACATAAATCATATTTTCCATCATTCCTTAGCATTTGGTGTGCATCATGGATACAAGAATTGGCAATAGAGTTCAATCGACTAGATTGAGTTACCTTGTAGTCGATGATCATGTTGGCAAACTTTACATCTGTGTATTTGATGGTGTTGATTCTCATTGATCTTCCATCATGCGTTGCGCTGGTGAGATTTTCAACCTCAGTGTTGGAGATATTCTTCCCAGGTTCTTGTCAGACTTTGGGTAAGTCGATGACTTCCTGAATTTCTTCCTTGGTGATCAAGTAGGGCCGATCTAGCCAGCTGAATTCATTATGGAACCTTCTCAAAATATATTTGATCACTTCATCCTTGAATTCTGATATGTATAGGATACCGTTTAACCCTAGGTCTTCGATGACTTTGTATTCCATCTTGATTGTTTTGGATATTCCCAGTATCACAGATTGATACACGCCCTTGATCTCCTCAGTGCCTAGATCTTCCAAGGTGCAGTGAATATATGCCCTTACATCTTCTACATAGACTACATCATCAGGAACCTTTGAGAATATGCTCGCAGAGTCTTCCTTCTTGGCTATCTGGGGAACTTAAAAATGGGTCTCAACCTATCCTTGACTTAAACAATAGTGGGATTCAAAATGAAAGTAGGAGTAGATGATCTAGATTCCATTTCAAAGAAGTACCTGAAAATGATCATCGGTTTGAAGATTTGATTACTTCTTAGATAATTGCTGGAAATATTTTCAGAATGCCTTTTCTCACTCTTGATTGCCTGTGATTTTCCCTTTCTTTTCTATGGTTTTCTTGAGTGCTGGGTGAGTGAAAATGAGTCCACTTTCCCCTTTTATCAGTGAGTAAACCCTAATGCTTCACTATCATAAATGCATAGTGATGTACGCTACCAGATGTTGGGTTCACATTTTTATGTTGGGTAGCCATTCATCAATGATAAATACAACTCCCCAGATCTCTTCCAGATCTTCTCTGGGGAAAATACAATATTTACAATGAATTTGCCAACCCCTAAGGTGTATGCCTCAGTTACCAGTTGAATTTCCTACTAGTTTAGGAATGCTTTGTTCTACCGGTTGAGTTATTGGTGCAGTTACTAATGTAGTTGCACCTCCACTTGGTTCTTCAGACTTTCTAACCCATCTCTTGGTGTGATCTTGTTGTATTTCATCTACCTTCTACTTTATCATTGCTAACTGGTTTAGTCTTGCTTATGCAGTACTTAGAAATATGACCTATTTTGTTGCATGCATAACATGTAACATTGTTCTTTTAAATTGCTTTAACATATCTAGTGTCATTCCTTGACCTACATTTATTAGCAAAATGTTCAAACTTTTTACATGCATGATATTTAACATTCATTCTATAGTCTTCTAACTTATGACCATATTTCTTGCAATTTGTGCATTGACCGGGAACAGAATTGTAGTTTTGATTTTCTCTATTTCTACATTGTTTAGCCATATGCCCAAATTTATTACAAACAAAGCATCTAGAATTGAATTTATAAACATTAGATTGCTTTACTGGTTTTCTCTGTTCTGATGAGTTTTGCATACCGGTTGTTTGATCTTTATTTACAATACTAGAGCTTTCATGTTGTACAAATCCAAGTCCTCTAGAATCATCACTCTACCTTTGTCTTTTCAATAAGTCATCCAACTATGTAGCACTAATCCTAAATTTTTCTTTATACACACTTGCAGTAGTCATCTCTCAGAGTTATTATTTGTCTTTCAAGTTCTTGTTCATCATTCTGGGATTGCACCAAATTAGTTTTCAACAGATCATCCTCATGAGCCAATCTGTCACATTCTTCAGATTTGTTCTTCAGAGATATAGAAAGATTTTCTTCCTTCTTCTTTCTATCCTCTATATCTTTTGACATCCTCATAGTCAGTTCTTGCATTTCATTTTGCATGAGCATGTTTGCTTGACTCAGTTTTTGACAATGTTCCTTGAGTGCATTTTCATCATCCTATTTTTGCAAAAGTTCCTTGCTCCTAGATTGAGTTGATGATAACCTTTCTTGCAGGACAAGAATGAATTCATTAGTAAAATTCAATTCATCTTGTTGTTTTAAGTTCTTCATCCTTTCAAAATCATAATCCTCAAGTGCCATCTCATGTTGCTTTTCCATAGCCATGTTTAATGGATTTAGTTTCAATATCTTCCTCAAGATGTTAAACTTCTTCCGAGGAACCAGGCTCCGATACCAATTGTTGGAATTCAAGAACACTAAGAGGGGAGGGTGAATCATTGTTTTGTCGGCAACATATGATTTTAGCCTTTTATAACATACACATATAAACTGGTAAATGAAGAAACATATAACTTCAAGTAAATAAACCATCCACATGAATGAACACCATAACACATAGAATTTATACATGGAAAACCTCAAAGAGGAAAAACCACAGTGGGATTTGTGACCCACAATATCAATTCACTGGCCATATGAAAGATATTACATAGAAAGGGGGCTTGCACATGCAAGAAGGCACACTTCCTAGAGCACATTGCTCAACACAAAAGAGTCTCACTGACTACAAGCTTCTGCTTAGATTAAATAGTAACAATGAACTCACAAAATGCATCTGTAATGCCAAAAAGAGTTTCGGTTATAGCTCTGCTCTGTACCAGTTCATAAACCCTAAACACCTCTACCAATATCTCGTTTCCTCCAAGAATACTTTATAAACCATCTACAGATCATTACATGATATAAAATTTGCATACAAATGATCTACATACATATCCTTCGCATTACACAGTTCTACTACCTTGTCGTATATTCTCCTATCCCATATTCATGTCATAATGACCTAACAAACTGACTTATATACCCTTTACAAACAATATGCCTTATGTTGGCTTACAATACATTACAAAAGATATACAATGTCTGCCTAATACAATAATTACAAAATAATTTTACAAATAAAACTTCCTTCGGATCGTAGACTGATGTAGGCTTCATTAAAGTGCTGAATGTTGGTGTTGGTACCGGTTGTGACCCTAAATACTCCAATGTTGGTATCTGTCAGTGTATGCCTCCAAATGTCGGTGTATGACTTCTATAAAATCTTGTTGCCGTCAATGACATCATATGAATCCAATGAGTGTCAATTGCCAATACTTCCATAGTTCTAGAATAAATCAAAATATCATCCAAGAACACAAGGAAGAAATGATCAAGGTAGGTGCAAAAAACCCCATTCATGAGTCTCTTGAAAACTGAAGGCATGTTCATCAACCCAAATGACATCACTGTGAACTCATAGTGACCATAACAAGTATGAAAAGTCATCCTATGAATGTCTGCATCATGAATACACAACTGATGATACCCAGATTTTAGATCAATCTTAGATAACACCTTGGCTCTCTTTACTTGATAAAAAAGGTCATCTATACGAGGCAATGGATATTTATTCTTGATGGTTACCTTAGTTATCTGTCAGTAGTCAATGCATAACCAAAGAAAACCATCCTTTTTCTTCATGAAGATAACAAGTGCACACCATGGAGAAACACTAGGATGAATAAATCCCTTGGCCAACAATTCCTCAATATGCAACTTCAACTCACTCAACTCGTGAGTGGTCATCCGATATGGTGCTATCAAAATAGGTTCTGCTCCAAGAACTAAATTAATACAAAAGTCTATATCTCATTTCAGAGGCATACTAGTAATGTCAATAGGGAACATATTGATATACCCAAAGAAGAGGGTGACTATCAAGAGCAACTTCCCTACTTTTCTCTTCATTTGTGTCCTCAAGAGAAACTGCAAAAAGTTGGCACCCTTGACACATACACCTCTTAAGCTGCATAGCAGCGATCATACAAAGTGATATAGGTTGAGGAATCCCAATTATTATAAATTTCCTGCCATGGTAATCCAAACATTCCAATGTCTTTTGACAATAGTCTACACTAGCACTATGTGATGCTAACCAATCCATCCGCAAAATAACTCCATAAGACCCCAAAGGAATGGCTCTAAAATCAACTATGGTAGTAAAGGGTCCTATGTTCAACTCATATCTAAGAATGAAGGAATCTATGGCCACACGAAAACCAATAGCCAACTCTACTTGCCATCTATCCACCTATCTAGTAGGCACGAGCCCACAACACTCCATAATGGAGGAAGATATAAAGGAATCAGAAGCACCCAAGTGAAATAATACTAAGATAGATATACCACCCAAAACACACGTAGTCTCGATCATAGTTCTTTGGTGCTCTGCTTGGCGATTATCTACCTTCGCAAAAAAATTATGGGATTGACCTGCATCCACCACTATAGGCGCTGACGTTGTCGGTCTCTGACCACCAACTTGTTGTAAACGTTGTGGATAATATGCAGCTATATGGCCATACTAACCATAGGAGAAACAAGCTCCCCTATTGGGTTCTCTACCTCCAGTCGGCCCAGTGGACTACAAAAAACTTCCCTACTAGGGGCCTAAGAAGAACTCTATGAGGATTGTCCTTGGAAACTCTTCCTAGCCCTCTACTAGTTCATGTTCTTCCTAAACTGAGGGTTGCCCCCACGTTGACCCTGAAACTATTTCGGCCTAGACTAAATTTTTTGCTGTTGTTGTTGACCACCCTTAGGGGGTGTCTGAAAACTCCTATTTGGTGCAACAACCTAAGACTGACCACCCCTAGTCTTAGATCTACTGATAGGTGAACTCCCTATCTGTACTCCTGGCTGACCACCATGTGCATGCAAAATATTCTACTCTGCTAGCCTGGCTTTTTCCATAGCTAACTCAATTGATGAAGTCTCAAATACTCATACTCCCCCACTAATGTGGTCTTTAAGACCTCTCATTAAATGTTGTACCAGCATCTCTTCATCATTACCAATATTGACATATTATTTGAGCTCATACAATCTATGCTCATATTGGTCAACAGGCATGCCCAACTGGCGTAGCTCATGAAACTCATCCATGCGATGTTGTGTCCACTATATGGAGAGAAATGAAGCTCTAAACCTCTCTAGGAACAAATCCCAAGACACTTTACTAATGTCCACATTGATCCTCTACTCCTCCAACCTCCACCAAGTACAAATAAAATCCCTGAGATGCATTATAGTGCACCTTGCCTTGGTGTTACTACCATACAAATGCATTTAGAAACACCTATCCAAGTCAATGAGACAAGTCTCATCCTCGAGTCCGGTACTCAAACCATCAAGAGTAGGAGGATGGGATCTCAACAAAGTCATCATATGACCAATGGCGACAGCCTCCTCGTCCACTAAAACCTCTCTCTGCCTGGGAGACTATCAGATAGTTCATATAACCAAAAGACAACTGAGAGGGGGGGTGAATCAGTTGTCATAGATTAAAGGAACCATTAGAAATTTAAACTTTAATACCAGAACCCAAAGCATTAATACCAGAATAGCAGATAAACCAATTAAGCATAAAAAAATTGTATGTGGAAAACCCGGTAAAGGGAAGATCCATAGTGGGAAGCCTACCCATAGTCAGATAATACTTCTGTTGTAAGTATGTAAATCACAATTGAGGGTCCTACACTTGCAGGAAGGCCAACAACCTAGAGCACACTTCTCATCACAAAAGGAGCCTCACTGACTACATATAAATCCAAACTACAATCTGGAGAAGTGTTGAACTGCAAAAGATAGCACCTCCTATGCCTAAGTACAGTTCCAATTAATCTCAATACCGGAGGACTAAATCCTCTTACTCAAACCTAATTTAATCTCCAATGATCGATCAACTCCTCTTCTTGAATGATATTACATTATTTGCACATTACAATCCTTAACCATGACCTCTTACATATAACCCATGATGATCTACAATGATATCTTACATCTATCTATAAAAACCCTTGACCATAAACAATTAGATCAGCCACCAGACAATAAACTGATAACATAATTACAAACCATGTTGACCTTAGACAAAACAAGTAATATCAACACATAAGACATCCCAGAAATACATCAATAGGTCCTATCCACACATTACATTAAAGTCAGTCCATAACCTAGATCAACCGGGACCAAGTACAAGTTGACACGCTTCAACAATGATCTCCAATTGCAAAGTCTCGAACATGATCATCAACAACATCCTAAAACTCCATAAAAAGTTTCACAACCACCACTTATACAATTCATCAAAGATCTCCATCAAAAGCACTGTCGGTGAAACCCTCACCGGAACCAAAAACCAATCTTGTAAGCAATTAGGATAGTATTCAATCTCTAGACCAAAACCAACTGATTGATGAATAATGATGAACAGTAACTACTCAACAAATACTAAGAGGGGGGGAGGTGAATCAATATAGACAAAAACTTCCTTAAACCATTTTGACTGTAAAGACTGAACTAACTGGTAAATAGTATCACTGATCTAAAACAGGACACTACCAGTAAAACACAGTGACTATGAAAGACATAAACCGATAACATTTAGATCTTCACCACACCTAATCTCTCCTTTCTACTTCACCCATATGCATAAACAAGTAATACATTAGAAATATAAAGACCTTTGGATCAGCATGCTTTACCACTTGACAGAAAACACTAAGACATCACATGAAAAAGCATCACACATGACACGCTGATTTTCTCACATGGAAACCCAACTGGGAAAAACCACAGTGGGGATGAATACCCACAAGTTGTTCTCTAAACTCTTCTGAAATATGCTCTATTAGGAGCCTAGTCCGGTTAAGGACTTTACAATAGATTCTACTAGGAACTGATCCTGCTAGGGATCACCCGGTTAAGGGATGGCTAAATACCTCATTAAAGGTTAGAACCCAGTTAAAGGTTACCTCACAAGAGGATTTGAAGAACTGAATGAATTTGAGTCACCCTGTTAAAGGATTTATAGAAAGCCTGTTAAATCTACCCGGTTAAGGGATTTTCCAACTAGTGAAATTGTTAGAAGTCAATAGGTAATACATTGATTTGATAACATCACTAAATGCCAAGGCAGATCCACTTTTAGTTCCTTTGCTTCTGTAATCACACTCTGCAAGTATCAACACACTTCTCTGGTCTGGCAAGAATCAAGTATCTCTTCATTGGGATACATACATAACACCTGCCAACAACTTCACAATGCAAATCATCATCGACCTTATAGGAAATGGGTAGGTTAGTAGTATAAACCCTAAACCCTAAACATTTAGGTTATCAATATAGTCGGTCCGATCCTGACCATTCAAACACATTGCATTGAATAAAATAGTCTTGAAGAAATCTCAAGATGTTCTCCTTCATTCATTCTATGTCGCTTCTGGAAGATGATAACCCATCATGCGTTCTCCACCGTTTACTGAGACTTCGCACATTCCTAAGGTAGATAGGATCAATCTCCTTCATGCAAGATCCTCAAGGAAATCCTTCATGTGCACAAGGTTGACGTGGAAACACGATCTAATCTTCATTTCAATGCTATTCCATTGCAGGATGTCATCGATTGAAGCACATAGACTTGAAATGCATCAACCGGAAACCTTCAATCTGAAATTACCAACCAGTAGTCATACCAAATGAAACCCTGATACAAAACTTTCCACATACCGGTTCACATTCCAACATATCGGTTAACTTGAACAAACATACCACTTCACTTTTTCACATATACCGGTTCACATCATCATACCGGTTCTCTTGCCTGTTTGCTTACTTCAATATACCAGTTCATACTTCAGCATATTGACATCAATGACAACATACAATATCATCATGTCATCAAACTCTACACATATGCCAACAATATCCCCCTTTGGCATTGATGGAAATATACAAAGATATCTCTCCACTTCACATCTTCTCCCCCTTTGACAACAATTCCAAAGTGGAGGCATAGACATCCATGTTCCACTATGCTGCTCCCCCTGAGGAGTAGCATCCTTCAACACACCAATCCTGAAAAGATTTGACAATGCAATACCTGACTGTTGTGGAGCACATACCTTTAGTTCACCTCTTGAAGGGGCAGCACCCCTAATTCACCTCTTAAATAGGTAAATGTAGCCTTCGGTAGAGGCTTGGTGAATATGTCTGCTAACTACTCCTTACTGGAAACATGTTCTAAGACAACCTCTTTGTTCTAAACTTTCTCCCTCAAGAAATGATACTTGAGCTTGAAGTGCTTGGTTCTAGCATGCAATACCGGATTCATGGAAATATTAATTATACTTGTGTTATCACAAAATATGCTCACCAGTTCAGATAGAGGGACTTTGAAACAACTTAGTACATGTTTCATCCAAATCGTCTGAGTGTAGTTCATAAATGCTGCTACACATTCTGCTTCTATTGTAGACTGAGAGATACAACTCTACTTCTTACTCATCCATGAGACTAGTCTACCACCAAGAAAGAATGCTCCACTGGTTGTGCTCTTCTGGTCGTCTACATTACCAGCCCAGTCAACATCTGTAAACACTTTGAGATTGAAATCATTACTGTATGGATACCACAATCCATAGTCAATAGTTCCCTTCATATATCTAAGAATCCACTTGACTGCTACCAAGTGGGATTCTCTTGGACTTTTTTGGAAATGTGCAGTAATGTCCACTGCATGTGCAATATCCAGTCTGTTGTGTACTACATAGTGCAACTTACCAATAATTGATTGGTATTCCTTCTCATTCACCAATGCCGAGTCATCTTCTTTTGACAATCTACAATCGATCACCATCGATGTACCAACCGGTTTGCTATCTTCCATGCCAAAGGTCTTCAACACCTCTTTGACATACTTGGACTGAGTGATAAAGATACCATCTTTCATTTGTTGAATCTGTAGCCCAATGAAGAACTTAATCTCTCCAATTAGTGACATTTCAAATTCCTTCTTCATCTCATCTGCAAATGCATGGCTCATCTTGTCATCTCCACCAAAAATTATGTCATCAACAAATACTTCACAGATCAGAAACTGATCTCCTTCTGACTTTAGATAGATATTGTTGGGTGAACTCACAATACGAGTTCCCACTTTTTGACCAACTTTGACACTTAGATGAACATTTTGAAAAAAAAATTCACTTTTTGACACCTATAACTTTTAAACCATTAAGAATTTGAAGATGATGTAAACTAATGATTTGTAACATCTTGTTTGTAGATTTTAAATATATTTTTTTCAAATTTTTTTGAATAAATTTTTATTGATTTTTCCATCTCCCTCAAAAAGTAGTTTTTTACAGCAAACAACATTTTTTAAGAGTGACGTGCATCCCGAAACGCATAATTTTTTTTATATAAATGATTAAAACTTAATTCTTTTGAATTTTGGTTTGTAACATGAATACCCAGGGCATGCAGTTGGTTTGATAGTGATATATTGAATATTTTTCATTTTGTTAAGTTTTAAAGTCTAACTAATTATAATTTAGATATAGGTGTACGCTTGAACACATAAATTTTTCTATTTTAATCAAAATTAAATTTTATTTTTTTTGTTAGAAAGAAGATATCAATACCTAGTGCATAGATATTTTTCACATTTTTTTTGATCTGATCGGTGAAAAACCTACATTCATAAGAAATAAAATAAAAATATATTAATGAAATTGAATATATTAAAATTTATACTATTTGGAAAGCTTATAAGAAGGACAAAATACTTTAAAAAGCAAAACTTCTCAATGAATTCATTTGACCCCCCCAAAAACTAATGTAAAATTGGTTTTTTACCAACATTTTATAGATGCAAAGGAGACTCCATTGCAAGTATGATTTAGAAGTAGAGAGGTTCTATCCAATAAATTTTGATCTAAGAGCCTTTGATCTAACTCTCTTCAATTAATTACTTCAAATAGGACCTCTTGAAGCTTAAATCATTATATTTTCTAAAAACTGTATGATTTCAGCAAAAATCATGATGTACCAAAAAGTGGAAACCAGCATTGTGAGTTCACCTTGCTATCTTTACTTGTTCTTTCAAATCCAATCTTCACAAGATGGGAGTGTAAATGTTCATACCATGCTCTAGGTGCCTGCTTCAATCCATACAAGGCTTTATGTAGCCTACACACCATTTCACTGTCTTCTGATAGGGCAAACCCATCTGGTTGCTCTATATACACTTCCTCTTCAAGTATTCCATTCAGGAATGCAGATTTTACATCCATCTGATACACTTTGAATCCCTTGAAGGCTTCATATGCAAGAAGCATTCAAACACCTTCCAATCTAGCTATTGGAGAAAAAGTTTCTCCATAGTCTTCTCCTTCTTCTTGAGCATATCCCTTACATACCAGTCTGGCTTTGTTTCTTACCACTATGCCATCTTCATTCAGCTTGTTTCTAAGAACCCATTTGGTGCCAATAACATTTTTGTACTCAGGTCTAGGTACCAGAGACCATGTACCATTCTTTTCTATCTGGCCAAGTTCCTCTTCCATAGCCTTGATCCAGTCTTTAACTTTATGTGCCTCTTTAAATGTTTTAGGCTCAAATTCATAGATCATGCAAGAATTTTCTCTGACCTTTCTTCTTGTAAGAATTCCTGCATCCTTATCTCCTATGATCTACTTTGGATCATGATTCAGCTTTACATACCTAGGAATGATCTTAACTGTTTCCTCTATATTTTCCTCTTCATCCTCATCTTCATCAGCATCAACATCTACTGGTGTAGGAGCACTGTTACTGGTACTCGGCTGTTTTGCAACCGGTTCCTAGAAGGTCACAACCGGTTCATCTACCACTTGCTCACTACTAGTTTCCTTAGGTTTCTCAGAGCTTTCATCAACTCTAACATTGATACTTTCAACAATTCTCTGAGTCCTATTGTTAAAACACTTGAGAGCTTTTCTCTTGGTGGAATACCCTAGGAATATTCCCTCATCACATTTTCCATCAAACTTGCTCTAGTGTTCACTCCTCTTGGTATAACACTTGCTACCAAACACTCTAAAGTAGCTTACTACAGGAGTCTTACTAGTCTAATACTCATAAGGTGTTTTATCCTTACCTTTCTTGATGAGTACCGAGTTCATTGTGTAGACTGCAGTGCTCACCGCTTCTCTCCAAAAAGTGTGAACAACCTTCCCTTGAATCAACATCATTCTGGCTGCTTCAACTATAGTCTGGTTGTTCCTTTTTGCTAGACCATTCTATTGTGGAGTCTGGGGGGCAGACAGTTGCCTCTTGATGCCATTCTCTTCACAATATTTATTGAATTCTCCAGAGGTGAACTCACCTTCTTGATCGGTTCTAAGGCATGTGATCCTCTTACCACTTTCCTTTTCAACTAGTGCTCTCCAAACTTTGAACTTTCCAAAAGCTTCAGACTTGTCTTTCAAGAATGTGACCCACATCATTCTTGAGCAATCATCAGTGAGAATCATAAAGTACCTATCCCCCTGAACACTCCTAGTTTTCATAGGACCACACAAATCAGTATGCACAAGATCAAGTAAATTTTCTGCTATGAAAGATTTACCTTTGAAGGTTGAGGAAGACATTTTCCCCAGTTGACATTCTCTGCACAAAGGATTCTCCAGTTTGTTCAGTATAGGCAATCCCCTAACTACCTTGATCTTACTAGCCTTCATAATGTTATCAAAATTTACATGGCAGAGTCTCTTATGCCATATCCAACTGTCATCATACTTAGCCATTAGACATTGACTGATATTTACATTCAACTAAAATAAGTTACCTTTGGTCTGCATACCGGTGGCCATCAGTTCACCACTCTTTCCCTTGATTTTGCATACTCCATCTTTGAATTCAAGAGTGAGTCCATTATCATTCAGCTAAGAAACACTCAAAAGGTTATGCCTGAGACCTTCTACCCAATACACATTATCAGCATTGCTTTTTCCATTTAGAGAGATGGACCCTTTTCCTTTTACCATACAAGGTGCATCATTACCAAATCGGACTACACCTCCATCATACTCTTCCAGAGACATAAACTTTCTCTGGTCACCAGTCATGTGGTGAGAACAACCACTGTCAATAATCCATTCATTAGAATTATCAAAGCGGGAGACAAGAGCCTTCTTGTCTGACACATCTTCCTTGACAACTACAAATACTATGTCTTCGCTTTCTTCATCTTCTGATTCATCATCAGTGACACCTTCATCAACTGCAACAAGACAATTTCTCCTATTTCTTCCTTTGAAATTTTTTAACCTCTCTGGTTTGTCCTTATTATCACCATTAGGATAGTTTACAACAATGTGTCCTATCCTATTGCAAGAAAAGCACTTCAAAGGGAGCTTACCTTTGTATTTACCAGTTCCCTTAGGATGTCTCTTGGCTAGAAGAGCTTCAAACTCCATCAGGATCTCCTCATCATCCATATCTCTAATTTGTTTTGGTTCACAACTAGTACTAGCTTCTTTTCCCTTTCTGGATAGTGCAACAGATGCTTTAAAGGTTGAATCAGTCTTCAAAACACTACCATCATAACTGTTTAGCTCATATGCATTCAACTTAGCAATGATAGAATCTAGGGATACCTTTGTCTTGTCAATAGATCTCAACTCCTGAATAGAGGCAACCCTTACTGCATAGACCGGTAATAAGGTTCTCCAAAATTTGCTAACAATAGTGGAATCATCCATTATACCTCTTGCACTCTTGATGTCTCCAACAACAGTTTTAATCCTTATCCCATATAGTTGAATGGTCTCTCCTTCAACCATTCACATGTCTTAAAACTTTCCTCTAAGGCTTTCTTCCTTAGCTTGCTTCACATGCTAATCACCACCATAGATAGACTCCAGAGTATCCCATCCATCTTTGGGATTGTGCTTTTCCTAAAATTCTATAAACTCAACATTAGATAGGGTGCTGATAAGAGCTTCCATTACTTGCCCATTCTCCTGAATTTCTCTTCTTTGATCATCGGTGAGAGTACCAGTAGGGACAACATAAGTATTCTTAACATACCTCCAGTATTGAGCACCCATGCTTTTAATGTATATCTTCATTCTATCCTTCCATATCTTAAAGTTATCTCTATTAAACTTAGGACTGTTAGGTCCCGAAGACAACTGAGAGGGGGGGTGAATCAATTGTCTTAATAAATTCAAACCAAAAACCAATTAACCAACTTAATGCTTAATACCGGTAAACCAGTTTAGTATGCCAGTAGATAGTGTTAATAGTAAATTTCTATACCGGTAAGGATTAATGCATGAAACATAAACAAAAAGTCATCCACAACACATAACACCAATATTTGTATGTGGAAACCCTATAAGGGGAAAAACCACGGTGGGAAACCTTACCCACAATCAGATGATACTACTACAGATAGTAAGTGTACATAATGGGGTCTGCACATGTAGAAAGACCAACAACCTAGAGCTCACTGCTCAATCACAAAATGGGAGTCACACTGACTACAGTTGGATGGTTAAATCCAATAAGAATGTACTGCACAAAGTAGCATCTTCATATGCTGGATTCAGTACTAGTGTAATGTTGATATGCTTATACAAAAACCTAATTTCACCTTCAAATGATGTCTTTGTGTATTCCTTTGCTTGATCTCGCATATACCTTCACACAATTCTTTTTCGCATTCCACACTTGATCTTACAAATAAGATCTTGTATTTATACCATACCCTAAGACCAATTTTAGTAGGTCGACTCTACAAGATATTACAATAAAAACATTTTACATACAATATAATATCTGATGCAATAACTAATTAAACATGTCGGCTTAATGCATTTACATCAATAATAAATCATCTTCATAGCGTGCCATGCTGATCTGGAAAAGATAAACCTATCGGTGTAACCCTAGATAACCTGGACCTATTTGCCAGTAAAAGAAAATATGCAAATATGAATATACCAATGATTAATTCTTCAAAACAAAGTGTCCATACAATGTCTTCGACATTACCAAGTGTCTTCCATATCTTTCCAGGTACCGGTGAACATTATATCCTATCGATGAACCATATACCAGTAACTGTTGCACAGTTTACTTGCTTGCCGATGAATGTTGCTGGATCTCCAAAGTGCTTGTTTTCAGTAGGTGTTGACATCAACGACAAAACCATACCAAAATATCAACAATCTCCCCCGTTGGCATTGATGGCAACACAAGATGGAAAAACCATCAAAGTGCCAAAACAGAAATGCCAAATACCAAAAACCAACAATCTCCCTTAGACAATAATTTCTCCCCCTGGGAGCAACATGTGTTTATCCAAAGATTAATACAAATCATTCTTCAAAAGATAATGTGTTTTTCCATAGATATCTCTCCCCCTTTGACATCAAATTCCAAAGCTACAAAATTCAATTTCATACAAAATACCAACTACTCCCCTTGAGAAGTAGCTTCCTCATAAAATACTGGAGTAAAAGATTTGTCTTTTTAATTCTGTCGGTTGATGACAATCATCAACTGTCTAAGTCTCTACTAGTGGTGGTATGACTCCAAGCTGATCTCTATGATATTCAAAGGTCTCCTTAGGCAAAGGTGTTGTAAAAATATCTGCAAGTTGTTCTTTAGTATTCACATAAACCAGTTTTATCTCCTTTTCTTCAACTTTTTCCCTTAGAAAATTCAATTTGATGGAAACATGTTTTGTTTTAGAATGTAATACCGGATTCTTAGATATATCAATTGCTTTAGTGTTATCACAATAGATAGTAATAGGTTCCTTGCATTTTACCTTTATGTCTTTCAACATTTGCTTAAGCCATAGTACCTATGTACAGTTAGTTGTTGCTGCAACATATTCTGATTCTGTTGTTGATAAAGATGTACAACTCTGTTTCTTACTCAACCAAGAAACTAATCTCTTTCCAAGAAAGAATGCTCCTCCAGTGGTTCTTTTTCTATCATCCACATCTCCTGCCCAATTTGCATCTGTGTATGCACATAGGTCAAAATTTTCATCTTTAGGATACCATAATCTAAGATTTGTTGTGCCTTGTAAGAACTGGAAAATCCTTTTTACTCCTGATTCATGATTTTCCCTAGGATTACTTTGAAATCTAGAAACAATACATACTGCATTCATAATATCAGGTCTGGTTTATGTCAAATACAGTAAACCTCCTATCATAGATTTGTATCTAGTTGGATTAACATGTGTAGATTCATCCCTTTGAGATAATTTGTCATTTGTAGTCATAGGTGTGCTTACCGGTTTAGAGTTCTCCATCCCAAATTTCTTTAGTAATTCTTTCAAGTACTTGGATTGACTAAAAAATATACCTTTATTAGTCTGTGAAATCTGCAAACCCAAAAAGAATTTTATTTCTCCAATCATAGACATTTCAAATTCTTGCTGCATTTTAATAGAAAATTCCTTGCATAATCCATCTTCTCCTCCAAAGATTATATCATCAACAAATACTTCAATAATCAAGATGTCATCATTAGTTATTTTGTAATATAAATTGCTATCTGCATTTCCTTTAGTAAAACCAATCTTCAAAAGATATTTATCCAACCTTGCATACCAAGCTCTTGGGGCTTGTTTCAATCCATACAGAGCTTTTCTTAACCTGCAAACCATATCATTGTCATCTATCAAAGAAAATCCATCAGGTTGTTCAATATATACTTCTTCTTCAAGATCTCCATTCAAAAATGCACATTTAATATCCATTTGATAGACTTTGTAATCCTTGTGAGCTGCAAAAGCCAAGAATAATCTAACTGCCTCAATTCTGGCTATCGGTGCAAAGGTTTCATTGTAATCAACTCCTTCTTTCTGAGAATATCCCTTACACACTAGTCTTGCTTTATTTCTGACAATCTTACCATCTTCATTAAGTTTGTTTCTAAATACCCATTTGGTTCCAATTACATTTTTATCTTTAGGTCGGGGAACTAATGTCCAAGTATTATTTTTCTCAATTTGTCCTGATTCTTCTTCCATAGCTTTAATCCAAAATTTATCTTCACATGCCTCATTGATAGATGATGGTTCAATTTGAGAAATAAGACATACCTCTTCATTTGCCAATCTTCCTCTTGTCATAACTCCTTTAAATTTGTTTCCAATTATCTAATCTTTAGAATGATTCAATCTTACATATCGGGGTGTCTTTGTTTGATGTTGTTCTTCAATTACTATGGAATCTTCTGATGATACCGGGGTAACTGGATCTTCATTTTGTACCAGTGGATTTAGTGTAGGTTCATTTGTCACAATTTCTGTTGCCAGTTCAGAGTCTATATACCTTGAAGTTCCCCTGAATTGTTCATCAATCTTTACAATTGTACTCTTAACAATTTTCTGCAATCTCTTATTAAAACATCTATATGCCTTGCTCTTAGATGAATAACCAAGAAATATTCCTTCATCACTTCTAGGATCAAATTTGCCAATATACTCATCTCTTCTAATATAACATTTACTTCCAAAAATTCTAAAATACTTAAGAGTAGGAGTATTACCAAACCATAGTTCATGAGGGGTCTTACTGGTTTCACCTTTGATGTGAACTTTGTTGAATGTATAGATAGCAATGCTAACTGCCTCTCTCCAATACACATTTGGTAGATTTGCTTCTGATAACATACTTCTTGTTGCATCCAAGATAGTTTTGTTTTTCCTTTCAACAACTCCATTCTGCTGTGGTGTCTGAGGTGTTGATAACTATCTTCTAATTCCATTCACTTCACAAAATGTATTAAAGTCCTTAGATGTGAATTCTCCTCCTTGATCTGATCTTAAACATTTGATTTTCTTACTGGTTTCATTTTCAACCATTGCTTTGAACAGTTTGAACTTCCCAAGTGCTTCTGATTTTTCTCTGAGAAAAGTAACCCAACATATTCTAGAATAATCATCAATAATTAGCATGAAATATCTATCACCTTGTAAGCTTCTAGTTCTAGCTGGACCACATAAATCAGTGTGAATCAAATCAAGAGCATTATTGGATTTTTCTGGAATACTTTTGAAACTAGCTCTAACTTGTTTTCCAAATTGACATTCCTTACAAATTGTATAATGAGGTTTCACAATTTTAGGTAGATCTCTAACTACCTTAGAAGTACTAATTTTTACCATGCAATCAAAGTTTACATGACATAGTCTCTTATGCCATAACCAACTTTCATCTATATGTGCAATTAAGCATGCCTTTTCACTGTTATTCAAATGAAAGATATTACCTCTAGTCTGATTATCGGTTGCAATTTCCATACCAGTTCTATTCATGATTTTGCATTTTCCATTTTTAAATTGTAACTGAAATCCCTTCTCAACTAATTGACCAACACTTAAAAGATTATGCTTTAATCCTTCAACATAGTAGACATTGTCAGTGTTATGCTTACCATCAAGAGATATTTAACCCTTACCTTTGATTGAACAGGATTTGTCATCTCCAAATCTTACTAAACCTCCATTGTATTCTTGAAAGTTCAAGAATTTACCTTTGTCTCCAGTCATGTGATGTGAGCATCTTGAGTCAATGATCCATTCATCCTTTACTTCAACTTTGGCTGCTAGGGCTTGTTCTACCGCTTGATCTTCTGTTATAGCAACAAAAACCCATCCATTGTCTGTTGGATCCTCATCAGAATCATCAGTCACACCTTCATTAGCAATGTAACAAGATTTGTCTTTGTTCTTCTTGAATCTGTATCTATGATTTCCAGGATTAGGCTTGTATGTTCTTCTAGCTTCTTCTCTTAGTCTAGGATGTCTATCAGGGCATCTTGAAGCCATATGACCAATCTTATTGCAGTTAAAACATTTAAAGGGTACTTTACCTTCATACTTACTTCCAATTGGACCTTTTGGCATTTTTCTTGCAAATAATGCTTCAAGTTCTTCAAGCTCTTCATTCTCCTTCCTGGTTTCTTCAAGTTCTCTTGCATAAAAGGCTCTCCAGTCTGATTTGTCAAATGATGGAGTAGATGATGTTGATGCTTTAAAAGCCAAATCTGTCTTTATAGTAGAAACAAGACCAAATTCCTCAATTTCAAAGGCTGAAAGTTTTCCAATTAATGTATCCCTAGTTACTGATGTAATAGGCATTGTTCTCAACTCATTTATAGCAGTAACCTTCATTTTATATGCTGGTGGCAAACCTCTTAAGATTTTTGAAACAATTTCATCCTCACTCAAAGTTCCTCCACAACATTTAATTCCCAAAACAATTTCATTTACTCTTTCCATAAAAGCAGAAATCCTTTCATCTTCTTCCATTTTCAAATGTTCATACCTGACTTGGAAGCTTTCAAGTTTTGCAATCTTGACTGTGGAATCTTCTTCATTTAGTGTTTGCAAATGATCCCAAATATCTTTAGCAGTAGACCTAGCTGATAATCCCATGATTTGTTGATCTAATAAAGCACTCAAAAGTGCTTCTCTTGCTTTGCAATCATTCTCTTCATCTTTAGCTAAGGTAGTTGGAGTAGTCTGACCAGCTACAGTAGTAGTATAACCATTCTTTGTAACTTCCCAGATGTCTTCACCAATGCAATTCAGATGTGTCTCCATCCTGATCTTCCATATCCCATCGTTGGTTCCATCAAGTTTAGGACTGTCCTTCCTGAAGTAATTAGTAGACATTGGATCTCCTCAAGTTGTTAAACTTTTGCAAAAGAGGACTAAGCTCTGATACCAATTGTTAGGTCTCGGAGACAACTGAGAGGGGGGTGAATTAGTTGTCTTAATAAATTCAAACCAAAAACCAATTAACCAACTTAATGCTTAATACCGGTAAACCAGTTAAGTATGTCGATATACAGTGTTAATAGTAAATTGCTATACCGGTAAGGATTAATGCATGAAACATAAACATAAAGTCATCCACAACACATAACACCAATATTTGTACGTGGAAGCCCTGTAAGGGGAAAAACCACGATGGGAAACCTTACCCACAATCAGATGATACTACTGCAGATAATAAGTGTACATAATGGGGTCTGCATATGCAGAAAGGCCAACAGCCTAGAGCTCACTGCTCAATCACAAAATGGGAGTCACACTAACTACAGTTGGATGGTTAAATCCAATAAGAATGTACTGCACAAAATAGCATCTTCATATGCTGGATTAAGTACTGGTGTAATGTTGATATGCTTATACAAAAACCTAATTTCACCTTCAAATGATGTCTTCATGTATTCCTTTGCTTGATCTCGCATATACCTTCACACAATTCCTTTTTGCATTCCACACTTGATCTTACAAATAAGATCTTGCATTTATACCATACCCTAAGACCAATTTTAGTAGGTCGGCTCTACAAGATATTACAATAAATTTTTTTTACATAAAATATAATATCCGATGCAATAACCGATTAAACATGTTAGCTTAATGCATTTACATCAATAATAAATCATCTCCATAGTGTGCCATGTTGATCTGGAAAAGATAAACCTACTGGTGTAACCCTAGATAACCTGGACCTATTTGCTGGTAAAAGCAAATATGCAAATATGAATATACCAATGATTAATTCTTCAAAACAAAGTGTCCATATGATTTCTTCGACATTACCAAGTGTTTTCCATATCTTTCCAGGTACCGGTGAACATTATATCCTGCTGGTGAACCATATACCAATAACTGTTGCACAGTTTACTTGCTTGCCGGTGAATGTTGCTGGATCTCCAAAGTGCTTGTTTTTAGTAGGTGTTGACATCAATGACAAAACCATAACAAAATACCAACAAGGACCTTCCCTCTTCATCATTAGAATATGATATTTTCCTCAAGCGGTTAAGCTTACAACATAGAGGACCTAGAGGACGCTCTGATACCAATTGATGAATAATGATGAATAGTAACTACTTAACAGATACTGAGAGGGGGGGTGAATTAGTATAAACAAAAACTTCCTTAAACCATTTTGACTGCAAAGACTGAACTAACTAGTAAATAGTATCATCGATCTAAAACACGGCACTATCGGTAAAACACAGTATGACTGTGAAAGACATAAACCGGTAACATTTAGATCTTCACCACACCTAATCTCTCATTTCCACTTCACCCATATGCATAAACAAGTAATACAACAGAAATATAAAGACCATTGGATCAACATGCTTTACCACTTGACAGAAAACACTAAGACATCACATGAAAAAGCATCACATATAATACACTGATTTTTTCACGTGGAAACCCAAGTAGGAAAAAACACGGTGGGGATGAATAACCACAAGTTGTTCTTTGAACTCTTCTGAAGTCTGCTCTATTAGGAGCCTAGTCTGGTTAAGGAATTTACAATAGGTTTTGCTAGGAACCAATCCTACTAGGGACCAACTGGTTAAGGGATGGCTAAATACTTGGTTAAAGGTTAGAACCCTGTTAAAGGTTACCTCGCAAGAGGATTTGAAGAAATCAATGAATTTGAGTCACCCTATTAAAGGATTTATAGAAAGCCTGTTAAAGCTACCTAGTTATGGGATTTTCCAACTACTGAAATGGTTAGAAGTCAACAGGTAATACATTGATCTGATAACAACACTAAATGCCAAGGCAGATCCACTTTTAGCTCCTTTTCTTCTGCAATCACACTCTGCAGGTATCAACACACTTCTCCGGTCTGGCAAGAATCAAGTATCTCTTCACTAGGATACACACGTAACATTTGCCAACAACTTCACAATGAAAATCATCATCGACCTTATAGGAAACAGATAGGTCAGTAGCATAAACCCTAAACATTTAGGTTATCAATATAGTCGGTCCAATCCTAACCATTCAAACACATTGCATTGAATAAAATAGTCTTGAAAAAATATCTTAAGACGTTCTCCATCGTTCGTTCTATGCCGCTTTTGGAAGCTGATAATCCATCACGCGTTCTCCATTGTTTTATTGAGACTTCGCACATTCCAGAGATAGATAGGATCAATCTTCTTCATGCAAGATCCTCAAGGAAATCCTTCACGCAAACAAGGCTAGCATGGCAACACGATCTGATCTTCATTTCAATGCTAACCCATCGCTAGATGTCATTGATCGAATCACATAGACTTGAAATGCATAAACTGGAAACCCTGAATCGAGACTACTAGTTGGTAGTCATACCAAATGAAACCTCGATACAAAACTTTCCACATACCGGTTCACATTCCAACATACTGGTTCACATGAACAAACATACCGCTTCACTTTTTCATATATACCAGCTCACATCATCATACCGGTTCTCTTGCCAGTTTGCTTACTTAAATATACTAGTTCATACTTCATCATATTGACATCAATGACAACATATAGTATCATCATGTCATCAAACTTTGCACATATGCCAACACTGATCAAATAGAGTATAAGTATCATGAACAATCCAATTCCATCACCAGATTATAAAGAAGCTTACTGGATCATGCCGGATCCAAGTTGACTAGAAACTACTCATCCTACCAGGATCAGAAGGGTGCTAGTAAATCATCCAAAAAGCTAGTGTTGACATAAATGACAAAACATCAATGCAACACATAATCAATTCTACCAAATGGCCAACAATCCCCCCCTTTGCCATTGATGGCAGTACTAGATGTGAAAAACATCTAAGTACTAAGAAATGCCAAGCAAGTCTCCCCCTATGGAAGACAGGTGGATTTGAGTATCACTTTCCCTTTCTCTTCACTTTCTTTTCCTTTTCTTTTGCGCATAAATACCACTCCCCCTTTGACATCAATGCCAAAAATCTGACAAAAACATCTAAGCAAAAACATAAACCACTGAATCACAAAGCTGACTACTCCCCATGAGTAGTAAGAAATGCCAAGCAAGTCTCCCCCTATGGAAGACAGGTGGATTTGAGTATCACTTTCCCTTTCTCTTCACTTTCTTTTCCTTTTCTTTTGCGCATAAATACCACTCCCCCTTTGACATCAATGCCAGAAATCTGACAAAAACATCTAAGCAAAAACATAAACCACTGAATCACAAAGCTGACTACTCCCCATGAGTAGTAGCATCCCATATTAGTGTCAGAATGAATAGTATCTATGATAGTGCATGGCAGAATAATGCCAAACCACATCAATCAAGTCTCTACCGGAGGGGCAGAAACTCCCAATCTATCTCTCAAGTATTCAAATGATTACTTGGACAAAGGTTTAGTGAGAATATCTGCAATCTTCTTTTTAGTGTTCACATAAACTAGTCTAACTTTATTTGCTTCCACCTTATCCTTCAAAAAGTTGTACTTAATAGATATGTGCTTTGTTTTAAAATAAAATACCGGATTCTTTGATATATCAATAGCAATAGAGTTATCATAGTGAATAACTACCGGTGCATCGCAACCCACCTTTATGTCTTTCAACATTTTCTTCATCCATAAAACTTATGTACAGTTAGCAATAGCAACAACATCCTCAGCTTCAGTAGTAGATAGAGAAGTACATGACTATTTCTTGTTGATCCATGAAACCAACTTCTCTCCAAGAAAGAAATCTCCATCGGAACTACTCTTATAGTCATTAACATCTCCAACCCAATCAACATTTGTATATGCACATAAAGTAAAGTTATCATTCTTAGGGTACCACAAGCCATATTTTGATGTACCTTGCAAGTATCTAAAAATCCTTTTCACTGCCATCTCATTATTTTCTCTAGGATCACTCTAAATCCTTGAAACAATACAAACAACATTCATAATGTCAGGCCTTGTCTAAGTCAAATAAATAAAACCTCCAATCATAGATTTGTATCTTGTAGGATTTATCGGTGCATAAACATCTTTTCTTGTCAATTTCTCACTTGTAACCATATGAGTACTTATCGGTTTAGAATCTTCCATACCCAATTTCTTCAACAATTCCTTAGCATATCTAGTTTGACAGATAAAAATGCCTTTGTCAATCTGAGTAATTTGCAAACCTAAGAAAAATTTCATATAACCAATCATAGACATCTCAAATTCTTTCTCCATATTCTTAGAAAAATCTATGCATAACTTATCTTCACCTCCAAAGATAATGTCATCAACAAATACCTCGACAATCAGTATATCATCATCAGTGATTTTATAATATAAATTATTGTCAACACTGCACTTAGTAAAACCAAGCTTCAAAAGATATTTATCCAACCTTGCATACCAAGCTCTAGGTGCTTGTTTCAATCCATATAAATATTTCCTTAACCTACAAACCATATCTGCATCATCTGATAGCAAAAAGCCATTAGGTTTCTCAATATAAACTTCCTCATCAAGATCCCCATTCAAAAATTCACATTTAACAAGAAATAATCTTACAACTTCAATCCTAGTTACAAGTGCAAAAGTGTCTCCATAATCAATTCCTTCCTTCTGAGAATATCCTTTACAAACCAATCTAGCCTTATTCCTTATAACTTTACCATCTTCATTCAATTTATTTCTAAAATCCCATTTAGTTCCAATGAGATTTTTATTTTTAGGTCAGGGAACCAGAGTCCATGTGTTATTTTTCTTAATCTGATCTAACTTTTCTTCCATAGCTTTCAACCAATGTTAATCTTTACATTCCTCAATTACAGATACTGGTTAACCTTGTGAAATTAAACATACCTCATTAGTTGCTAGCCTTCTTCTTATCATCACTTCATTGCTGTTATTTCCAATGATTTGATCAATGATTCAATCTCACATACCTTAGTACTCTCCACAATTCTTTGTAATCTCTTGTTATAACATCTATATGCTTTGCTTTCATTAAAATAACCAATAAATATGCCTTCATCACATCTAGGATCAAATTTCCCAATAATATGATCTCTTCGAATATAACATTTACTACCAAAAATTCTGAAATACTTAACTATAGGTGCATTGCCAAACTATAATTCATAAGGTGTCTTACTAGTTTCTCCTTTGATGTGTATTATGTTGAATGTATAAACCACTATACTCACTACTTCTCTCTAGTAGATATGAGGTAAATTAGCTTCCATCGTCATTGTTCTAGCAGCATCCAAGATAGTTCTATTCTTCCTTTCCACAACTCCATTTTGTTGAGGTGTACGGGGAGCAGAAAATTGTCTTCCTATACCATGCTTGTCACAACAGTTATTAAACTCACCGTATGTGAATTCTCCACTATGATTTGATCTCAAACATTTAATATTCAATCCTATCTCAGTTTCCACTTTAGCCTTAAATATTTTAAACTTTTCAAATGCTTCAGACTTTTCTCTCAAAAAAGTAACCTACATCATTCTAGAATAATCATCAATGATTAGCATGAAATATCTATCACCAAGAAAACTTTTAACTCTAGCAGGGCTGCACAAATTAGTATGAATAAGATCAATAACATCATTTGATTTATCTTGTATACTCCTAAAAGATGTTCTGACCTGTTTACCCATTTCACATTCTTTACATACTGAATTGTAGGACTTTATAATCTTAGATATATGCCTAACAGCCTTAGTTGAACTGATCTTCACAATGCAATCAAAATTCACATGACATAGCCTTTTATGCCATAGCCAACTCTCATCAATCTTTGTAATCAAACATGTCTTCTCATTGGAGTTTATATGAAATATATTACCTTTTGTCTGTGTACCAGTTGCAATCTCAAAGGCAGATCTATTAACGATTTTGCATTTTCTATCATTGAACTGTAATTGAAATCCTTTATCTACCAATTGCTACTGTTGGGACTCATTAAATTGAGTCAAGATTAGAGGCCCATTTCAAAAAATTTGCTCTACATGTCAGACAAGTACCTAAATGAGTCAATTTGAATGGCCTAGTTAGCAAGGGGGTAAAATGGAGCCAGTTGATCTTTAGAGGGTAAGGCTCAGGATTCATGTCTTACACATTCATTTGGCCTATTCAGTGATGTGCAACTTTTAGAATTCAGTTTGGATAAGTTTACCAGGTACCCATTTAGAGGGGTGAGCTGAAAGTGCATTTTAGGCACAAATGTAGATTTTATTGAGTAGCCTACTTTGAGCGACTATATCTTTTGCCCCATTGATCGTCATGAATAAATTAAAAGTGGATTGGATTCTATGAATAAATTTGAGTTATCTTGTAAAATTTAAAGTCCTAACAAATCCATTTGCTCAGTTTTCATAGCCAAATCCGTTTGCAGTTTGTGTGGTTTGACTAGTCCCTGTTTTGACAACTAGTCGGAGCCCTGTTTTGCATAGGTGTAAAAGTTGCCTCAGTGGGTTTCATGCCAAAATGTTTCTTCTGGGTTAATGCTGATATAAATGATGAGCTACGTTTCAAATTTCAAGCCTCTGTCAATCCGTTTGATCAGTTTTCAAAAGGGTTCATTTAGCCATCATTTTCGGTCTTCTACACTTTCAAAGTTATATGAGTTAAAGTAGTTGTTTTTATGAGCATGCCATTTGCATCCAGTTAGGATTTTGGTCGAACCAAAATTCAATATTTAGTATGTACTTTAAGGTACCTGTGTCTCAAATTTGAGGGTCTATGGAGGTCATTTGGTATTTTTGAGAAAGGCATCATGTGTTGCTAGAACATTGACTTCATCAGGACTGCAGTGTCGATAAAGCCAGTTGGGCATTTTCGGAAATTAATATCTCTTCACTCAGGACTCGTCTTGAGAAACTTCTTGGCAGTGTTCATGCTTGTATATCAGAGTACACGCCTGTTAGATGGCAAGCTCTAGAAAGGTGTTTTGACAGGTTTGAAAATTACATCTTCGCGATTAAATGCGAAAATGTGGCGTAATTGCCTGAAGGTTGTAAAATGCAGATTAAGGATCCGAAAATGATGCCAATCGTTTCCAGAGGTATGGGTAAGGTTCCTGAAGCATTTCAGAGGTTAGTTGCATGAAAATGATTTTTTTTTTAGTCAGACCCACTTTGGGGCCTGACCTGGCTCATGCCTGCGCATTAATTTTGTGGTGGAATGCTCTAATTTTGCGACAATTTTTTTAACCCCTAGAGCTTTTCAGAGTGGTACACAATGAAGGATATGAGGGAAATATTGGGATATGCTCAGATGAGAGTGGAACATAAAAAAAATTTAACAGTGAGGAGATTATGGCTAGCAAAGTGAATACAAAACATTATTTTAACTATGATATCATATCGTGTGTTTTGAAAATTTCAGCTCCAAGCTTTGCACTAGGTTTTCAAGATCACATTAGAGCTGCTTCGAGGCATTCGCAGAGATCTTGGATCCCACTTCTTTCCTTTTCTGTGTTCATTACTAAATTCAAGAGAAGGCAAAATAGCTTATGTTTGAATATGTTGGGCCAGATGTTTTCAATTGCGTGGGAAAGACTTCATAGATAATGACTTTGAGACTACATCTTCCTGGACATCCACACCCTCTGACAAGTGGTGATAATGAAAGCACAGATGGTGCTTGGCATAGTTGAAAATCCAAAGAAATTTTTAAACAAATATAATTTGCAACTAACTCAATCCTCTTGTGCAGTGATTGAAAAGTTCAACAGCAAAAAACTACAGCCTATGCAACTTTTTCCCTACGTGGAGTTTGGAGGACAATAGAAAATAATTCATTTTTAATGCAAATATCAAATTCTCTGTGTGGTGTTTGGAAAATGGGGGCTTCAGTCTGATTTGTGGAAAATCACATTTTGGTAGAAGGGACTTTAGAAAGTTTCAAATGCTCCAAGCAAACTACAACAGCCTCCCCCCCCCTCATTTTTCCTCTCCTCCCCGCTAGACGTTGTATTTAGCAAAGGAGCCGCAGTTTATTGTTTGGCAAAGAAGTGTAGCAGATAGTTTGCAAAGCTAATGCTCACGTGGCATGTAGTATGGTTTTGAAATGCAAAAATTGCTTAGCCTTGGAAAATCCTCTCCCCCATGTGAAAACCAACATAGCCCCTGTGCAACGTTTGAGTTTGAAGAAGCTATGTTGAAACATGATTTCCAAAAATTGCATTGGTTTGTAACAAAGAGCACTTCATCGCTGCCAGTATTCCCTCCTCTGCGCAGGATGATTAAGGTATTTTGTTTTTAAAAGAAAAATGGCAATGCAATTGGCTGGTTCAAAGCCATTATCCCCTCTCTCACTTGCAGAAAAATGAAACATAATCCCTCACATGGTAGGTGAGTTGCAGAAATAAAATGAAAATTTGAAGAAATTTAAATAGCCAATACCTCCTCCCAGTATGGCGTGGTTGGAAAGACCATCGAACTTCATGCAAATGTCCAAAATCACCATTAAAGCTCTCAGGAAAGCTTAAAATGTAGTTTTTGGGCAAACAAAATATCCCACATTCGCTGGGAAGTGATAGTTTTTAATGTTTATAACCAAATTCACACCCAACTATAATGTCAAAGCCTCTAGGCTTTTGATAGACGGTGCCTATGGGCACCCAAGGTGGGCCCAGGCGTGGGTGTGGATCTCGAGGTGACGGAGGAGGTGACTGAGCGACGACTAGGTGGACCCCATGTAGGCATGCTTCTCGAGGAAAACAAGCAAATTTTGCAGAGAAAGGTCGGCTTAACCAGTGAGCAGGTTACAGAGGATCCAACGAAGCGCATGATTTCGAAACCCGAAGGTGCTTGCCAGTTAAACCCTGCAAAACAGCGAAAAGAGGTAAAGATCGTGCATGTTTCGGGAGATCGGACGATCCACGCTGCTTCGCGAAGGAAAGGTGTCACCAGTTAAAACCCGCGAAACAGTGAAAAGCACATGCGAAAATGAGCAAGGTTAAAGAACATGTAGGTTTGATGAAGATCGAGGGCTCGCGCGATTTCGTTGAGTGGAGATGCACGCCGGATAAAGGCCGCAAAATGGCGAAAGGAAGATTCCATCCAGGTCTTGATGAGGTGGCAGGTCCAGTTGGTCATCCAGCAGGCGGGCCTCGGTGAGGTGATGATGACGTGGCACTGAGGTGGCCGACAAGCAAGTGGACACGTGGTGGAGTGACGAGGTGTCATCCCGGGTGGTGCCTAGTGGACCCCATCGACCAATCAGGTCCCGCCACATGGCAAAATGTCAGAGCACAATCCAAGCAAAAATCAAATTTAAAATCAGTTAATGATATAGTTTTGATTATATCAAAAATTCAAAAATTTAAATGATGTGCACACATGAGGAATTAATTCGCTTAGGGTCTCATTTTTGGCCAAAATGTGGAGTGCTATATATTGCTGAAAAGCTCTCGAAGTGAGGAATCTGGTCAGGTAGTTAATTTTGACAAATGTGGGATATTTTGAGAGCAGTTTCCATGGGAGTGAAATTCAGTTAGAGAGGAGATACTTGGCAATTTCAGTTGCAGATTTGATTTTCTTCCCTCCTCTTTTTATTCCCAATTCTTCTCAGTTGTAGGGGTTCCAATTTTTGAGAGATTTTCTCCAAGGGAGAAATCCAAAATTGCAGGTTCCAGTGATGGCGTCTTTTTATTAATGCAAATGACAGTGTGTTCTTCTATGTTTTCAGTGTTGTCTTTACTGTAGGTTTAGTTTCAATTTGCAGGTTCACACATATGCAAGGCATGTGTGAGTTTCCATGAAATTGTCTCCAAAATGTACTCAAATTTATATAACTTCATATTATCAAGGATAATTTGAGTTGTCTCTTTTAGATTCCTCTAAGAGTGTAATGTTTGTCTTTTGGGTATTCTTCAAGGAAGGATTTAAATCCTTAAACCCAGCATTAATGATTTTGAATGCATATTGGATATATATATATATATATATATATATATATATATATATATATATATATATATATATATATATATATATATATATATATATATATATATATATATATATATATAAGTATGGTTTTGTGATAGAGCGGAGGATTGTATTAATATAAGGCATTGATACATGAAAATTTAATGTTGAAAAGAACTTGCATCTAAGATTTCTCTTCCAGTTTTATGCATGACTCTGTGGCCTGGATAAGGCACTAGTCTTTTGTAACATTGAAAGGTTGTCAGAATATCATTAAAAAATCCAAAATCAGAATATCTTTTTATATTTTATGCTATGTGGAAGTGTTCCTCCATCTCATGATTCAAAAATGTTGAGTTGCAAGTGTGGATCTAGCCCATCTGCAGTAACCTCCTAGTTTTTGAACCTTTTGAGATCCATCTGCTTTTGATTGATGCAGTCTTGTGTGTAATAGGTCTGATTAAATGCATCATAGGTATACCCACCTAGGTTTTGCAGAGCCTGAAGAGTAGAAGGATTTAGGTCCTTGTTATGTTGTCCAAGCCCTGAAGTGTTTCATTGATTGAGATTGGCTATCTCATAGATAGATTTGCAGGTGTTCTTGGGTTATCACTTTTGGTGAACAACAAAAATGGTGACTCTGTTGGGGAATTAATGGATTTGAATGTTTGATTGATGAGGTCAGAAGTTGAATGTATCCTTAGTTCTATCAATTTCATATCCAGCCAGTCTGTCCATTGTGTATGCATGGAGTGTGAAAGTGAATTTATGAGTTAGAAAGTGTTCCTTGTTCTGGATCTGCAAGTATCCATAAGTTTCATGCTATATTTTATGAAAGGTAATAGTAAATTGTATTTGTTCAAAGTTGTAAGAATCTCTTGCAGCTATATACGAACTTTTCCCCAATTCCTTATTGGGTGGCGACTCTGTGGTTCATACCAGTGTTAAATAGCCTGGAAGAGTGTTGATTGCAGCAAGATTAAAAGAGAAACAGAGAATTAAATAAGTGTTGATTGGATGGTTCTGCTGTTCAAAGTATCCTCTGTGCAAGAGGTGGCGACTCTAATGTAAAAGACAGTGCTAAAGTGTGAAGTAAATCTCTAGATCTACAAGTCTTATAGCTGCAAATCTCCAGGTATTTTTAGAGGTTTCAAATGCAAAGATGTTTGTTCTAAAATTCTGAATGTGTAATGTAGTTTTCCCATTAAGTGAATAGCATTAGTAAAGAGGGAAAGAGAAGATTTCAAATTAGTTTGCATATCCATTCTGCTGAAATGTCCAGCATATATATTCTGTTGTAGTATGCAAATTTGGAAAAACCTTATGTCAAGCAATGTTAAGGAATAGATTTGAATAGGGATATGTGCTTGAATTTTTCTATCCAAGATTGTATAATCATTTGTGGAAGTAGGAAAAATGAGCAGTGAAGTTTTTCAGCCTTGTGTATTTCCACATATGACCATGCCTAGTAAACCAAAACAACCATGTAGTAGGAAGAGTTTCAGTATGAAGTATTATGCTGCTCTAAACTTTGAAGGTATTCCGGGTTACCCAAATCCCATACCCACAGAAATTAAAAAGTTTTTGCCAATTTTCAGTGGGAAGAAATCAGAATCAGCATGTCAACATTTGAAAAGATTTTCAGATTTGGTAGGAGAATTCAAAATTTGTCAGGAAGATGTATGCATGAAATTGTTTGTTTAGTCATTGAAAGAAGATGCAAAAGATTGGTTTTCTTTTTTGCCAGTGAATTCTATTACCTCATGGGAAGAATTGATTTCAGATTTCATGGATCAATTTGATGAGAAGGTGAGTGATTATGATTTGTTGAAAGAATTCACTTATATACAAATCAGAGAAGATGAATTGGTACCAACATTTAACATCAGATTTCACAAGCATTGACTAAAATTTCTAGAAAGTATAGGTTTGATGATACGGTATGTCTGGATATTTATATGAGTGCTTTTGGTAAGAAGATGGGTTTCCTATTGAGAAACAAAGAACCTAAGACTTTGTATGAAGCTTTTAACATAGCTAGAGACATTGAAAATAATTTGAAATTTGGGATAGCCAGGAAATTTGTGTCTGTTGTAGTTCCTTATCAAAATGCCTTCAATGGTGAAATACCATGTGAAGCTCAACCAATCATTCCTTGTCTAGGTGCATCAAGCTTTGCAGTTTCGAATGGTTTTGTTGATGCATATGTTTCAGATTTGAATGAGAGTCAAGATCCTCTACTATTAATGTCGGTTGCCTCTCACAGTAATGATGGAATGATTAGTGTGCAATGTTGTGATAATGCTGATACGGAGATTGATATATACAAGGGATATGTACCATTTGATTTGTATGCCGGTTATGTTGATTATGTGACTGCAAATTATCAAGTTAATCATGCATCTCCTAAGGTTAACAATAATGAAAATTATGATAATGATGACCATCGATCTTTAAATGTTGCTGATGTATTTGATGTTGAAATGCCAAGTACTGATGGATCACCAAATGTAGCTGATTATGTAAGTGAAGTTGTGCAATATGATGAAAATCAGATTTTGGTTAAGTCTGATAAATTTGAAAATGAAATTGTGAATGATGTTGATAATGTGTTCAGTGCAAGTATACCCAGTGATGAATGTGTTTCAGAATGGAGTGGTGTTGCTGATTATGGGGACAATGAGTTCTATTCCTAGCACCTTGAAGGTATGCAAATGAACAATGAAGATCAATTTCAGAATGAGAACGATCTTGGCACAAGTGTTTCACTTCCTTTTGATCAGCAAATGAATGCCAGTCATGTAGCTGATGATGGTTATGAGAATTCTTATTATTCATCTTGTGAAGATGATATAATAGAAGACCAAGTTATGTACCTTAGTTATGAATCTGAAAATTAAAGTGTTTTTGAAGATAAGAATGTATGTGACAGTGTTGATAATGTTCTATTTTCAGATTTAAATGAACCCACAATTGAATGCTTTCAGAATTTCAAGTACCATGATGAGGATATGAATGTTGATAGTATGCTTGAACCGTATTTGGAGTTCTTTGCTTTTGATACAAATATCCATGGTGCTGATTTCATTGATGAAAATGATGAAGTTTCCCCTTGTGCGGAACAAATTTGGAATGCTAATGTAGTTTCGAACAGTAGTAACATGGGTTGTAAAAATTTACTTCATGATGAAGACAAGAGGCATGGATTATGTGATGACTTTTTCAGACCACAAATGGAAGTGTTTCAGGTAGATGTAAGCCTGAAAGAGAGAGAGTTAGGTGAGGATTTGCTTTAGCCAGAGGTAGGCATTCTTTTTCATGAATGGGATGTTGAGAATGTAGAGGTTTTCAGTTTGATAAGAAAGGATAGTGTGAGGTGTGATCAGCATAGTGAAGTATCACATCCGGATTGTAACATTTATGTTCCTTGTTTGCATCAGTTGGTTAGTAGTGTCCCTCATTCTATTGATTTAAATGATAATAAGGTATGTGTTGATGGGAATTACAATATTGAAAATGAATGTTTTACTTTTGAAGTTCAGCATGATGATGTCTTTGCAAATGGTAGAATTGATTGGGATAGTGAAGTGTATTGCAGCTTGTGGGAAGGCCTCTATGGTGAATTATCTCATGTTTTTACTTGTGTTGAAGTAGTGTGTGATTACAAAGTTCAGAATCAGACAAGAGGTATGCACACCAGCTGTTACAATGATGAGACAAAAGAGGTTGATTATAAGAATTATGCTCAGTTGCTATTGAAAGGTGCCTTTGTTTGGATCATAGTATCAAGTGATAAAAATCAGATTTTTGACAGAGGTAAATGTTAAGATTGATTGAGTAGCTTATATTCAGTTTTAAGCATGTTTGTATCTATTGTATAGTTGCTTTGCTTCAGTTGTGTGGTTTTCAATAAAGTGCCCTATTTTTGAAAAGAGATGAGAAGAGAAGAATGATCCATTTTTGGGTGGTTTGCTTAACCAAAGATATCTGGATTCTTGTGTTGATCTTGCAATCAACCATCCCTAGTCAGAGCCACTATTAAGACTCATTAAATTGAGTCAAGATTAGAGGCCCATTTCAAAAATTTTGCTCTGGATGTCAGAAAAGTACCTAAATGAGTCAGTTTGAATAGCTTAGTTAGCAAGGGGGTAAAATGGAGCTAGTTGATCTTCAGAAGGTAAGGCTCAGGATTCATGTCCTACACATTTCATTTAGTCTATTCAGTGATGTGCAACTTTCAGAATTTAGTTTGGATAAGTTTACCAGGTACCCATTTCGAGGGGTGAGCTGAAAGTGCATTTTAGGCACAAATGCAGATTTTATTAAGTAGCCTACTTTGAGTGATTATATCTTTTGCCCTATTGATCATCATGAATAAATTAAAATTGGATTGAATTATATGCATAAATGTGAGTTATCTTGTAAAATTTCAATTCCTAATGAGTACATTTTCTCAGTTTTCATAGCCAAATCCGTTTGCAGTTTGTGTGGTTTGACTAGTCCCTGTTTCGATAGCTAGTCGGAGCCCTGTTTCGCATAAGTGTAAAAGTTGCCTCAGTGGGTGTCATGCAAAAATGTTTCTTCTAGGTTAATGCTGATATAAATGATGAGCTACGTTTCAAATTTCAAGCCTCTGTCAATCCGTTTGATCAGTTTTCAAAAGGGTTCATTTAGCCATCATTTTCGGTCTTCTGCACTTTCAGTGTTATATGAGTTAAAGTAGCTGTTTTTATGAGCACACCATTTGCATCCAGTTAGGATTTTGGTGAAAACGAGAATTCAAAGATTTAGTATGTACTTTAAGGTACTCGTGTTTCAAATTTGAGGCTCTACGAAGGTCGTTTGGTATTTTTGAGAAAGGCATCATGTGTTGCCAGAACATTGACTTCATCAGGTCCGCAATGTCGACAAAGCTAGTTGGGCATTTTTGGAAATTAATATCTCTTCGCTCAAGACTCATCTTGAGAAACCGCTTGGCAGTGTTCATGCTTGTATATCAAAGTACACAACTGTCAGATGGCGAGCTCTAGAAAGGTGTTTTGACAGGTTTGAAAATTACGTCTTCGCGATTAAATGCGAAAATGTGGCGTAATTGCCTGAAGGTTGTAAAATGTGGATTAATGATCCAAAAATGATGCTGATCATTTCCACAGGTATGGGTGAGGTTCCTGAAGCAATTCAGAGGTCAGTTGCATGAAAATGAATTTTTTTTTAGTCGGACCGACTTTGGGGCCCGACCTGGCTCATGCCCACGCATTAATTTTGTGGCGGAATGCTCTAATTTCGTGACATTTTTTTTTAACCCGTAGAGATTTTCAGAGTGGTACATAATGAAGGATATGAGGGAAATATTGGGATATGCTCAGATGAGAGGGAAACATAAAAAAATTTTAACAGTGAGGAGATTATGGCTAGCAAAGTGAATACAGAAACATTATTTTAACTATGATACCATATCGTGTGTTTTGAAAATTTCAGCTCCAAGCTTTGCACTAGGTTTTCAAGATCACATTAGAGCTGCTTCGAGGCATTCGCAGAGATCTTGGATCCCACTTCTTTCCTTTTCTGTGTTCATTACTAAATTCAAGAGAAGGCAAAATAGCTTATGTTTGAATATGTTGGGCCAGATGTTTTCAATTGCGTGGGAAAGAGTTCATAGATAATGACTTTGAGACTGCATCTTCCTGGACATCCACACCCTCTGACAAGTGGTGATAATGAAAGCACAGATGGTGCTTGGCATAGTTGAAAAGCCAAAGAAATTTTTAAACAAATGTAATTTGCAGTTAACTCATTCCTCCTGTGCAGTGATTGAAAAGTTCAACAACAAAAAACTACAGCCTATGCAACTTTTTCCTTACGTGGAGTTTGGAGGGCAACAAAAAATAATTCATTTTTAATGCAAATATCAAATTCTCTATGTGGTGTTTGGCAAATGGGGGCTGCAGTCTGATGTTGTGGAAACTCACGTTTTGGTAGAAGGGACTGCAAAAAGTTTCAAATGCTCCAAGCAAACTGCAACAACCTTCCCCCCCACGTTTTTCCTCTCCTCCCTGCTGGACATTCTATTTGGCAAAGGAGCTACAGTTTATTGTTTGGCAAAGAAGTGTAGCAGATAGTTTGCAAAGCTAATGCTCACGTGGCATGTAGTATGGTTTTAAATTGTAGAAATTGCTTAGCCTTGGAAAATCCTCTGCCCCACGTGAAAACCAACATAGCCCCTATGCAGCGTTTGAGTTTGAAGAAGCTATGTTGAAGCATGATTTCTAGAAATTGCATTGGTTTGTAACAAAGAGCACTTCATCGCTGCCAGTATTCCCTCCTCTGTGTAGGATGATTAAGGTATTTTGTTTTTAAAATAAAAATGGCAATGCAATTGGCTGGTTCGAAGCCATTCTTCCCTCTCTCACTTGTAGAAAAATGAAACAGAATCCCTCATGTGGTGGGAGTTGCAGAAATAAAATGAAAACTTGAAGAAATTTGAATAGCCAATGCCTCCTCCCAGTATGGCGTGGTTGGAAAGACCATTGAACTTCATGCAAATGTCCAAAATCACCATTAAAGCTCTCAGGAAAGCTTAAAATGCAGTTTCTGGGCAAACAAAATATCCCACATTTGCTGGGAAGTGATAGTTTTTAATGTTTATAACCAAATTCACACCCAACTATAATGTCAAAGCTCTGGGCTTTTGATGGACGGTGCCTATGGGCGCCCAAGGTGGGCCCAATTGCAGGCATGGATCCCGAGGTGACGAAGGAGGTGATTGAGTGGTGACTAGGTGGACCCCACATAGGCACGCTTCCTTTTCCTTTTCCTTTGATCATACATGCCTTGTCATCTCCAAATCTAATTAGACCACCATCAAATTCTTGTAAAGACAAAAACTTCCCTTTATCTCCAGTCATATGATGTGAACAACCAATGTCAATTACCTATTCATCCTTGTCTTCAATTTTTGCAGAAAGTGCCTTCTCCTCAGGTAAATTCTCTTCCAGTGCCGGATCATCTTCCTTGATAGCCAAGAACACCCATTCCTTCCCATTTCTAGATCCACTAGCAGAGTCTTCTGTCGGTTCATCATCTAAATTAGTAATACCTTCCTCATCCACTATTTAGCATGATTTGTCTATGTTTTTCTTGTATTTATACATGTTTTGATATCTAGGGTTAGGATTAAATGATCTTTTAACTTTTTCTTCAAATCTTAAATTCCTTTCAGAACATCTAGATGCAAAATGACCAATCTTATTACATGCAAAAAATTTAAAAGGTGCTTTTTCTTCATACTTACTTACTACCGGTCCTTTAGGTACTCTTCTACCAAATAGTGCTTCAAGTTTCTCAAACTCATCATCTTCTCTCCTCATATCTTCTAACTTCTTTGCATATAAAGCTTTCCAATCTTGCTTATTGATTGTAGATGTAGATGCATGATAAGGAGGTTCAATCTTCACAGCTCCAGAAGGTCCAAATTTCTCAAGATCAAAAGCAGATAGTTTCTCAGCCAAAGTATCTATGTTGACAAATGTGTTAGCCATTGTTTTAAACTCATTAATAGTAGTAGCCTTCATTTTGTAAACTGGTGGTAGGGCTCTCAGGACTTTAGAAACAATTTCATCTTAGCTTAGAGTTCCACCACAACATTGAATTCCCATAACAATCTCATTTACCCTTTCCATGAATGTAGTAATCCTTTCATCTTCTTCCATCTTCAAGTTTTCATATCTCACCCTGTAATCATCAATTTTAGCAATATTCACTATAGGGTCACCTTCATTAAGAGTCTCCAACTTATCCCATATAGCCTTTCCAGATAATTTGTCGGTTAATCCAATTATTTGTTGATTAGAAAGTGCACACAAGAGGGCTTATTCTTCTCTACAATCATTCTCAAGCTCCTTGTCCAGGTTTTCCACAAGAGGATTGCTAGATCCCAGATTATAGGGTGTGACACCATTTTGTGTGATTTCCCAAATCTCCTTGCCAATACATCTCAAATGATTCTCCATCCAAATATTCAATACTATATAATTTGTTCCATCAAACCTCAGAATATCCCTTCAAAAGATAGCTCTATAAGAACTGGATGAATTTCAATTGTTATTCGCCATAGGATATTCCTCAAGTGGTTAAGCTTTTTGCAGAGAGGACCAAAGCTCTGATACCGATTTTTATATAGTTCAGATAACCAGAAGAAAACTGAGAGGGGGAGGGCTGAATCAGTTGTTGCAGATTAAAGGAACCATTAGCAATTTTAGATAACTGGAAGACAACTGAGAGGGGGGGGCTAAATCAGTTGTCGTAGATTAAAGGAACCATTAGTAATTTAAACTTTAATACCAGAACCCAAAGCATTAATACTAGAATAACAGATAAACCAATTAAGCATAAAAAATAACCACAAAATAAAATCCATCCACACAACACCAAGATTTGTACGTGGAAAACTCGGTAAAGGGAAGATCCATGGTGGGAAGCCTACCCACAGTCAGATAATACTTTTGCAGTAAGTATGTGAATTACAATTGAGGGGCCTGCACTTGCAGGAAGGCCAACAACCTAGAGCACATTGCTCATCATAAAAGGAGCCTCAGTGACTACATATAAATCTAGACTACAATTGGGATAAGTGTTGAATTGCAAAAGATAACATCTCCTATGCCTGAGTACAGTTCCGATTAAGCTCAATACTGGAGGAATAAATCCTCTTACATAAACCTAATTCAATCTCCAATGATCGATCAACTCCTTTTCCAGAATGATATTACATTATTCGCACATTACATTCCTTGACCATGACCTCTTACATATAACCCATGATGATCTGCAATGATATCTTACATCAATATATACAAACCCTCAACCATAAACAATCAGGTCGACCACCAAACAATAAACCAATTACATAATTACAAACCATGTTGGCCTTAGACCAAATAAGTAATATCAACACATAAGACATCGTAGAAATACATCAATAGGTCCTATCCACACGTTACATTATAGCTAGTCCATAACCTAGATCAACTAGGACCAAGTATAGGTCCACATGCTTTAGCAATGATCTCCAACCGCCAAGTCTTGAACATGATCATCAAAAACATCCTAAAACTCCATCAGAAGTTGTGCCAACACCAGTTATGAAATTCATCAAAGATCTCCATCAAAATCTTTGTCGGTGAAACCCTCACCGGAATAGGAAACCAATCTTCTAAGCAATCAGGATAGTATCCAATATCTAGACAAAAAACCAATTGATCTAATATGAGTATAAGTATCATGAACAAGCCAATTCCATCACCAAATTATATCGGAGCCTACTAGATCTTTCTAGATCCAAGTTGAGCAGAAATTGCTCATCCTACTGGGACCAGAAGGGTGTTGGTAAAACATCCAAACAACTAGTGTTGACATCAATGGCAAAACATCAATACAACACATAATCAATTCCACCAAAGGGCCAACAAAGACCTCTCTCTCTATCCACATGGTCCTAAAGGTGAGACTCACCAAGCTATGTTAGGATAACCAGTGGACAATTGAGAGGGGCGGGTGAATCACTTGTCAATAGATTATATCAATTAATCCACTTTACAAACTTTATCCGAAGCACATAAATATTAAACACCAGAATAGCAGAAACATATATTGCTAGAAACAGATACCAGTAAACAATACAACTTAAGAATGAAACAGCTAATCAACACAATGCAACCATACCATATAACACCATGATTTGTACATGGAAAACCCGGTAAAGGGAAAAACCACCATGGGAAGCCTACCCACAGTCAGATGATACTTCTGCAGAAAGTATGTGATACAATCAGGGGCCTGCACATGTAGGAAGGCACAGTGCCTAGAGTGTACTTCTCATTACAAAAGAGTCTCACTGACTACAGAGAGGTTATAACCACCTCAAGATAATTGGACAACAATCCTATAGAATGAACTGACAAAGATAGCATCTACCATGCTTGATTACAGCCCCAATTAAGCTCGATACTGGAGGCCTTTGACCTCTTACATAGACCCAATTCAATCTTCAATGATCGACCAAATCCTCTGCCTAAATGATATTACATTATTCACACATAACATTCCTCTACCCATATCTATTATCTATGATATACAATGAGATCTTACATCAATTTATATATACCCTAAGGCCTAAACCAATTTGGTCAGCCAACTAAAAGATATTTCAATAAGATCATCACATACATCCATATTACAATGATATGCCATGTCAGCTTTAGACCAAAACAACATTAACCAATCTATAAATAATCCGGGTAATGTGTAGAGAACACGTTAACATGATACTGGTCCATAACCTAGATAGGTACCGAACCTATTCTGGGTCCACCATGCCAAAGAAATTTCTCCAACTAGTCGACGCATAATCAAGGATCACCTTCTACATCATGAATTCCATCTAGAAGCCGCACCAACACCACTTATGTGTCATGTCAAATATCCTTAGTAAAAGCTCTGCTAGTAAAACCTTACACCCTCATCGGTATAGGCTTACTAGAGTGTATGATAGCATTCGATCACCAAGTCAATAAAAACTTACCAAAACATGCTCTAGGAACATGTAACACATAAAATCAAACATACTTCATTGGTCCAAACATGCCGGAAGTGTCCAACAGATAGTCCCTTCTGTTGGTAACTCTAGATCTTTTGTCGGTAACCAAAACCTATCTGCCGATAACCAACCATAATAGCTAGTGTTGACATCAATGACAAAACATCAATGCAACACATAATCAATTCCTCCATATTGCCAACAATCTCTCCATAATCAATTCTTCTATATTTCCAATAATCTCCTCCTTTGGCATTGATGGTAACACTAGATGTGAAAAAGAAAACATCTAAGTGCCAAGAAGTGCCAAACATTATTCATGAAAAACTGACTCCCCCTGAGGAGTGTAGTCCAATCTAAATCTCTCCCATTAAAATTATTTTTCACATATAACTCTCCCCCTTTGACATCAATGCCAAAGATATTCTTTGAATCTCAAATTTGACTACTCCCCCTAAGTAGTAGAACCACTACATCAATCCATAGCTAAGGATAAAGATGATGATCCATACCAGAATAATGCACTACACAATCAGCTAAGTTTTTGCCGGAGCAGTAGATATCCCTAACCTATCCCTCAAATATTCGAATGATTCTTTAGACAACGGTTTAGTAAATATATCTACAATGTGTTCTTTAGTGTTCACATAAACCAATTTGACTTCCTTTTCTTCCACCTTGTCCTTCAGAAAGTTATACTTTATTGATATGTGCTTAGTCTTAGAGTGAAATACCGGATTCTTAGACATGTCAATAGATGGAAAGTTATCACAGTAGATAATTACCAGTTCACTACAATTTACCTTGATATCCTTCAACATTTTCTTCATCCACAAGACTAGTGTACAATTAGTTGTTGCTGCAACATATTCAGCTTCCATAGTAGATAAAGAAATGCATGACTATTTTTTTCTCATTCATGAAACCAGTATCTTTCCAAGAAAAAAAGTTCCACCAGAAGTGCTCTTCATGTTATTAGTATCTTCTATCCAATCTGAATCAGTATATGCACATAAAGTGAAGTTATCATTTCTAGAATACCATAAGCCATATTTTGTTGTTCCTTGCAAATACAAGAATATCCTCTTTACTGCTTATTCATGATTTTCTTTAGGATTACTTTGATATCTTGAAACAATACTTACTGCATTCATAATATCTGGCCTAGTCTAAGTTAGATATAAGAAGCCAAAAGTCATAGACTTATACATTGTTGAATTTACCGGTGTAGATGTGTCTTTGATAGATAATTTCTCACTTGTCACCATAGGAGTACTTACTAGTTTGGAATTATCCATACCAAAATTGCTCAACAATTCCCTTAGATACTTAGTTTGATAGATAAAAATCCCTTTGTTAGTTTGAGTAATCTGCAAATCTAAGAAAAATATCATTTCACCAATCATGGACATTTCAAATTCATTCTTCATGTTGTTAGAGAATTCCATGCACAATTTATCATCTCCTCCAAAAAAGATATCATCAACAAATACTTCAATAATCAAAATATCATCATCAATGATTTTGTAATATAAATTATTGTTAGCACTCCCTTTAGTAAATCCAATCTTAAAAAGATATTTATCCAACCTTGCATATCAAGCTCTAGGAGCCTGTTTCAATCCATATAATGCTTTCCTTAACCTACAAACCATATCTTTGTCATCTGTCAGTGAAAAACCATCAGGCTACTCAATGTATACTTCTTCCTCAAGTTCAAAATTAAAAAATGCACATTTAACATCCATTTGATAGACCTTATAGTTCTTATATGTTGCATGGGCAAGAAATAGTCTAACAACTTCAATTCTAGCTATAGGTGCAAACGTCTCACCATAATCAATTCCTTCCATTTGAGAATATCCTTTACAAACAAGTCTAGCCTTGTTTCTTATAACTTGATGATTATCATTTAGTTTATTTCTAAAAACCCATTTAGTTCCAATAACATTCTTATTTTTAGGCTGGGGAACTAAAGTCCAAGTGTCATTCTTCTCTATTTGGTCTAATTCATCTTCCATAGTCTTTAGCCAATGTTTATCTTTACACGCTTCAATAAAAGATATCGGTTCAACTTGAGAAATAAGAAATACCTCTTTATTTTCTAGTCTTCTTCTTGTCATAACTTCCTTGTTCCTATCTCCAATGATTTGATCTTCAGAATGATTTAATCTTACATAACTTGGTGTCTTCTAAACTTCAGGTTCACTGATCTGATCATCAGTCACAGTTAAATTTTTTGATTGTACCGGTGTAACTGTCTTAGTGTCCTATGGCGGTTGAGGCATTGTCACTTCCCTGTCATATGATATAGATTGATTTCAATATTTCTCATCCACTTTCACATTTGTGCTCTCCACAATTTTATGCAATCTTTTGTTATAACATTTATATGCTTTGCTCTAATTTGAATATCCAAGAACAATTCCTTCATCACATCTAGGATCAAACTTCCCAATTGAATCATCCCTTTTGATATAAAATTTACTTCCAAAAATTATGAAATATTTAATAGTAGGTGTATGTCAGAACTATAATTCATAAGGAGTCTTGTCGGTTTCACCTTTGATATGAACTTTGTTGAATGTGTAGACTATTGTACTCACTGATTCTCTCCAGTAGATGTGAGGAAATTTGGCTTCCATCATCATGGATCTTTCTGCATTGAAAGTGGTTCTATTCTTCCTTTCCACTACTCCATTCTGCAAAGGAGTTTGAGGTGCATATAATTATCTCCTAATTCCATTTTCCTCAGAATAACTGTTAAATTTATGAGAAGTGAACTCACCACCTTGATTTGATCTCAGAAATTTGATTTTTCGTCTAGTTTCAGTTTCTACCTTTGCTTTAAAGATCTTAAATTTCTCAAAAGCTTCAAACTTCTCCCTTAGAAAGGTCATGCACATCATTCTAGAATAATCGTCAATTATTAGGATGAAGTACCTATCACCTTGAAAGCTTATGGTCCTTGCTGGACCACATAAGTCAATATGAATTAAATCAAGCACATCATTAGATTTATCATGTATGCTCTTAAAAGAAGTTCTAACTTTCTTTCCAATTGACATTCCTTACATACCGGATTATGAGGCTTCATAATCTTAGGTATATCTCTAACTGCCTTTGTTGAACTGATCTTAATAATACAATCAAAATTAACATGACACAACCTCTTATCTCATAGCCAACTCTCATCAATATGTGCAATCAGACATGTCTTATTACCAGTGTTCAAGTGAAAGATATTACTTCCAGTCTGAGTACTGGTTGCAATCTCCAAACTAGTCTTGTTAATGATTTTGCATTTTCTATCTTTGAGTTGAAGTTGGAATCCCTTGTCCACCAATTGACCAACACTTAAAAGATTGTGTTTTAAGCCTTCTACATAATAGACATTATCAGTATTATGCTTACCCTTCCAAAGAAATAGTACCTCTACCTTTGATCATACATGCTTTGTCATCTCCAAATCTTACTTGATCGCCATTGTATTCATGCAAGGGCAAACTTTTATCTCTAGTCATATGATGTGAGCATCCACTATCAATTACCCATTCATCCTTATCTTCAACTATTGCAACTAGGGCTTTTTCTTCATTCTTGATAGTTGGTTCTGGTTCATCTTCCTTTAAGGCATAGAACACCCATTCCTTTCCATTTTTGTATCCACTAGCAGAGTCTTCTGTCAGTTCATCCTCATTTATCACTTACTCCTTCCTCATCCTCTATGTAGCATTATTTGTTTCTCTTGAATCTATATTTGTTCTGATTAGGCTTGAATGATTTCTTAACTCTTTCTTCAAATCTTGCATTCTTTTCAAGACATCTAGATGAAAATTTATCAATCTTATTACATGCAAAACATTTAAAAGGTGCTTTTCCTTCATACTTACTTCCTGTTAGTCCTTTAGGTATTGTTCTAGCAAATAAGGCTTCAAGTTACTCAAATTCTTCATCCTCTTTTCTCATATCTTCCAGTTCTTTTTCATATAGGGCTTTCCAATCACTCTTGCCGGTAGATGATGATGATGCATGAAAAGCATGTTCAAACTTTGCAGCTCCAGCAGGTCCAAATTCTTCAAGCTCAAAAGAAAAAAATTCCCAATCAGAATGTCTCTGTTAACTGAAGTGTTTGCCATTATTCTCAATTCATTAATTGCAGTTGCCTTAATCTTGTAAGCCAGTGGAAGGGATCTCAAGACTTTGGAGACTATTTCATCTTTACTCAGAGATCCTCCACAACATTGAATTCCCATGACAATCTCATTTACTCTTTTCATAAATGTAGCAATTCTTTCATTGTCATCCATCTTCAAGTTCTCATATCCTACCCGGTAACCATCAAGTTTAGAAATTTTGAAAGTAGGGTCGCCTTCATTCAGAGTTTGCAATTTATCCCACATAACCTTTGCAGATGATTTATTAGTCAATCCCATGATCTATTGATTAGTAAGTGCACACAGGAGGGCTTCTCTATCTCTACAATCATTCTCAATATTTTTGTCCAAGTCTGCAAGAGAAAGATTGCAAGATGTCGGATCATAAGGTGTATATCCTTTCTCAGTGATCTCCCAAATATCCTTGCCAGGACATCTAAGATGAGTTTCCATTCGTATTTTCCATATCCCATAATTTGTTCCATCAAGCTTAGGGATTTCTCTTTTGAAAATAGTTCTCGGTGGATTAGTTGCCAGAGGATCTACCTCAAGTGGTTAAGTTTCTGCAAAAGAGGACCAAACCTCTGATACCAACTGTTAAGATAATCGGTGGACAACTGAGAGGGGGGGTGAATTATTTGTCAATAGATTATATCAATTAATCCACTTTATGACCTTTAACTGGAGCACATAAACATTAAATACCGGAATAGAAGAAACAGATACTGGTAAACAATACAACTTAAGAATGAAACAAATAATCAAAACAGTGCAGCCATACTACATAACACCATGATTTGTACATGGAAAAGCTAGTAAAGGGAAAAAACATAGTGGGAAGCCTACCCATAGTTAGATGATACTTCTGCAGAAAGTATGTGATACAATGAGGGGCCTACAAATGCAGGAAGGAACACTGCCTAGAGTGTACTGCTCATTACAAAAGAGTCTCACTGACTATAGAGAGGTTATAACCACCTCAAGATAATTGGATAACAATCTAGTAGAATGAATAGCCATAGATAGCATCTACCATTCTTGATTATAGTCCCAGTTAAGCTGAATACCTGAGGCCTTTGACCTCTTACATAAATCCAATTCGATCTTCAAAGATAGACCAAATCCACTACCTGAATGATATTACATTATTCACACATTACATTTCTCTACCCATATCCGTTATCCATGATCTACAATGAGATCTTACATCAATTTATACAAACCCAAAAGCCTAAACCAATTAGTTCGACTACCTAAAAGATATTACAATAAGATCATTACATACATCCATATTACAATGATATGCCATGTCGGCTTTAGACCAAAACAACATTAACCAATCCACAAATAATCCTGGTAACATGTAGAGAACATGTTAACATGATATCGGTCCATAACCTAGATAGGTACTAGACCTATTCTCGGTCCACCACACCAAAGCGATGTCTCCAACCAGTCGAGGCATGATAAAGGATCACCTTCTGCATCCTCAATTCCATCTAAAAGCTACACCGACACCACTTATGCATCTTATCAAAGATTCTTAGTAAAAGCTCTACCGATAAAACCTTAAACCCTTACCGGTGTAGGCTTACCAAAGTGTATGATAGCATCTGATCACCAAGTCAATACCAACTGACTAAAACATGCTCCAGGAACATGTAACAAATAAAACCAAACATACTCTATTGATCCAAACATGTCGGAAGTGTCCAAAAGGTAGTCCCTTCTGTCGGTAACACTAGATCTTCTACTGGTAACTAAAACCTATCTACCAGTAACCAACCATAACAGCTAGTGTTGACATCAGTGAAAAAACATTAGTGAAACACATAATAAATTCCTCCATATTGCCATCAATCTCCCCATAATCAATTCTTCCATATTGCCAACAAGCTAAACATTACCCTGCTCCTCGGCCTCGGGTCTAGTACCAAGTCGAGCTAACACCTCGTAGAACATTCAGCACATCTTATCCCTTTTGAAAACTTGTTGGACAATATGTTTCTCACTATGTTGGCTAACCTCCCTATGCTCACTCTGGTGAATAGACTGAACTTTCTCAACACTCTCATGAGTATGTTGTGGTGAAAGTGGTGTAGGGGAACCTCTTCAACAAGCCATTCATGGATTAGAGGATGAGGATTAGGATCATAGGATCATTTTGAATGTCTTTTGTTTATGCATTTTCATGTTTTGAATAAGGACCCCACCTTGTAAACCAATGTCCCAAATTAGGCATCCCGATAAGACAATTTGGACAATTTCGTAAATAGGGGGAGAATGATGTTTGTTTTGATGTTTTGAAGGATTTTAGGGTGTGTAGGTGGTGTTTGGTTGATCCAAGTTGTGTGGGTCCCAAACTTGTTTTGCTTGACAACTTTTGTCAAAAGTGCAACATTTCGAAAATGCAACTTTTGTAAGCAAAATTGCAACATTTTGAATTTTGATTGATGTAAGCCACTCAATGGATCCAACCTCTTCAAAATTAAGTTGCAAACCATTTGGAGAAGGTGTATATACCTTTTGGACATGATTCCCAAGGTTCGAGTTGCTGGCGATTGAAGTTTGGAAGCATAATAAGACATAAACCTGAGTTTTTTTCCTGAAAAATCTGATCTTGTTGTTGTTTGTATGTCATTGTACAGATTGAATCTGAAAAATTTGTTCATGGAGTAGATAAAGGATTGAGTGACCTTTTATTTTGTGGTGGTTTGAGGTTTTAGTCCTATGTGAGCAGTGAGAACCCCTCGGTTTCCTGACTATAACCGAGAAAACCAAGGTTTGGCTAGGGTTTCGCCAAATAATCGCCATATCTTGCATATCACCCATCTAGAAGTTGTTTCCTTTGGTGGAATGCAATATTGGATAGTGTAATTTAAGATTTCCATGGGTATTTTCAAGGGAGGCTTTGTTGTGAAGAGCACAAAGCAAACCTAGGTAGGCATCTCCATGTGACTACCTTGGACAAAATTAGGACAGTCACCCTAAAATCTCATAGAGGTGGAATCTAGGCATGCAAACCTAGAATTAGAGGTTATTTTTGATTCCCCACATTCTCTTGAAGTTGTTTTGGTGGTTTAGAGTCTATAAATTGGAGTTTCTTTGTAATTTGAAGACTATTAGCCCTAATTAGGCCTCTAGGCTTCTAAAAGGTTAAAACCCTTAGATTTCAGATCTTGCCAATCCCTTTTGGGGATAAGTGTAACTTCATAAAGGGTACTTGGAATGGTAAATAGTTTGCTTGGTTGAGTTAAATATTTTGGAGTTAAGGGAAAAATACTTGGTTCTCAGGGATACTAGCCAAGGGGGTAGGTTTCCAAAGGAAGTATAGGGCATTGGTGCCAAAGCCTAAAACCAATGTTTGGAATAGTTCCTAGGTGTCATGATTGACCAAATCCAAGGCCCCCAAGAGAAAGAGTCATGGAGAGGCATGTTAGATATGTTGAAGCCATTTACTCATTTTGAGTAGGTGCTAGTCTTGAGGAGTTGAGAGTAGTTCAAACCCTTAAGGTGTGGAGTTTTTTCTATAGGATCCTTGCTATCTTTTGAAGGGTCTAAACCAAACCTTTTGGACCTATCCCTACGTGTGAGAAGGGCTCTGCATCAAGTGGTATCAGAGCTTAGGAGTGTCCTTTGGACCGAAGAAGTAGACAAGATGTCAGAGGAAGAAGGATCCCAAGATCTCCCATCAAGGATGACCAATGTTGAGTTGGTCGCCCTGGTGAAGAAGTAGATGGTAGAGAGAAGAGTAGTTAGGGTTTAGAATCAAGCCTTGAGAAATTAAATAAACCAGTTGACGGGCAAAGTGGAGAGGGGAGAGAGAGACTCTAGAGGAGTTGAAGAAGGGAATGAAGAGGAGATCCCTAGGCAGGAAGAACCAGAGGTTCCTATATACCAGATACCCCTGATGAATGTCCCTAAGTCCATGGAAAGGAGAATAATGGATATGAAGTTGGATTTGCCAGTGTTTGTAGGTAAGATAGAACCTGATATAGTGATGGAGTGGATAGACTCCTTGGATAATTTCTTTGAGAGTGAAGACATACCAGATCACCAAAGGGTGAAAATGGCCCAATCCAAAATGAAAGGGGCTGCACTAACTTGGTGGTCTTTCATCCAAGATGAGAGGGTGAAAGAGGGGAAGAGAAGAGTTGCTACTTGGAAGAAGATGATGGCTTTGGTGAAGGAAGCCTATGTTCCAGTGGAATATAATGTCCAATTGCACAAGAGGAGACAAAACTTTAAGTAGAAGGAGATGGATGTGAGTTCCTACATAGAGGAATTCATGAAGTTGTGTGAAGATCAAAGTAAAGGAGAGTGAGGATGAAAAAGTGGCGAGATATCTCAATGGAATGAGATTTTCCATCCAAGAAGATTTGAATCTCCAAACCTCGAAGACAGTCCAAAAATGTTTTTAGTTGGCACTTAAGGTGGAGGAGAAGCTAAAGAGAAGGTAGGAACAAAATAGCAGAGGCAAAGGGAGACAAAAAAGAGAGGGAAGAATCCCTTTCAGAGGCAAAGGAAATGGTTTTGGATACCAAGGTGAGTCTAATCAAGAAGGCACCAGAGGAGAGAGTAGTTACAACCAAGGAGAAGACTACAATCAAAGAGGGAACTTTAGGGGAAAAATACCATCCTCTAGAGGAATATCCCATGGCAGAGGACCTCCTAGATGTTACAACTACAACCAAGAGGGGCACATGGCCAATAGGTGTCTGGAGAAGGCTACAAGCTCCATGGGAAAAAGGAGGAGCAACTTGGTGCAGGAATTTGATTGCCAAAGTGTGGCAAGTGAATACACCTAACAAAGTGTCAATGATCTTGATAGATATGGCTACCCTAAAAGAGGAGAGGCTTTGATGATGAGGAGAGAAGTGACCACTGTTATCAATGTTTAAGAAATGGGTTTTCTTTTCCCATGATTGGCTATGTTTTGAAATTTTTGGGTCAGGTAAGCTATTAGTTGCTTCAAATCTGTTCTAGGTCTTTAAGGGTTAAGGGTTTAGTTCTTAATCGCTCAAATGTCTGATAAAAAACCCTATGGCTTCTATTTCTGCATTACTTTATTCACTTAAGTAATGGGTCTCTAAGTCATGTAAAGTGTCCCCGCCTTGTTACTTGCCTAGGCGGTCTCTAATTAATTGAAAAAAATTATGCCTATCGCTTATGCCTTTTCCTAAATGTTGTCGGGTCCTGTAAGTGTCGTGCAACTCTTAGATTAATCTATACCTTTCACTGTTTCATTAGGTGAAGTTGCAAGTGCATTAAGCTATGTGAAATAGTGAAAAGCAAAAGCAGGCTTGACTGTGTGTATTGGTGGCCAGCTTAACGAGACCCCATCTCATTTCGAATCCAATGGCTCGTGTTGATTCACAGCTGAAATAAGCAAGTAAGTTACATTTCGTGAAATGGTGAAGAGGTTTGGCGGGACCCAGCAGTGAAGACTTTTCCATGGCTAAAAGGCGATCAAGTTTAAAAGAAATTGATGACTCTTGTTGTTTCGCGGCCAAGAGATGCTCACAGTTTATTCTTCACGAAATAGCGAAAGGTTTTTGGGCCTGGGCAAAAGAGGTTCCTAAAAGGCATAATAGACGTGTAGGTCCCCGAGATCTAATGGCTAGCATAGTTTCGCAGGAGGAAGGTGCTCACAAGATAGCTTTCGCGAAATGGCAAAATGACATGGCATTCCAAGCGGGAAGTCTAGCTAGCTGAGATAACAAGTAAGAAGTTGACACATCAGTTCAGGGATGACCGAATCCTTGGTGGATAAAGTTGAGTTAGAAGACCTACATCTGCCATTTTAAGTAGGTTGTTAAGTATCATGCAAGTTCTTGAGATCTGACGGCTCACGTAAATTCGCGAAGGTAAGATGCTAGTACTTTAAGGCCTGCGAAATGGTGAAAGAGCTAGTGGGCCCAAAGGACAGGTAAGGCATAAAGGTAAAAGATGATCAACTCTGTTTTGATCCAAGGGTTCTTGTTATTTCATGGCTACAAACCAACCGAAGATTAAGGCCCGTGAAATGGCGAAAGACAAAAAGGGGTTCTATCCAGCATGACATGGAATGACATTTACAGTTTCTTGTGGGGCTCAATGGTGATGTGTCAGATGACACGTGGTTTTAAAAAGAAATTAAGGGCCCCCCTATGTGTAACCGATGGTTATGTGGGAATGTTGAAGTACGACACGTGGCTGACTCAGAACTAAACCCGAAGGAGCTTCTAGGGCTAATGGCCGAGTGCCACGTGGCCTTTGTTAACCGGTAAACAAGTGGGGTATGTAATACCCGGATGAAGGTCCCACTTAAAAGGTGTTCATCTCAAGATTGATCCAATGCTTCTCGTTGTTTCACAACCCAAAGATGGAAGCAGATTAACCCCTATGAAATAGCGAAAACCGTTAGCCGTCAAGATGAGTCGCAGTTAGTTAAATGGGTTGACGGTCCCAGTCAGAGTTAAAGGCCAAGCGGTTAGAGTTCTATCTAACACTTGGTGTAGCTTCGCTAAAGGAAAATGCTTGAGGGTTAAAGCCCGTGAAGTGGCGAAAAGATTTTTAACTCGTTGCCGGATGAGGAAAGGTAAAAGGGTAAAGGCAGTGCAAGTTTGATATGATCTAATAGCCAGCGCAGTTTCGCTAGATGAACGTGTGAGGATGTTACGCTTTGCGAAATGGAGAAAGAGAGAAAAAAAATACACAAGTGTGTTATGACCCGTTGGAGCGAAATTTTTGAATTCTTCTATGAATTCAATTCTGAAGGGACGACCGAAGCATGCGGTATCAATGTTGCAGTTAAGAGCATGACTACCATATATGATCTCGTATCAATTGAATGAAGACATCATTTTGAAGAGCTGTTGCAGAGAAGCGGGTGCAGAATAGATTTTTTCAGGTGTAGAGAAGAATTCTTCGAGCCAAGAATAGGTTCTCTTGTACTCTTTCTTAGCAATTACTTGACAATTTGTTTAAATTGGGGTTTTGATCTATTACAGAACTGTGTGGTTAGTAATTAAGTTGCTTGCCTAGTAATTTTAAGATGGCACCTAAAAGGGAGTTCTCAAGAAAGGTTAATTACCAAGAGAGGGCAATTTGTGATGATTTCCTAGAACAGTTGACCTTTTCAACTAATGTGGTAGCTAAGGTAAAAGAATTAGTGTCAAGAGATCCTCGCCTGAAAATAGGAGAAGGATTGTACGTCAAAGGCAATTGGCTTAGAGACCCACAAATAGGATTATCTTGGTTGGGTCTTTTCAAGGTCAGATTTGGCATGAGACATTCCCCAGCCCCAATGAACAGTGTTTGGGAGTTAGATGTAGGAAAATTGGTAGTTCCTAGAGTGTTCATAGATGTGGACCTTCTAACTTAGGTTGTACACAATTATGACCCTACTACAAAGAGTATTAGGGACATAAATGGAAAAACCCTCATTCAGATTAATAATGAGGAGTTCAGAAATGCTTTTGGGCTTAGTGAATTTTCCAATTTTTTAGAACCCATCAATTTTAAATCACTAGCTCAGGTTTACAATGCACAAATAAATCACCTTAGGAGTGGGCCTCTTAAAGAAATCTTTGTGAAGATAGGTGGATTAACAGTTGTAGGACCCAATACTATGGAGCCTTTCTCCTTAAATCCATTCACCCTTAGAGCCAAGGGATTATACTAGTTGTATACACCTAAAAATGGTTTGGAGATAATTAATTAAATAAGCAATTATTTAATTAATCCCTCCTCCCCAATTTAATTGAATTCACTAAGCAATTTGATTAAATCTCTCTTTCATCTACTTATTAATAAATCTAAGGATTTATTAAATAGGTTCATTTCATCCCCTTTAATTAATTAATTCCCCCATCCAAAATCATTTCTTCTAAATTCCCTAATTAATTAAAACAAATCATCAATGAGTTGTTGAGATAAATTAGCCATTTTCCTAATATTTGAATTTCTAAATTCAAATTCTCCTAACTTCTACCACTCCTAAACCTAACCATTCCTAAACCTAACCCATTCTACCTACCACCTTGTCCCCTTTCATCCAACATCTTCTAGAACCTTTGTGACACTTGTCACTAAGTGTTCCCTTTAATCCAACTCCCTTTGCCAACCTCCTCCAATTTAACCATTGATATCTTCAGATCAATCTCAACTGTTGATTCATGCCAACTCACCCCTAGCCTTGGAAAATAATATAAATAGACCCTACTTTGGAGAACAAATGGCCAATTCACGAATTCATCCACTTCACTAATTCATGCTCAATTTTAGCTCATTTGCATTGTTACTATAGGCATCTAGCTTATAGTTTATCAGTTTTAGCAATGTTATCATGCTCATTTCAGCTTAACTCTTAGCTTAATCATGCTATCATGCTAGATCATGCATCTTAATCATTCAAATCCTCCATCTAAGTGTAGTCAAGTCACTGGAATTTGTATACTAAGATCTGAGAGCAAAATTCATACTCGCATTTACTAGGAGGCAATAAGTTGATTAGCTATGGTTTTAGTTTTCATTGGTTTAATCTACTAACCATGCTTGCAATGATTTATTGAGTGCATTGTGTTTGCAGGTACAGGTACACTTCATAGAGAACGACATTTTGGCGGCCACCGTGGGGCCGAAATCATCATTTTCAGCCTCCCAAGCTTCCTCAAACTTCATCTCTGCCGGATCAGAATCAGATTGTCATACGAGTTGCCTTTCTGGCTCGTACGAACTTCCTTTTAATCTCGGATGACACCTCATCCTGACTCATACGAGGTATAAATCTGTGTCGTACGAGGTTTTATATTTCAAATTCTTTACTCGTACTAGCTATAAATTTGTGTCGTACAAGATTTTGTAATGAAAATTCTTTACTTGTACTAGCTTCATCCTGACTCGTACGAGCTTCATTTCATTGTCGTACAAGAGATAAATATGTTTCGTACGAATTTATGGCTGTTAAATGTTATGTCGTACGAGTCAATTTTGGTCCCTGTGCGAGATCTAATCATTTGTCGTTCTGTCTGATAAATCATTTCGTACGAGTTTCTACATCTGTGATTTTTTTTGAAAAAACTGCAAATTAGAATGCTCAAATTTGTCTATACATCAGTAATCTGCATTTTGAAGGCTTTCTGGTCATTTTTAGCCCCTGAAAAGTGCATCTAGAACTCTAGGAGACCTTTCCAACGAGGTAAACGGCTTGTAATTTCGAGTCCCGAGCAGCAAGTTATGCCTATTTGAAGTTAGGCTAAAATTTCATATAATTTTTCTGAAAATTTCATAGTTTGATCACTAATGCTAATCTTGTTATGTCTATGAGATGTTTGCAACCTAACTCTTTTCTTGCAGATACGCTTGTCAAAGACAAATTCAAAACACAATCATGACTACTAATGGATCTATTTTGTAGGTTGCCTAAGGATTCAACAAAAACTTTGTGTATTCTTTAAGATTTTTAGGCACATTTCAATTTGGGCTTAAAGAAATGAACTATCATGTCTTATGTGCTTGTGATGTATGCTCTCACCTTCCTTAGGTGATCAGAAAGCTAGACTCATCTTTTTGCTTTCAATATTGCATACCTTTAGCAGGCCTGTCATAGTGGGAAAAAGTAATCACCCTATGAGAATGACCCAAGTGAGTACAACTAGATCTGAGCATTCCAACTCACTATAATAAATAGGTCTTTCATGATTAAAGTCTCAGAGGATGGGATTATTTGATTTTTCTCTTTGAGATCTCTCATATCGGGCATTTTGTAGGGCCTCACGGTCTCAATCACGTTTATGTGACTACAACTTGTTTCGGTACCTTGTTGGGCTGTAGGCCTCAATCACGCTTGCGTGACTTCAAGGGGTAATTTCAAATGGAATTCCTGACTAAGAACTATAAAAATAGAAGCTACCCTATTCACCTCTGAAAGGGTGATAATATTTGTGCAAGAGAGATAGTAACTCTCCCAAGACACTTGCCATATCGTGCCCCCATTAGCATTTGGAGTCGGATAATATGGCGTTGAGAATCCATTGCATGAGACTTAGTGGCTGTATTCTGATTAACTATTGGGTGTGTACCTAAGTCAGCAAGCAAAGGTTTTCATTCTCAGCCAACTTCCTTAGGGTTTAGCTTGATTGAGAGTCATGTATCACATCATGTGTTTGCTATGTATTCATCCCTAAAATTGAAAAATCAAACACTTAAAACTAGAAAACCAAAGTAAAACATCAAAATTTCGTGATCCAAACTCAAACAAGCAAACAATTTTTATCACTGTTCAAATACCCATCGTACAAGTCAAAAGTCTCTGTCATATTTCTTGATCCTCTATCGTACGAGTCAGGAGTCTCTGCCGTATTGCTTGATCTTCTGTCATACGAGTCAAGGTTCTATGTCGTACGAAAAATTGTTGTTCACATGAAGTCACTAGTCTGTCATTTTGTCTTGTATCTCTTGTCATCCTATGTTGCATAATCTATCATACGAAACTCTGCATTTGTTACTCCAGAATTGTGTCTTACATGCCTGGTTTCAGCTTTGTCATTTCTGCCTGATCAATTTACAGTAAGCATAAACACATGTTATCTGTCAATCTGTGCTTAAATTGTCTGCTTGGTTTTCTTGGTCAAGTTAACACTCTTCAAAATCAGAATCTAGAACATAAACACCTTAAGATTTTCAAAGTGCTTACCCCCAACAAGTTCAAGATCTAAACATTTCAAAGTGCATTATCACTCTCTTTGATAAACTGATCACTCAAACATAGTTTCTCATTAGGATCAATCATCCTTTATCACAAAACTAAAACGTTTGATTAGGATAACCTTGTCCCACATCGTAGGATAGATCGTTCCTACTGGACTTGGTTCTTATCAATCATCATCATTGCACTCTTAAACCAAAGATCAAAAACTTGCAAACTTTTAAACACTTGAATCCTCTTTTAAGTGTCATATCACTCTATGGCCTTGAAATTGACTATTGATCACTTACCAAAACAACCTTTAAATAATCAAATCTTAGAACAATATCAAACACAATGCCCATTTTAACAAGAGAGCAGAGACATAAGATTGCTAAAACATTTGCAATAGCTAAAAATCATACCGACATGACATATCAAAGCAAAACACAAGAAGAACACATGAAAAACCAACATATCAGAGAAATCAAACAAGTTCAATATAAGAATCCAACTACGTCAAAACCTACCAATGACTCAAATACATCTCAAAAGAAAGGTGGCTCTTTTATGCACCTCTTAAAGAGATCCCTAAAGGATTTGGGTAAAGAAGATCAAAATCGTGCACCCATGTCTAACAATGATCCATCCATCCATAAGAAAATTGACTCTCCAAAGGCATCTATTCCTACACCTCTTGAAAGCTTGCAAGAACCTTCCATAGCATCCTTGCCAAATGATACATCCAAAGATGAAGTTCCCCAAGCGATATCCAGGATTGCCATCAAACCTACTTCAGAGGATCCTATTCAAAGCTCATATCCTACATATCCAAGCATTAATTCATTGCAAAATCCCCATAGCGCTTCCTCGCAAATTGAAGTCCTCATTCATAGAACGCTTGTTAAACGTGTCCTAATAGATGGGGGAGCTAGCTTGAACATTTGCTCTATGAATCTTGTCTGTGCTCTAGGCTATTTAGAAGATGCAGTTGATCCCCAGAAAAAGATAAAAATCAAAACACATAATGGAGAAGAGCATTCATCTAAAGGAATGGTGATATTACCCATCACAGTGGGACCTTTGCAGAAGGACACAACATGCCAAGTTCTAGACTTTGACCTACCATACAATATACTCCTGGGGAGACCATGGATATAGGATATACAAGCTATACCATCAACAGGTCATCAGTACTTAAAGTTTCCATATAATGGAAAAGAAATCACAATATCAACAGAATCAAATCCATTGCAGTGTTGTAATAATATGAAATCAGCTCAAGAGGTCATTGTTTCACATAGCAAAGAGGCAGCATATTCAAGCACACAATCCAAGGAACAATCATTTGCATCAATTTTGTCAAACATGGAAAAACAAATGCAGCTAAAAGATCAAGGAAATGGAGAATATTTTCTATCATGGACAAACAAACAAGAGCAACTTCAAATTGAGAGGGAAGAAGAAGCAGATATAGTAGTCGATGTAGTTCACACGTATGCAGAACAAACATTAGGAACTAGCCTACTTGAATCAGAATCACATGCGACTGACATGGACTTAACCAAGGACGATCAAGATTTTCTTATGCGAGGTCATTTTGACGAGAGTATCGTTCTAGACATCGACATACATACTGAAAGCTCTGACATCTCTATAATGACCCCTAATATCTTTGAAGCTATTCAACCTGAAGATCCTTTATCCTTAAGCTATCCTGAACCTATGGACTGGGAAAATGAAGGACATACCACCAATGATACCTTACCTAATGACCATGCCATATCCTTATATCTTGATGAAATCGAACCCGCAACAACTTTCACCAGGGATTCTGCTAACGTATCTTCAAGTCCAATGGATGCCAAATCTCCTAGTCGCAAAAATGAAAATAAAGAAAAGAATATCAGGTATAATGTTGAAAACCATTTATTGACAACATTAGACCGTGAAAAAGTAAAAATAAAGGACGTATCTAATGGTGAAAACCTCCTCGAGGCACCGGAAGATGGGAGATTTGACACCTTACCTATGTATTATCAAGAGAAGTCATCTATCCTAATAGAACCAGCAGAGGCAACTATCATTGGCACAACTGATCTACATCCAACAACAATCTCTTTATTAGAACTAGCAAGACAAAAATAATTGAAACCATTCAAAAGATGGCAAGTCAATTTTACCTGTTCATATACAGACATTCTGAGGTTTGATCCATATCTTACAATACATCATCTGAATATCGGTCTAGGAGAAGATATCAATAATGAAACACATCATGGATCAAGAGCAAGCATCAATAATGAAACACATCATGGATCAAGAGAAAGCATCAATAATGGAACACATCAGGGATCAAGAGAAAACATCAATAGAAGAACAAAACATAAATCAGAAGCAGGTATTCTATTCATCAAAATGGCTATAAAATGGAATATTAAACAACTTAAAGTCTTGGAGACTCTCAGCTTGTCATTAATCAAATCAATGACGACTATCAAACCAAAGATGACAAACTCATGCCTTACAAAAAGATGGTGGATGATTTCAAGAAATACTTTGTAGAAATAACTTTTGAACAGATTCCAAGAAATGATAACAAAGTAGCAGATGCCATGGCTACACTTGCTTCTCTATTAAAGACACAAGAAAATCAAGAACGTTATGAATTCCTGGTTGAAGAGTTGTTTCATCCCGCCTATAATTGTCCTGATTCCCAAACCATCTATCAACTCATTGGACATGATTCCTCTCGCTATGGCCAAACTTACACATACTTAAAAGATAATATCTAACCTCCTGACTTATCCAAAAACCAAAAGAGAAACTTTATTTGTCAATCCTCTCATTTTACTCTCGTCGCAGATACCCTGTACAAACGAGGTCTAGACGGTACTCTCTTAAGATGTCTTGAACAAGAAGAATCTGAGAAGGCCTTACATGAAGTCCATAATGGCATTTGTGGCACTCATTCAAGTGGTCTTACCCTTTCAAAGAAACGCATATGCTTGGGATACTATTGGCCGACTATGGAACGAGATTCTTTTAAGATAGCCAGAACATGCAAACAATGTCAAATCCATGGGAAATTGATTCATGCACTAGCACAAGAACTACATGCTTTAGCAACATCTTGGCCTTTTTGTCAATGGGGACTTGATCTAGTAGGAAAGATAAATCCTTCTTCATCTAATGGACACAAATTCATCCTATTAGCTACTGAATATTTCACAAAATGGATTGAAGCAGTACCTCTCATCAACATCACAGGAAAACAAATTGCTACATTTATCTTGAATTATATCATTTGTTGCTATGGAATACCAATGACCATTATCACTGATAATGGGCAACCATTCAAGAATCAAGATGTACAAGAGTTATGTGAGAAGTTCAAAATCTAGGACAAATTCTCCACACCATATTATCCACAGGGAAATGGGCAGGCAGAAGCATCTAACAAAACTATCCTAAAAATTCTTAAAAAGATAGTGAATGATGCTGGGAAAAATTGGCATATCCAACTAAACCCTTCTCTATGGGCTTACCGCACCAGTATCCGCACACTAACAGGTGCCACACCTTTCTCTCTTGTATATGGATCAGAAGCCATATTGCCAATCGAAGTAGAGATACCTTCTCTATGTGTGTCACTAAAAGGACTCATCCCAGATGAAGAACAAAGAGTATCTAGACTGCAAGAGTTAGAACTAATCCATGAACGCAGACACAACGCCTTTGATCATCTAAAGGTATATCAACAAAGAATGTGTCGGAGCTATAATCATAAGGTTAAACCAAGAATCTTTCAAGTTGGAGAACTAGTGCTAAAGATCAATCCATGCAATCAGGCAGATCGAGAAAAGAAAGGCAAATTTGAACCAAACTGGTTAGGTCCATTTGTGGTCACAACAGTATTTGGATCAGGAGCATATCAGCTATCAATACAGAACAAAGATCAACTCGAGGAACCCATCAATACCAAGCATCTGCAGAAATTCTATGTCTGGAAAACCAGAAAGAAAAAATCAAAAACAGTGAAAATCAGAAGAAAAAAATCAAAAACAGTGAAAAATCAAAGGAAAAACTAAAAAATAGTGAAAAATCAGAGAAAAAAATCAAAAACAGTGAAAAATCAGAAAAAATCAAAAACAGTGAAAAATCAGAAAAAATAAAAAATAGTGAAAAATCAGAAAAATCCTAAAAAGGGAAAAAGCAAAAAAATCCTAAAAAGTGAAAAATAAAAAAATAAAAAAAGAATCAAATATCAGAAAAAGTGCAATAAAAATAGATGGTGAAAACCTGGCAAATAGGCGCTATCTATCTGCTAGCTCTTCCATCTATTAGTTCATGCATTCTTTCTGCTTGCATTCATTTTTCATCAGCATTGATCATCATGAAGCCTTTATACATACACAGACATCCCATGTGGCTTCTTACCATGGTTTGGATCATTGGATATATCATAACAACATTGTTTCTGGGCTTGGGGAAAAATCCTACACCTAGCTGGGGGCAAACTCTTGATCATTTTGAGCTTAATCAAACAAGTAGAACAAACAGTTAGACAACTCTTATCAAGTGAAAACTGAGACACATCCAACATTGAACACAAGATCAAACTATCAACTATCAAGCTATCATGAAATCAATCTAAGCACATCACACACTTGTCAGTGGATAATATCTTTTTGGCTAATGATTGTAACATGATTGCTCAACTTTTCTATATTTCTTTTCATAATCATGATTTCTGAGTTACTCTAGGATGTCATTGACTAGAGGAACAAGGAAGAAACATGATATTTTTCTTGTCTAATTTCTGAAAATTAATCATTAATATGTGCAAATTTGTCTCGTGACATGATCATTAGAATATCATTGAAGACATTTCCGATTTGCGTATTGAAATGATTAATACTGTCTGTTTTACGCAAACAACACTCAGGTCATCTCGGTTCAATTATACCTCGATGCTTGTGTTAACTTGCTATATCAAAATCCAAGAAAGAAGTGCTTAGGTCATCATGGTTTAATTATACCATCGATGTTTGCACTTACTTCCCACATTTCAAAAGCTCAATGATGACAAAAATGCAAAATAATCTAGTGACTAGTCTGGTCGTAGCTTTGCATTTCATTTGCATTTTAGTTTGCATTTCATTCTTGCATGGATCCCAAAAGCTCCTTTTATCCAAGGTCAAATCTATCGCAAGAATCATCAAAGTATCATCAAAAGTGTATACATAATCAGAATGATGATTCATATCTCTCCAGATATTGTCAACTCAGCAAAAATCTTATGCTATCTTCCTCAACAGAATCAACATCAGCATATCCAAAAATTTCTGCAACTTGATATCAACAAAATGACAGTTCTTTATCTAATCAATCTTATCAAATCAAATCAATCAATCAAACATAATCAATTTTATTACGTCTTATACAAGATGAATCCTTCCTGACACCAGACAAATTGATTCTGACTCATGTCTTATACAGGATGTATCCTTCCTGAAACTAGACGTGATCATCAATGTCTTATACAAGATGAATCCTTCCTGAAACCAGACGTTATGATCATTAATGTCTTATACAGGATGAATCCTTCTTGAAACCAGACTGGATCTAATCAATCAAGATTTTTCAATCTTACCGATCTAGGCAATCAAGCTAATCGAAGACCTCACACTTTCATCAAACAATAGTTGTAGAAATCAAATCAAATCTATCGGGATATCAATCTCGCAAATACTCCAAAGATCAATTATCTCAATTGATCTCCTGAGGGGGCATCATTATACCGGAATTTAGCAATCAAGAGCTGGGGCATCCTATCAAATCAATACCATCATCAAAATGAGATTATTCTTTGAATCAACACGTCATCACAGCTCGCTTCAAAGAGGGGCAAAATGTATACACCTAAAAATGGTCTGAAGATAATTAATTAAATAAGCAATTATTTAATTAATCCCTCTTCCCCAATTTAATTGAATTCACTGAGCAATTTGATTAAATCTCTCTTTCATCTACTTATTAATAAATCTAAGGATTGATTAAATAGGTTCATTTCATCCCCTTTAATTAATTAATTCAAATTAATTAATTCCCCCATCCAAAATCATTTCTTCTAAATCCTCTAATTAATTAAAACAAATCATCAATGAGTTGTTGAGATTAATTAGCAATTTTCCTAATAATTGAATTTCTAAATTCAAATTCTCCTAACTTCTACCACTCCTAAACCTAACCATTCCTAAACCTAACCCATTCTACCTACCATCTTGTCCCCTTTCATCCAACATCTTCTAGAACCTTTGTGACACTTGTCACTAAGTGTTCCCTTTAATCCAACTCCCTTTGCCAACCTCCTCCAATTTAACCATTGATATCTTCAGATAAATCTCAACCGTTGATTCATGCCAACTCACCCCTAGCCTTGGAAAATCCTATAAATAGACCCTATTTTGGAGAACAAATGGCCAATTCACGAATTCATCCACTTCACTAATTCATGCTCAATTTTAGCTCATTTGCATTATTACTATAGACATCTAGCTTATAGTTTATCAGTTTTAGCAATGTTATCATGCTCATTTCAGCTTAACTCTTAGCTTAATCATGCTAGGATAATCATGAATTCATATAGCTTAATCATGCTATCATGCTAGATCATGCATCTTAATCATTCAAATCTTCCATCTAAGTGTAGTCAAGTCACTATAATTTGCATACTAAGATCTAAGAGCAAAATTCATACTCGCATTTACTAGGAGGCAATAAGTCGATTAGCTATGGTTTTACTTTTCATTGATTTAATCTACTAACCATGCTTGCAATGATTTATTGAGTGCATTGTGTTTGCAGGTATAGGTACACTTCACAGAGCATGACACTGGTCACTCTGCCAAATTTTAGGAGAGGATGCTGAGGTAAACATGCCAACTCATTACATGTTAATGATTGCTCAAATTTTGAATCCTTCTCTAGCAGTGACCTTTGATTATGCTTCCTATGTTATTGATGCCATCCATGAAGGCTTGATAGGGATAAAGAATGGGAAAGTGGATAGGCCTTTTGGATTGTACTCCCTCATGCACTTATTTTTTTTCAAGGGAGGTGACTATTTTGCAAATGGAATGGATCTTGTGAAAGAAAAGGATGGAGAGAAGATGCCAATTCAATTATGGAGTACAATGCTTTTATGGGACAGAGAAGATGCTAGCTACTTGAGATTTGATAAGTGCTTTCCATCCAAGATTAGGACTCTTATATGTTCAGAGAATCCAAGAGTCCCTAAGGTTCTTTTGGAATTCATTAGGCCAAAAGAGTTTGCTGAAAATATTAAAATTGTCCACAATTGGGGTGATATGTACTTATACCCTGTCTCCACAATTTTTCAGAGTGTATGGTTTCAGAGGCACTCCATTTTTGTTGCCATATCAGGTCCCTCTTAAAGTAGGAATTGTAGAAGTTCTCAGGCAGATTGGTGGCATGCAAGAGGTAGAGCTAACAGGTAGAGGTAAAGGGACCATTTTACCTACAATAACTATAGCTCATCAGTTTGTAATAACTAATGAGGGCTGGAAGTGCTTTGAAGATTTCCTTCAATCATACCATTTATCAACTGCAGTATCAAGGTGTGCTGACCCTAAAGATTTCTTCAATGACATGTTCAGAAAGAGGGCAGTATGCAGAGGTAGACTTCACCAATTCCAGTTCCCTGAAGACCTTATCAGGAATGAGTTTGATTTGGATGAGCAAGAGCTAAGGAAAGAAAAGTGGGTGGCCTATAAGAAGGCCCTTGATTTTGTGCACCAATTTGACACCAGCTATGACCCCTTGTCCAGTTTCCACTCCTTTGAAGAAAAGGTAAAATTCTTAATTCTTTGTTTTGAAGATGTAATGCAGACATTGAAAGAAAAGAGGGAGGTTGTGATTAAGAACAACCATGAGAAAGAAATACTAGTTTTAACTAGGTCTACATCTGCCAAAGCAATCCCTCCAGGTGATTACATGTTACATAAGAAGTCCAACTATAGTGTGTTGATGCCAATGACAGGGGAACCTTCTACCTCAAAAGGAAAGAGGAAGATACAGGATGTCATTGACATTCAAGAGAGCCCAAAGAGGCAAAGAGTGGGAAAGAAAGTACAATATGATGAACCCTTGTATTCCCCATCTCAATCCCCTATTCATATAGGAGATGAACATGAAGTAGTTGAGCAACTGTTATAATTAGGCAGCCTTGGAGAGATAGCCTACACCTATGATGAAGTGGAAGAGGGAATGCGGGAAGAGCCCCTTAATGTTGAGATGAATATAACCACTAGTGAGTTCAAAGGCCAGGAGTTGGATCCTGAGATCAAACAAGCCAGTGAGGATTTCATGGCTGATAATAACTTTGTCACATTAGGAGCTTTCATGCAATTCATATGGAAGCAAAATATTGATCAATTTAATGCTAGATGTGAGAAGAGGAAAGCTGAGCAGCCCCACAAGGATCCGTCTATGGTGGAGGAAGAAATCAAGCAAGAGATGATTACTGAGTTCAAGACCATCACTCCTAAGCAAGGAAGAGACATGGTGGAAAAGGCTGGTGTACTCATTCTCCCTGAATGGGACATAGTAGATGCCTTAGTTTTAGAGGCAGTAAGGAAGGAGACTAAACCTATGGAAGGAGTCACTTTCAGCAAGGATAATGCTGCCCTGGTTATGTGGTCGCTAACAAGAGATGAAAATAGAAAGAATAAAGACACCCCAGGGTCAAGTTACCTTGGAGGTATGATAGTGAAAAGAGTACAAAGCACTGGGGTGGTAGAAGCTGCAAGCACAATCCTAGAAACTGCAAAATTCAGTGTTGCAGTGGTAGAGAAAGAAGCAAAAGAAAAGGCAGATCTCCAAGTTAAGTTGGAGATAGTTTTAAAAGCTTATAACAGTATCAAGGAAGAGGTAAGGGGTAAAGATAGCATCATTGCCAAGCTACAAAGCCAGTTGGTAGGACAATACCATCAAGGTGAGTCCTCAACATTGATGATCACCTCTTAACCTGCAAGGCCTCCACCTACCAGCCCCATTATTGAATTCCCACCATCTCCAGCACCTTCTAGTTCCCAGTTGATTGAGATCGCTCCCCATGAATTGGAGAAGCTAAAACAGGCTCAAGCCCTGTATGCAAAGAAATATGAAGAAAGAGTAAGGGCTACAATTTTGAGTTTTGTTGACACCATAGGGTCCTCACTAATGTACAATAACATGAGTAAGATTTTGGAAATGTGGAATGAGCTAAATGGAGACAAGGTTGTTCTAATGCCTATTTTTGACAAGTGGAAGCCCAGAGAGCAGGATATAGAACTTATTTGTGTATCCTATGATGAGGTAGGGGCTGACCCCATTATTAAATCTACCAATGATATGACAAAGGATTTATTAAAGTTGGCAGAAGGAGTAGATGATGCAGATAGAAAGATCAACTTGTACAAGAAAGAGTACACTGATCAAGTTTTTGAATTACTCCCATGGGGTTTTGCCAGTCCAACACAATTAAAGGACAAACAAATATGGCTTAAGGAATTAGAAGCCTAATTGTCATTGAGAATAAAAGGAATTATTAATTCAGAGGATGCCTCCATATTTATCAAAACAATTGAGGAGATTGAGAAAATCAAATCTCATTATGGTTTTCTGAACTCAGAGGTCAATAAAATGAGGAACTCTTGGAAAAGATTAGCCAAGACAAAATGAAAAGTGGTTAACTTCTCGTGGCCTACTGATGACGTATACTGAGAATGGACAAGAAAATATGCAGTATTGGATGTGGAGCAATTAGAAGATATTGCAAAAGAACAAGTAGAAGAAGCCGTGGATGTTGAAAAAGACTGTTAAGTCCACTCGATTAAGAGATTTTCTGTCACTTCACAAAATAACAGTAATAAAAATCTATCTACAACTTCATATCTAAAATGCTAAAGCAGATTCTTATTTGCTCAATACAATATAGACATAGAACTAATCTTGTCCATCTACTGGGCTTCTATACTCTATTATTCAAACAGGTATTCAAGCTTATGTGCTTGGTATCATTATGTAGCATCCATGTGCATACATTTGCCTGCATGCATTGTTTATCAATATTTCCCTATTTATAAACAATTATCTAACCACTTAATCTCCTTGATCACATTTCCCATGATGAATCATAGCCATCAGATCTTCAAACTTTGACCAGGTTCAATGTATCCTTCGATCTGAAAATGTTTTACCCCACCTTGGAACTTGCATACATTTCTTGGAACTTATGCTAGGGTATTGCTATTCAATCTGAGCTATAGATATTCATGTTGATTTTCCTTTGCCATAGATTCATTAACAAACTTCATGCACGGCATACCAATCATCTAATCAATTCCAGCTCATCAGCTTCCTTCATTAAATAACGCATGTAACCATTTAATGTATTCTATTACAGTTCGGTTACAACTCGGTAATAACTCGATGAATACTAAACTTCACTTGGTAGACATTCTGCCTTCATTAACCGATAGCGATAACCTTAGGGTTTACTGACTAGGTTCTTTGCTTGGTAACATAGTATAGTATTAACCTTACAATTTACAACATATGTATGATGTTAAAACAATCTAAACACCATGATCCCATCATTGTCTGACTCAGTAATAGTTGCCCATTGAATACCTTATTCATCCCCTTATTCATCATATTCTTTCTGTGTCTTTTACCGACATCTTTATACTCTTTAAATCATACTTCTCAAGATATGGCAACATCATACTGAATTAGAAAATCAATTTCTTGACATCAATGACAAAATAATAATATCAAGACAGTAAACATCCTTAATCAGTTATATCCATAATCATCAACAACCTTCTCAATATCCTTATTGAAATGCCAACAATCTCCCATTGTCTGTTATAATGGCAAATGCTAACAATCTCCCCCTTTGGTATTGATGGCAAAACCAATTGATTTTACCTTAAAAAGATTTGGATTGTTGTGATTCTGAAATGCTGAAATGCTCTCTTGTTGTCAATAGACTTCTCCCCCATACATTAGACTTCTCCTATTTTCTTCAGTCTTCTCCCTCCTTTTTTTAATCATCATTTTCAGTCTTTTCAATCAGTCTTCTCCCCCTTATATTAGTCTTCTCCCCCTTTGACAACAATGCCAAAAAGTAAAGAACTAAAACATAATTTCTTCCTGTATGAAGTGATTTCCTGCTGTTGTGTATCAACTGAGTCTCAGTCAGAGCATTTTGTCTTCAATCCCTGTTCTCTATATTGTATCCTGCATTATTTCCTACACACCTTTAGAAAACATCCTAAAGTGTGTAAATCAGCAGCAGCTCTAAAAAGATATTCGATAGAGTCATTGAATTGATGCTTTCACTGAACTCGGTCAGTGAGTAGAAGATAGGGGTAGGACCCCTAACTTACTTCTGAGATATTCAAAAGTGTCCCTTGGTAGTGGCTTGGTAAAGATATCTACTATTTGTTCCTTTGTGCTAACATACTCCAACACCACTTTCTTCTCTTGAGCTTCTTCTCTAAGATAATGATATTTGATAGAGATGTGCTTTGTCTTAGAGTGCATAACAAGATTCTTTGAAATGTTAATGGCACTAGTATTATCATAGAATATAGTTACTGGCTCAGTAACTTTCTCATTTATACCTTCCAATAGTTGTTTGATCCATGCTATGTTGGTACAATTCAATGCTACAGCAATGTATTCAGCTTCTGTTGTTGACTGTGAAACACATCCTTGTTTCTTGCTAAGCCAACTCACTAGTCTTTCTCCTAAGAAGAAAGCTCATCCACTTGTGCTTTTTTTGTCATCAATGTTGCCTGCCCAATCAGCATCAGTATAAACTTTTAAATCAAAATCATTTTCTTTCTGATATACTAAGCCATAATCCTTTGTGCCTTTCAAGTATCTAAAAATTCTTTTGATTGTTGTCATGTGTGTTTCCTTAGGCTCTGCAGAGAATCTTGCAACTATACCTACTGCATGTGTTATTTCTAGTCTACTGTGAACAACATATTGTAGCTTTCCAATCATGGATTGGTAAAGTGTCTCATCAACACATGCAGATTCATCATTCTTTGATAGTTTACAATTGGTAGTCATAGGAGTACTTACTGGTTTTGAATCCTCCATTCCAAATTTCTTCAAGATTTCCTTTATGTACTTGGATTGAGTAATGAAAATTTTATTTTTCATTTGCAGTATCTGTAAACCTATAAAATACTTTATCTCACTGATTAATGACATCTCAAATTCTTTGCTCATTTCATTTCCAAAGTTCTTACATAGAGAGTCATTTCCACAAAATATAATATCATCAACAAATATGGCTGAGATCAGTATTCCATTTTCATCATTCTTCATGTACATATTTCTATTCTCACTTGTCCTTATAAAACCAATCTTAATCAAATAAGAGTGCAATCTTTCATACCATGCTCTAGGTGCTTGTTTCAGACCATATAATGCTTTATTCAATTTACATACCTGATCTTTATTATTGTCTTCAACAAATCCTTCAGGTTGTTCAATAAAAACTGCTTCTTCTAATATTCCATTCAGAAATGCAAATTTGACATCCATTTGATATACCTTGAAGTTTTTGAAAGTAGCATATGCCAACAATGTTCTTACTCCTTCAAGTCTAGCCACAGGTGCAAAAGTTTCACCATAATCAATTCCTTCTTGTTGAGCATAACCTTTACAAACTAGTCTTGCTTTATTTTGAATGACCTCACCTTTTTCATTTATCTTGTTTCTGAAAATCCACTTTGTACCGATTACATTTTTGTCCTTTGGTCTTGGGATTAGTGTCCATGTGTCATTCTTCTTGATTTTTTCAATCTCTTCTGTCATAGCATTTATCCAATCTTCACTGTTAAATGCCTCTTTCACTATTCTCGATTCAAATTCAGATATCAGACATGTGTTCTGTCTCAGTTTGTTCCTTGTCATCACTTGATCATTCTTATCTCCTATAATCTGACTTGGTGAATGATGTCTTCTAACATACTTGGCTAATACAAGCTCGGTAGGCTCCGTATGATCTTCTTCATCATTCAGTAATTGGATATTCTCTTCATTTTCTTCAACAGTTTTCTCGATAAAACTTGTCAGTTGAACATAGACAAATTCATCATAATCTTTTGGTTCTTTGGAATTTCCTTCATCATTTCTTTCTACAAATTCATCAATTTTCACATTTGAACTTTCTACTATTTTGTTAGATGATTTGCTCAGACATTTAAATGCTTTGCTTCTAGAAGAATAACCTAGAAATGTTCCTTCTTCACTTTTCTAATCAAACTTGCCATTTCTATCATCTTTGTGTACATAGCATCTACTTTCAAAGATTTTAAAATAACTTACATTAGGTTTCTTATCATACCAGATTTCATATGGTGTCTTCAAAGTACCTTTCTTTAGTTGTACTCGGTTCAAGGTGTAACCTACTGTGCTTATTGCTTCTCTCTACAATGTTTGTGGCACTTTCTTTTTAATCATCAAGGTTCTAGCACAATCCACAATAGATATGTTTCTTCTCTCAGCTATTCCATTCCGCTATGGAGTTTTCAGTGCAGAGACTTGTCTTTTAATACCATGATCATTGCAGAATAAGTTGAACTCATCAGATGTGAACTCTCCTCCTCTATCTGATCTAAGACATTTCAGTTGTCTTCCTTTTTCATTTTCAACTCTTGCCTTGTACCATTTAAACATTTGAAAAGCTTCTGATTTTTCTTTTAAAAACATAACTGACATCATCCTTGAATAGTCATCCACAAATAATATGAAATATTTATCACCATAATAACTTTGAACTTTCATAGGACCACAAAGATCAGTGTGCACAAGATCTAAAATTCCCTTAGAAGTGTAAGATTTACTTGTAAAGCTTGATCTTGCCATCTTACCCATCTAGCATCATCAACACATAGCATTCTCAGGTTTTTCAAGACTTGGTAGACCTCTTACTCGGTGCTTCTTACTTACTTTGATCAGATTATCAAAATTTACATGACAAAACCTTTTATGCCATAACCAGGTATCATATATCTTTGCATACAGACACTTGTTCCGAGTTGAGTCAAGGTGAAATGTGTTACCTTTTGTTTGTGTCCTAGTAGCAGCTAACTTTCCATTCTTGTCATGAACTTTGACAATTCCTTTTTGAAATTCTATTTGGTAACCTGTATTGTTTAGCTGTGCTACACTCAACAAATTGTATTTCAAACCTTCAACCCAATAAACATCATTGCATCTTGCATTTTCAAGAAGTGTTATAGATCCTTTACCTTTCACCGGACATGGTGCATCATTACCAAATCTAACATAGCCTCCATCATAATCTTCTAACATAACAAACTTGTGTTTATCACCTGTCATATGATGTGAGCATCCACTATCTATGATCCAAGAATCATTAGTGTTTATGTGAGATATGAGGGCTTTTTCTTCATACCTTTCTTCATCTGAACCATCTTTGATAGCCACATAAACTACTTCCTCTATATTAGTTTCATCTGATTTATCATCATTGGATTCCTCATTAGCTATTAAGCATGTCTTTCTATCTCTTCTTCTGAAGTCTCGGTGTCCTTTGTAATGATTTTCTTTCTATCTGTCATGTCGATAATCTCTCTTTTCAGTAGAATCTTTATCAGGACAGTTAGAAGCCATATGTCCTTTATACTTACCTTTGCCTCTCGGTAACCTTCTGGCTAATAGTGCTTCAAACTCTTCCTGCTTTCTGATTTCCTCATACAGTTTGTGTACTTCTTCCATGTTCTTACAAAATCTTTCACCTGCTCCATTGTGATCTCCTTCAGAGTACTTGTACTTTCTTTCATTGTAATCAATAGATTCATCAAGATGAAAAGAACTAAATGTAGATTCAACTTTATTTACCGAAGATCCACTATTATCAAAGTTACTTAACTCAAATGCATGTAGCTTATCAATAGTAGCATCTAAAGAAACTGGCATATTAGGTACAAACCTCAATTCATTGATTGCAGAGACTCAGATTGCATAAGCCGGTAGAAGGGTTCTTAACAACTTACTTGTTATATCCTTTTCTTCAATAGTTCCACCTGCTCCTTTGATTTGATTGACAATCTCCTTTAGTCTTGTACTCTACTGAGTTATGTTCTCACCTTCATTCATCCTCATAGATTCAAGTTGTCATCTTAGACTATCTACTTTTTCTCTTTGAACATGTTCATCTTCTCCATATACTGATATGAGCTTTTCCCACATAGCCTTTGCATCATTGCAGCCTTCTAGATCATTAAACTCTGAGTCGGTCAATGCAGATGTTATTTCAATCATTGCTTGGATATGTTCTTTCTTTGCCTTTATCTCTTCCATTGTCAATGGATATGTTCTCGGTGTGATGAAATCATTCTCCAGATAATATACAACTTATTCTCCAACTCTTGATAGGTGCAGCTTCATCCTTTTCTGCCATGTAGAGAAACTTGACTTGTTCAGCTTCGGTGCATCCCTCTTATACATCTTTGGATCTTTACCTCAAGTACCTTAAAAATTTTCTTCTGGACTCCAAAGCTCTAATACCAATTGATAGTTCTGATACTTAATGTAATTATAGATCCAATATCCAACAAGATGAGAGGGGGGGGTGAATCATACAAACTTAATCTTCCATAAAAACATCAGATTCAACCTCGGTAACATATACTTCAGTAATATAACCAAAACTGCTAAACATGCAAACTCAAAAGCATATAAACATCATAAACCTCATAACACCAGATTTAACGTGGAAGCCCAAATAGGGAAAATCTACTGTGGGATTTTCGACCCACTAAGAAATATACTCTTCTAGAGTATGCTCAGTTAAAAGCAAATCTTGTTAAAGATTACAAGCCACATTGCTAGATGTGACCCAGTTAAGGGATTTCCCTCAGATCTGTTAGGATCTTCACCTTGTTAGAAGTGACCTTGTTAAAGGATTTCAAACACTCAATCAGAATGTCACCTTGCTAGAGGGTTTTACAAATAAGACTGTTAAGTCCACTCAGTTAAGAGATTTTTTGTCACTTCATAAAATAACAGTAATAAAAATCTATCTACAACTTCACATCTAAAATGCTAAAGCAGATTCTTATTTGCTCAATACAATCTAGACATAGAACTAATCTTATCCATCTGTTGGGCTTCTATACTTTGTTATTCAAATAGGTCTTCAAGCTTCTGTGCTCGGTAATCATTATGTAGCATCCCTGTGCATACATTTGCCCGCATTCATTGTTTATCAATAGTTCCCTATTTATAAACAATTAGCTAACCGCTTAATCTCCTTGATCACATTTCCCATGATCAATCATAGCCATCAAATCTTCAAACATTGACCAGGTTCAATGTATGCTTCGATCTGAAAATGTTTTACCTCACCTTGGAACTTGCATACATTTCTTGGAACTTGTGTTAGGGTATTGCGGTTCAATCTGAGCTGTAGATGTTCATGTCGATTTTCCTTTGCCATAGATTCATTAACAAACTTCATGCACGACATACCAATCATCTAATCAGTTCTAGCTCATCAGCTTCCTTCACTAAATAACGCATGTAACCATTTAATGTATTCTATTACAGCTCGGTTACAACTCGGTAATAACTCGGTGAATACTAAACTTCACTCGGTAGACATTCTGCCTTCATTAACCGATAGCGATAACCTTAGGGTTTACCGACTAGGTTCTTTTCTTAGTAACATAGTATAGTATTAACCTTACAATTTACAACATATGTATGATGTTTAAACAATCTAAACATCATGATCTCATGATTGTCTGACTCGGTAATAGCTGCCCATTGAATACCTTATTCCTCCCCTTATTCATCATATTCTTTCTGTGTCTTTTACCGACATCTTTATACTCTTTAAATCACACTTCTCAAGATATGGCAACATCATACTCAATTAGAAAATCAATTTCTTGACATCAATGGAAAAATAATAATATCAAGACAATAAACATCCTTAATCAGTTATATCCATAATCATCAACAACCTTCTCAATATCCTTATTGAAATGCCAACAATCTCCCATTGTCTGTTATAATGCCAAATGCTAACAACAACTTATTAGAGTATCTGCATTTGTCATCTAGAAACCCTTGGATTGTCATCCGAACATTGAAAGTTTTTCATACGAGTCACTGCTTAGAAGTCTATCAAAGTTGCTAAAAACAAGGCTTTTGACAATCCTGTTTGATCAGTCCTAAAACGTAAACAACAAGCTTATTCTTGGTTTTCTAAACCTGAGCATAAAGACACCTTGGTAGTGTACCTTCTATAGCTATGTTGCACAATTTTATCTGTTACTTCTTATCTAGCTCAATCAACCTAATCCAATCAACCAATCTGTTGTCTAAACTTCACTCTTGAGTATCACTTAGGCTACTTAGCCTCAACTCAAAATCAGAGTTAGTGTATCTCACCTGCATAAGTTTGAACATCAACCTCTGGCCTCAACAAACAACTAGATTTTTTTATCACCTTGACATCTGTAACACCTCTCGCTATCAACTGTAAATGACTACCTTAGCTCCAATTCCCATGGCTACCTTGGCTCAAATAATTCAAGATATCAAGAAAGAAATATATGACATGAAAATCCAACAACATAAATCAATGAATCTGTTTGAAAAACAAATGCATGATATAAAGTGTAAGAAAATTCAAGGAATGCTAAAATGATTATATGATTTGACAATAAAAAACCAACAAATAATTGACAATCAAAAGCCAAATCTCAAACAAGCTCACAGGATACCTTCACCAATACATAAAGACATTTCCTCCAAATATCCTCTAGATAGACAGTTTACACCTTTGGGGCAATCTATTGAGTCAATTTTGAAAGAGCTTCATGAGCATAATCTTATCATATTGCCTAAAAAGACCACATGGGGATGTGAATTTTTGAGTAAGTATTGTGTATATCGTAGAAAAAATGAACATAGGACTTAGAATTGCATGGAATTAAAACATAAGATTCAAGATCTCATTGATAATGGTGTCATTGAAATTACAGATCCTAATGAATCACCCAAATAAAAAGAAGGAACTACTTCTAAGCATGATCAAAATCATGAACCTATGTCTAGAAAGGCTTCATATGTGGCCTCCATCCCTTCCATGATTCCTTCATCTCCTAAAAATTCTTAGAAACAATCCATACCATATACTTCAAATAATGAAACTTCTCATGTTTACCTTCAAGGGATATCTCTTATGGAAATCCAAGCTAATCCCAATCTTGATACAAGTTCCTCACATGATTTAAAAATCCCATATCCTATGTCATCATGCACTCCAATTCCAAATATTCCTAGTCTAGAGAGTCCCATTCGAAATGCTTCCCGATCATGCAAAAAAATGAACACCTTGCAAGAATCCTCTATGTAGATCAACAATATTACCTCTTCCTTAGAAATGACTTCATGTCAAAAAGATAATCTGAAAAATGAAAACCAAGTCCTATCATAAATCAAGATCAAGACACCAAAACTCATCAATCCCATCTAATGATTGAAAAATATCCTATTTCCTTATAATCCCATTAAAATCCCCTTATACCTTTCCATTTCTTCTAAAATGACCCCCTTCCATCTCAAGAGAAAACCATCCTTCCAAATCCCATTCCTAATCCACTTCCTAAGAAAGATCATGATGCCTCTTCCACCTTTTCAAATGGTCCTATTCAAAATGAAGAGTCAAACACCCTTCCTACTCTATCCAATGGTCCTCTTCCATGTCAAGATCAAAGTATCCCTTCATCTCCTTGTCATAATTCTCCATGTTCACCTCAAGGATCCATAATGCCTACAAATCCCTGTCATGATCCTATCATTCCCTAAATTCCACTTCCACCTCATAATGGACTCATGCCTTCTTTCCAAAGAAAAGTGTATCCTACACATCAAAATATTTATAAAGGTAAAGGGGTAAATATTCGCAAGCAAGAACCCCTCTATATTAAAGAAATTGTTAAAGGTCATGGCCTCAGGGACATTTCTCAATATGTTGGTATCTCTCATAAATCCTACATTTCTCTAGTTAAATCCAAATACATGCCTTCTCCTTCGCCCCTTCCATCCATTCTAGGTCCCTATATCCCTCCATCCCTTATGCGGGATCAAAAAAGGCACACATCTTTGAGTACCTTCCATCCATCTAAAAGACCTCCATATCATTCTTATCTATCCACACATCTCCCTCCAATCAATTTGGATGCCAAGCATAAAAGTCATAAATCAAGCAATCCACATGTATTCAAGGATAAACATGTCTGTTAGCATATGTGCAGAATATGTTGACATGATGATATTGTGTTGTCATTGATTTCAATATGTTGAAAGAGAACCGGTAATATGATGAAGAGTGAACCAGTAACATGATGAAGAGTGAACCGACATATGTGAAAAAAAGTGAAGTGGTATGCTTGTCCAATTGAACCAGTATGATGTTGTGAACTGGAACCGGTATTTCAGAATGGGAACTGGTATAAAGAATGTTTTGTATCTAGGGTTCATATGGCATGACTACCGGTTGGTAGTCTCAGCTTCAGGGTTTCCGGTTGAAGTGTTTTGAGCCTATGTGATGAGTTAGCATTGTAATGGAGATCAGATTGTGTTGCCATGTCAGCCTCGTGCACGTGAAGGATCTTGCATGAAGGAGATTGATCCTATCTACCTCAGGAATGTGTGAAGTCTTTGCAAATGGTGGAGAACACGTGATGGGTTATCACCTCCAAGAAGCGGTGAAGAATGAACGATGGAGAATATCTTGAGATCTGTTCAAGACCATTGTATTCAAATGCAAAGTGTTCAATGGTTAGGATTGAATCAACTAAATTTCTCAACCTAAGTGTTTAGGGTTTAGGGTTTATCATACTAACTTATCTATTTCCTATAAGGTCAATATGGTGTCTCATGCTGAGGTTGTTGGAAAATGTTGTGTGTGTATCTATGTGCAGAGATACGTGATTCTTGCTAGACCAGTTTGAGAGGATTGATACTTGCATAGTGTGTGTGCAGAAGGAAGGAACTAAAGCATATCTGCATTGGCATTGGGTGCTATTATCAGATCATTGTAATACCTATTGATCTCTAATAACTTCAACAATTGGAAAATCCCTCAACAGGGTAGCTTTAACTAGCTTGCTGTAAATCCTTTAACAGGGTGACTCAAAGCCATTGAGTTCATAAAATCTTCTAACAAGGTAACCTCTAACAGGGTTTAACCCTTACCCAGGTATTCTAGCCATCCCTTAATCGGGTGATCCCTAACAGGATCGATTCCTAACAGAACCTATTGTAACAGTGTTTAACTAGACTAGGCTTCTAACAAAGTGGACTTCTAAAGAGTACAAAATAGCTTGTGGGTATTCATCCCCATCGTGGTTTTTCCCAGTTGGGTTTCCACATGAAAAATATGTGTGTCATGTGTGATGCCTCTTTCATGTGATGCTTTGTTATTTTCTATCAAGCGGTGAATCATGTTATGCTAATAAATTATTGTATCTTTGATGATAGATTATCTATGTATGCATAAGGATAAAGTGGAAATGAGGGAGTAGGTTGTATAGAAAGCTAAGTGTTGCCGGTTTATGTCTTTCCCAGTAGCATTGTATTTAACAGGTAGAAATCTAGTTCAGACCGGTGTTAGTGATTGCCAGTCAAGTTCACTGTTTGCAGTCAAACTGGTTAGGGAAAATTTTTTTTGCCTATATTGATTCACCCCCACCTCTCAGTACCAGTTTGGTACTCACCATTCATCATTGAGTTATCAATTGGTATTAGAGCATCCTCCAAGTCCTCTGTGTTGTAAGCTTAACAACTTGAGGGAAAAATCCTATTGTAATGATGAAGAGGGAAGGTCCAAAGTTCAACAGAGATAACTTTAAAATATGGAAGGATAGAATGAAGATATACATCAGAAGCATGGGTGCTCAACATTGGAGCTATGTTGAGAATGTTTATGTTATCCCTACCAGTACTCTCACTGATGACCAAAAGAGAGAGATTCAGGAGAATGGGCAAGTCATGGAAGCCCTAATCAGTAGCTTATCTGACATTGAGTTTATTGATGTCCAAGATAAAGACAATCCCAAAGAAGTATGGGATACTCTTGAGAATATCTATGGCGGTGATGAGCATGTAAAACAAGCTAAGGAAGGAAGCCTTAGAGGGAAGTTTGAAGACATGCGGATGGTTGAAGGTGAGACCACTCAACAATATGGAATACGAATCAAAGCCATTGTTGGAGATATCAAGAGTGCAGGTGGTAAAATGGAAGATTCCACTGTTGTCAGCAAAGTTTTGAGATCCTTATTACCGGTCTATGCAATAAGGGTTGTTGTTATTCAGTAGTTGAGTTCAATAGACAAGACTAAGGTATCCCTAGACTCCACCATTGCAAAGTTGATAGCCTATGAGCTAAAGAGTTTTGATGGCAATGTTCAAAATACTGAATCAACTTTTAGAGCATCTGCTGCACCATCCAGAAAAGGAAAAGAAGCAAGCACCAGTGGTGAACCAAGACAGAGAAGATAAATGGATGATGAGGAGATTCTGATGGAATTTGAAGCTCTTCTTGCCAAGAGACTTCCTAAGGGAACCGACAAATACAGGTAAGCTTCCTTTGAAATGCTTCTCTTGTAACTGGATAGGACACATCACTATAAATTGTCGTAATGGTGATAGAAAGGACAAACTGGAAAGGTTCAAGAAATTCAAAGGTGGAAACCAGAGAAACTATTTTGTAGTAGTTGATGAAGGTGTCATAGATGAGGAATCAAAAGATGAAGAAAATGAAGATATTGTGTTTGTTGTAGTCAAAGAGGATGTGTCAGACAAAAAGGCTCTTGTCTCCTGCTTTGATATTTCCAATGAGTGGATTATCGATAGTGGTTGTTCTCACCATATGACTGGTGACCAGAGCAAGTTTATATCTCTGGAAGAGTATGATGGTGGGGTGGTTCATTTTGGTAATTATGCACCATGTATGGTCAAAGGCAGAGGGTCCATCTCTCTAAATGGAAAGAGCAATGCTGACAATGTGTATTGGGTGGAAGGTTTCAAACACAATCTATTGAATGTTGCCTAGTTGAATGATAGCGGACTCACTCTGGAATTCAAAAAAGGAGTCTGCAAAATCAAAGGAAAGAATGGTGAACTGATGGCCACCAGTATGCAGACCAAAGGTAACTTATTTCAGCTGAATGCAAATATAAGTACATGTCTTATGGATAAGTTTGATGATAGCTAGATATGGCATAGGAGACTCTGCCATGTAAACTTTGATAACATAGTAAAGGCCAATAAGATCAAGGCAGTTAGAGGACTGTCGATGCTGAGAAAACTAGAAAAACCTTTGTGCAGAGAATGTCAACTGGGGAAAATGTCTTCCTCAACCTTCAAAGGTAAATCCTTCACTGCTAACAACTTACTTGATCTTGTGCATACTGATTTGTGTGGTCCTATGAAAACTAGGAGTGTGCAGGGAGATAGGTATTTTATGATTCTTATAGATGATTGCTCAAGAATGATGTGGGTCACATTCTTGAAGGACAAGTCTAAAGCCTTTGGAAATTTCAAAGCTTTTAGAGCACTGGTAGAAAAGGAAAGTGGTAGAAGAACCAAATGCCTTCGAACTGATAAAAGAGGGGAATTCACTTCCAGTGAATTCAACAAATATTGTGAAGAGAATAGCATCAAGAGGCAACTGTCCACCCCCCGGACTCCACAACAAAATGGCCTAGAAGAGAGAAACAACTGGACTATGGTTGAAGTGGCTAGAACTATTTTGATCCAAGGAAAGGTCGCTCACACCTTTTGGAGAGAAGCGGTGAGCACTACAGTCTACACAATGAACCGGGTACTCATCAATAAAGGAAAGGATAAGACTCCTTATGAGTACTGGACCGGTAAGACACCAGTGGTAAGCTACTTCAGAGTGTTTGGTAGTAAATGTTATATCAAGAGGAGTGAACATCAGAGCAAGTTTGATGCTAAATGTGATGAGGGAATATTCCTAGGGTATTCCACTAAGAGCAAATCTCTCAAATGTTTCAACAATAGGACTTGAAGAATTGTTGAAAGCATCAATATTAGGGTTGATGAAAACCCTAAAAAATCAGAGGAAACCGACAGAGAGCATGTAGGAGATGAACTAGTAGTAACCTTCTAGGAACCGGTTGCTAATCAACTCAGTACTAGTAAGTGTGCTCATACACCGGTAGATGCTGATGCTGATGAAGATGAGGATGATGAAGAAAAGCAAGAGGAAGCTATTAAGAACATACCTCTGGTATGTCAAACTCAATCATGATCCAAAGCAAATCATAGGAGACAAAGATGCAGGAATTCTTACAAGAAGAAAGGTCAGAGAAAGCTCATGTATGATCTCTGAATTTGAGCCTAAATCATTCAAAGAGGCACATAAAGATGAAGCCTGGATCAAGGCAATGGAGGAGGAACTTGACCAGATAGAAAAGAATGGTACATGGTCTTTGGTACCCAGACCGGAGCATAAAAATGTCATTGAAACCAAATGGGTTTTCAGAAATAAGCTAAATGAGGATGGCACAATGGTAAGGAAAAAAGCCAGACTAGTATGTAAAGGATATGCTCAAGAAGAAGGAGAAGACTATAGTGAAACCTTTTCTCCTATAGCAAGATTGGAAGGAGTTTGTATGCTTCTTGCATATGCAACTTTTAAAGGATTCAAGGTATACCAAATGGATGTAAAATCTGCATTTTTAAATGGAATACTTGAAGAGGAAGTGTATATAGAGAAACCAGATGGGTTTGTCATATCAAAAGATAGTGACATGGTGTGCAGGCTACATAAAGACTTATATGGACTGAAGTAGGCACCAAGAGAATGGTATAAATGCTTGCACTCTCATCTTGTGAAGATAGGATTTGAAAGAACAAGTGAAGATAGAAATATCTACTTGAAATAAGAAGAAGATCAGATTCTGATCTATGAAGTATTTGTTGATGACATAATCTTTGGTGGAGATGACAGGGCAAGTCATGACTTTGCAGATGAGATGAAAAAGGAGTTTGAAATGTCACTCATAGGGGAAATTAAGTTCTTCATTGGACTGCAGATTCAGAAAATGAAAAATGGAATCTTTATTACTCAATCCAAGTATATCAAAGATGTTTTGAAGACCTTTGGCATGGAAGACAGTAAACTAGTTTGTACACCAATGGTGACCGGTTGTAAACTATCAAAAGAGGATGACTTAGCATTAGTAAATGAGAAGGAGTACTGATCAATGATTGGTAAGTTGTATTATGTAGTGCATAGCTGATTGGACATTGCACATGTAGTGTGTATTACTGCTCAGTTTCAGCAAAGCCCAAGAGAATCCCACTTGGTAGAAGTCAAGCAGATTGGGCTAGTAATGTAGATGAATGGAAGAGCACAACCAATGGTGCATTCTTTCTCAGTGGAAGACTAGTCTCATGGATGAGTAAAAAGCAGAGTTGTATTTCTCAGTCTATAGCAGAAGCGGAGTATGTTGCAGCTTTTATGAACTGCACCCAGACTATTTGGATGAAGTATGTATTGAATGGCTTCAAAGTTCCTGTATCTGAACCGGTAAGTATATTTTGAGACAACACAAGTGCAATTAACATCTCCAAGAATCTGGTTTTACATGCTAGAACCAAGCATTTTGAACTCAAGTATCATTTCTTGAGGGAAAAGGTTCAGAACAAAGAGCTGGTATTGGAACATGTTTCTAGTAAGGAGAAGTTAGCAGACATATTCACCAAGCCTCTATCGAAGGCCACTTTTTTCTATCTAAGAGGTGAGCTAGGGGTGTTTCCCCTTCAAGAGGTAATCTAAAGGGTTGTGCTCCACATCAGTCAGATCTTACCTTGCTATATCTTTTTAGGATTGATGTGTTGAAGGATGCTACTCCTCAGAGGTAACAACATAGTAGAATAGGGAAGTTTGTGCCTCCACTTTGGCATTGTTGTCAAAGGGGGAGAAGATGTGAAGTGGAAAAGATATCTACAGTATTAAGGAGAAGATGTGATGCAGAAAGAGAGATATCTTTGTATATTGCCATTAATGCCAAAGGGGGAGATTGTTGGCATATGTGCAGAATATGTTGACATGATGATATTGTGTTGTCATTGATGTCAATATGCTAAAAGAGAACCGGTAATATGATGAAGAGTGAACTGATAACATGATGAAGAGTGAACTGGCATATGTGAAAAAAGGTGAAGCAATATGCTTGTCCAATTGAACCAGTATGATGTTGTGAATCGGAACCAGTATGTCAGAACGAGAACCAGTATAAGGAATGTTTTGTATCTAGGGTTCATATAGCATGACTACCGGTTAGTAGTCTCATCTTCAAGGTTTTTGGTTGAAGTGTTTCGAGCCTGTGTGATGAGTTAGCATTATAATGGAGATCAGATCATGTTGCCATGTCAGTCTCATGCATATGAAGGATCTTGCATGAAGGAGATTGATCCTATCTACCTCAAGAATGTGTGAAGTCTCTACAAATGGTGGAGAATGCGTGATGGGTTATCACCTCCAAGAAGCGATGAAGAATGAATGATGGAGAATGTCTTGAGATTTATTCAAGACCATTGTATTCAAATGCAAAGTGTTCAATGGTCAGGATTGAACCGACTAAATTTCTCAACCTAAGTGTTTAGGGTTTAGGGTTTATGCTACTGACCTATTTGTTTCCTATAAGGTTGATATGGTGTCTCATGCTAAGGTTGTTGGCAAATGTTGGGTGTGTATCTATGTATAGAGATACATGATTCTTGTGAGACCATTTGTAGAGGATTGATACCTGCATAGTGTGTGTGCACAAGGAAGGAACTAAAGCAGATCTGCATTGGCACAGAGTGCTATTATCGTATCATTGTAATACCTGTTGATCTATAATCACTTCAATAGTTGGAAAATCCCTTAAAAGGGTAGCTTTAACTAGCTCGCTGTAAATCCTTTAACAAGGTGACTCAAAGCCATTGAGTTCATAAAATCCTCTAACAAGGTAGCCTCTAAAAGGGTTTAACCCTTAACCCGGTATTCTAGCCATCCCTTAACCGAATGATCCCTAACAGGATCGGTTCCTAATAGAACCTGTTGTAATAGTCTTTAACCAAACTAGGCTTCTAACAGATTGGACTTCTAAAGAGTTCAAAACATCTTGTGGGTTTTCATCCCCACCGTGATTTTTCCCAGGTGGGTTTCCACATGAAAAATATGTGTGTCATGTGTGATGCCTCTTTCATGTGATGCTTTGTTATTTTCTGTCAAGCGGTGAATCATGTTATGGTAGTAAATTATTGTATCTCTGATGATAGATTATCTATTTATTCATAAGGATAAAGTGGAAATGAGGGAGTAGGTTGTATGGAAAGCTAAGTGTTGCCGGTTTATGTCTTTTCCAGTAGCATTGTATTTAACTAGTAGTAATCTGGTTCAGACCGGTGTTAGTGATTGCCAGTCAAGTTCATTGTTTGCAGTCAAACCGGTTAGGGAAACATTTTTGTGCCTGTACTGATTCACCCTCCCTCTCAGTACTGGTTTGGTAGTCACCATTCATCATTGAGTTATCAATGTCCCATCTAATAGACATGTCAAAACAAAGAAAAATATGATCCAAAAACAAAAACAAAAATACAAAATGCCACAAAGGCCCACAAAAAAAGAAGAAAATTCAAAAGTTATATGGGTTCCTAAGGCACTTGCACAAACAATGCACTCTAAGGAGCTAAAAAATCATGAAAAATAAAAAACCATGTGGATCCTGAAGTGGTTGCTTGAAGCACAAAACTCTAAAGAAAATCAAAATTGGCATCCAAAATTGTTGTTCCTCCATCCAAACCTTCTGAGTCTATTCCTCCATCACCTCCTTCATCCATTTTGGGTTCTTATGCCCCAAAATCTGTAACCCTTCCTCTATCCAAATGTCAAAATCTGAGATTCAGTTCTCTTCCATATGTCCACCATCCCTTAAGGTGTGTGCCGATGTTGATCTTTCCAACATTTCCATCTATCCATACACAATTCTTCCAACATACCATCCATTATGCAACACCTCTTTTTCACCCTTCCATCCCTCTTATCCAATCCTTTGCATAAATCCTTGCCCTAGTTTCATTTCATTATCTTGCCAACATATTTGAGCATACCTTCATAGCCATGGTCTATTGAAAATCATATTCTAAAGGTACCATCCAAAGAAGTGAGACGTTGGGGTTCTTCTTCCATCCCCTATCATGCCTCCATTATCTTCCAAAAAAAAAAAAGTACCTTTGTCCTTGGATGAAAACCACTTCTTGTGACACCTTGGATAAGTACCATGATGAAACCTTGGCAAATAGGCGTCATGTGTAATTTATGAACTTCTTTCAGACCACACTGGGGGGTAGGTTTCTCCCTCATATCCTATTTCCCTTCATTATCCTATCATACCCCTATCGTCCCTCATCTACATATCCCTTTTTTACCTTTGATCTTGACAATGTTAAGGATCTTTGCAAGCTTCATGTGTCCTATCTATTACACTTGATCTAGACCCTTTAGCTCCTATCCATTTCTCACTTACAACCTTCATTACCACCTTTGATCTTTCTTTCATCTTTAAAAATCACTAAAAAATTTCCACTTTCCTACTTTTCCATTTTGCTTTTGCTTGTGCATAATATTTAGTCACTTTTGTGACCCCCCTTGGTTCTCCTTAGAACCCTCATGGCTTGCAATCGATCAACAATATAGTCCTAGGACACTTCAATCTTAAAGCCCTTAGTAGCTCAACCATGTCATCCTTGTGTTAGCCAAGTCTGGATCATTCACTCCGAGTCAGTCATTTGTCTCCTACCTTACACAGATTTTTGATCACTCATAGCCTATTAAACGTGCAAAACAAGAACAATTGAAAACAACAACTCAAACCACTTGAGCTATGGTTACATTTTCTTTATATGTTGTCTTTTATATTGGATTTTGCTCATTATTCCCTTTGAGTAACTCAAGGAAGTCTATCTTGACTAAGAGGTACAAGAATTGGGGGCATACTACCTTTCTTTGTTTTCTACTTGTGGATGTGATTCTGGTGATCTAAAAATGTCCTATAAACTAGGCGTCTGTGATAAGAGCCTTCACATTATAGTGAAATTGTTGGAAATTGACACTCATTGGATTCATTTGTTTTCATTGATAGAAACAAGATTCTATAGAAGTCATATACTGACATCAGGAGGCATTCACCGATAGACACAGACATTTTGTATCCAGGGTTACAACTGACACCGGCATCGACATCCAGCACTTCACTAAAGTCGACATCAGTCAAGGAAGTTTTATTTACAAAATAATTTTATAATTATTGTACAAAGCCGACATTGTATATTTTTTGTAATGTATTGTAATCCAACATAAGGCATATTGTTTGTAAAGGGTATATAGGTCAGTTTGTTAGGTCATTATGATATGATGTAATATGTAGATGCAATATGAGGAGGATATAGGAGAATATATGTCAAGGTAGTAGAACTATGTAATGCAAAGGCTATGTATGTAGATCATTTGTACGCAAACGTTATATCTTGCAATGATCTGTAGATGGTTTGTAAAGCATTCTTGGAGGAAAGGAGATACTGGTAGAATTGTTCAGGTTTTATGAACTGATACAAAGAAGAGCTATAATCAGAACTCTTTTTGGCATTACAGATGCATTTTGTGAGTTAATTATTACTATTTTATCTCAGCAGAAGCTTGTAGTCAGTGAGACTCTTTTGTGATGAACAGTGTGCTCTAGGTAGTGTACCTTCCTACATGTGCAGGCCCCCTCTCTATGTAATATCTTTCATATGGCCAGTGAATTGATATTGTGGATCACAAATCCCACCGTGGTTTTTCCTCTTTAAGTGTTTCCACATTAATTTTATGTGTTATGGTGTTCATTCATGTGGATGGTTTATTTGCTTCTAGTTATATGTTTCTTCATTTACCTATTTATATGTGTATGTTATAAAAAGATAAAATCTTATTATACCAATAGAACACTGATTCACCCCCCCCCCCTCCCCCTCTCAGTGTTCTTGGATCCCAATAATTAGTATCAGATCCTTGTGCCTCAGAAGAAGTTTAAAAGCTTGAGGAAGATCTTGAAACCGGAATCATTAAACATGGCTATGGAAAAGAAACTTGAGATGACAGTTGAGGATTATGATGCTGAAAGGATGAAGAACTTAAAACTACAAGATGAATTGAATTCTGCTAATTAATTCATTCTTATCCTGCAAGAAAGGTTTGGTGGAATTATACACTCATATGAGAATAGTTGATGTTGTCATTGATGGCAACCAACTGGTAATATGGTTCACATCTTACACCTGCAATAGACATCATCTACTGGCACCGGCAAGCACAACAAGATTATTCTCACCGGCACCTAGTCTATGCCGACAAAATATGTTACCGACACTCTGAGCCGACATGGAAATTATATTGTTTTGTATTGTATTTATACTGTATAGTTGACATGATGTATTGTAAAGACTCATATATGTATGAGACCTTATAGGTCATTTTGTAAGTGTGAAAAAGGTATGTGAAATATGTATAGGTAATTAATGCAAGTGATAAATGAGAGTGAATATTTGTATATGCATTTTGATGTAATAATTTTATGAGTGAATAAGAGAAGAGAAGAGTGAAGAAAGGTTTATGGCATAGGTACTTGATAGAGCTTAAACCGGTATTGAATCCAGCATTGCAGATGCTATTTTGAGCAGTACAATGTCATTGGATTTAATTATCCAATTTTTGTAGTCAGTGGGACTCCTATTTTGTATTGAGCAGTGAGCTCTAGGCTGTTGGTCGTCTTGCATGTGCAGACCCCTATTGTATAAGTAATATTTATTCATATTGGCCAGTGAGTAAATATTGTGGGTCACAAATCCCCCCGAGGTTTTTCTCCTACTGGGTTTCCTTGCCAAAAATATTTGTGTTATGGTGTGCATTGATGGTTATACTGTTATTTCTCTTTATTTCTTTATTGCTTGTTTACTGATACATTATTTTGGGTTGTAAAGCTGCAAACAAGTTTAAATATTTAGTATACCAGTTACACATTGATTCAACCCCTCCCCCTCTCAATGTCTTTAGGACTGTTCAAGTATCAAACGACTGGTATTAGAGCCTAGTCCTCTATTTGTAGAAGCCTAACAGCTTGAGGAATATTCTAAAACCAGTACCAGTGGAAAGCTTGAGACAACATTTGGAATGAGCTCTTGAAAATTTTGATGCAGAAAAATTGAAGAATATCAAACTGGAAGATCAAATTAGAACTGCTCAGGAATTTATCAAAGTACTTCAAGATAACCTGGTTATAGCAAAGAATAAGAGAAAAGAATTACATGTGCAATTGCAAAATCAAGATGATGAAGAAAAAGAAACACTTAGAGATATTGCAGACAAATTGAGACAAGAGAACAGTAACATGAAGAATGAGATGCAAGATTTAACCATGAGACTATTTAAGGATATTGAAGATAGAAAGAGGAATGAAGAAGATTTGGCCATACGACTAAATGAAAGATCAGATGAATCTCAAAGGCTTAGCTATGAAAATGATATGCTTAAAACAAATTTGATTCACATGCAACATGACAAAGAGGAAATTTTGAGACAAGTTAGCACTTTGGAAAGTGATTTGGTCACTACAAATGAATACAAAGATAAATTCAAGAAGAGTTCAAATAATGTTGATGATATGTTGAAAAGTCAGAAACCTAATGGAGAAATAGTTGGACTTGGATTTGAACATGGAGAAAGTTCCAAGACTACAAACAATCATGATCACAACAAATTGGTAAGGCAAACTAATGCTTATAAATTTAATGGAAAATGTTTTAATTGCAACAAATTTGGTCATAGAGCAAATCAGTGCAGATTTAGGAATAATCAAAATACAAACTTACCCACCAGTCTATGTTCCAAATGCAATATAAATGGTCATAACTCAGACAATTGCAGAATGAATGTGAAATGCTATGTTTGTGGTAGATTTGGATATTTATCCAATCAATGCAGAACTCAAACTAGTCAAGGTTATGGAAAGGTTATTTAGAGAAACAATGTAACTTTTTATGCATGTAACAAGATTGGGCATATTGCAAAATTTTGTAGAAGCAAGACTATACTGGCGGACAATAAAGGATCCAATAACAAAGGCAAATAAAAGGTGACTGAAATCAAGAAGTAATTTTCTAAACAATGGATTAGGAAGAGAGATCAAAGAGGTGGTGAATCTGTCATGACACCGACAGAACAGAGTAATCCTACACTGGTAGAGGATTCTTCATCTAACTAAGGATTAATCCTTAGGGGTATGGCAACAAATTGAAAATCATGCATTTACCCTCGGTTGATGGTAAGAAGTTATATTTCTTCTTTACCGGCAGATATGTGGAGTTTTCACTTCACCGACGAAGCATTTATTGCGGTTATAAGTCAATTTTTGGTTATAAAGGTATTGTTACCTCTCATTTCATCTCACCAAGCATCCAAGCATTTGAAGAGAGAGAAATTAGGCAAAGGCGTTCTAAAGGTGAAGCAACAAAGGTCTTTTCAGAGCATTCAAGGATTTCACAGTTAAAAGGTATTTAACTTTCGCAATGGCATCTTCATCTTCTATTCCCGAATTCATAGCAAAACCTACCATTGTGGAAAACATTAAACAACCTAGACCCATTTTCAAGATCATTCCTAAGATAGCGAAACAAGATGACTCTATTGGTGCATTTTCTAAAATTCTGAAGGGAGTCGCATTTACTGAAGACCTTAGGGCATACATACATTGCAACATAGAAATTTTAGGATCTGAAGAATTGATGAACATGTACATGAATGTAATTACTGACAAGGATGGGATAGTGAAACTAGAACATAAGGTAGTTGAGGATTTAGGTTTCATAGAAATCCTCCATATGCTAGAATTATCAGATGAAGTTGTTTGCTATGTCCTTAGCAGGGTTCATGGAGAATTTATGTGGTTGGACTTAGTATTCAAGATTACCAAGGAACCTATTAAAGTTGCTACTAGTTTACCCTCCACCGGTTCTAGACCTGACAAGAAGAAGAAAATCCCTAATAAGGAAGTTATGAGCTTAACCGGAGCTACATATGACAACCAGTCACTTAGTGTCAATGATATAAAGGATAAAAATGTTAAATTTGCTAGCATGATAATTGGATATAAAGTTGGTCATACAAATAGGTTGAATTCTGTGTCTAGTTCATGCATTCATAGTGCACATGAGATGATTACAAACAGTACAAAAATTGGCATCTGTGAATGGTTGAAGGATGAATTGCTAGAAAATTTGGATAAGATAAAAGGTGATAAGAAAGGAACATTCAAATTTGGAAATTTGTTAGTGTGTTTAATGCTTTACTTTCCAAAGGAGATCCCCAGTATGGGATATAAGGATTTTGCTTATGATATTTTTGTTGGAAAATAGATAAAGGAGGCAATTACCAGCATGGGATCTAACAATAATGAGTTGGTTAAAGATTACTTTAAGAATTTTCAAACTAAAATGAAACATAGAGAAAGGATTTCCCAAAGAATTGTAGATAAATATGATAAATAGGTATGCTCTGTAGTGAAGACAGATGAAATATGGATGGAACCAGTTAGACCCAGAACTTTATAGATTACCAAAATGGGATATGAGGTGGACTCTCACATTTTGGACTCATATGCAAAAATACTCCTAGATGCTCCACTGGAACCATCAGAGAAAATATTTGGTAGTGCTAAAACAATTGAAAGTGATGTAGCCATGATGAAGCAGAGAAAGAAAAGAGACAAATTCATGAAAGATTCTTCTAAAATGGTAAAAGATGTTACAGAAGGTTTGATGAGTCTTGGCGGTATTACTGCTAGTATGAAATAAAGTCAATCAGAGAAGACACAGGTAGATCATGTTTCCTTGGTTGTTACTTATTTTGAGATATAAAGTGATAAAGAAGCTGAATTTAAAAGAGTTGAAAGAAAGAAAAGGAAACCTTCACCAACACCTACTCCATCTCCCAAGAAGTCAAGGACACAAAGAAAGAAACAACAGGCTATAAGAGAGCCTAGTGGTCCAAAGAAGAAGGTAACTCCAAAGAAGAAATCAAAACCTAAGGCACCAAATACTCTTACACCAGAAGAATTGATCAATGAAATTACACAAGAAGGTAACCCTAGCAATGTGAATAAACTTTATCATTCTTTCAAGGATTCAGATAAAAACACCATAGAGGAAAGCGTCATTTTGCACCTTGATATCTACAAGAAAGTTCTTATTGGGGTTGTAGATGATCTGCCTAATGATTTGTATTTGAGGTTAGAAGCTAAAAGAATGTCGGTAATGGAATTAAACAAGAAATTAAAAGTAGAGGCTCTACTTGTTGTGTATCCTGTTAACTCCAAATAGGAAATTGATGACTTAATTTCATAAGCAAATAGAATAGTTTTTTTGAGTGGTCACCGACAGGTTAGCCTTATGGTAGGCTGAGTAAAGGAAATTGTAGATGAAATGATAGACAAATGGGATATATTTTTTGTGGAAAGAGAGAAGAAAGAAGAAAAAGATAGACTGAAAAATGGATGTCTTTTGAAAAGGTATATCAGAAGGATAAAGGTAAAGGTAAAACTGGTAGTGTACCTAATATAACGGTCAAGGATAACCTTCCTCCACCAGAACAGGACACCCCACCAATAACTACAGAGACACCAGTACAAATTGACAGTCAACTGGAAGAGAAGATAGATGAAATGACACAATATGATACTAATCTAGAGTCAAACATTCTTTTTACCATGAATGTGGACACTCCGGACTTCAACATTGTCATGGATAAGGAAATCACTGAGGTAAAGCAAACTGAAGACACAAAGATTGCAATCTTTGTCACCGGTCAATACTGTTGACTCTCAGAACATTGAGATACCATCTAAAGTTAAGGAAACAAATGCTACTCAGCTTAACAATGAGAAGTCAGTAGAAGAAGACATAGAAGCAAAAAGTGAAACCAGTAAAGGACAAGAACAAAGTATAGCTGAACTGGCAGTCAGCAAGGTAGAAAGTAAGGATGACAGTAAGGTTGAAAACAAAATTGAAACACAGAGTGAGCAAAAGGAAGAAATAGTGGATAAAGAAAAGGTCAATGATGGAAGTAAGCTAGATGAAGTGGTTAATGTGCAGACATCCAGAGATGAGAAGAAACCAACTGTAGAACCTCACACTCCACCTAGCACTTCCACAATGGATTACAGGCCTACAAATGTAATAGATGTACTTTTGGATTCCATCAAGAGGATCAGAGATTGCAATGCCTTAGCATTTAAGGCCATTGATGATACATTACCTATTTTGAAAATGATTGCACCGACTTGTAAGATAGATCATATTGATGGATCTTTAGGTAAATTGGACACATTGTCCAAATTCATTGCTTCAAATATTCTAACTGTAAATAAAATAAATGAAGAGACTGTTAAAGAAAGGGTGAACGAGGAGAAAAGTGAATTCTTTGATAAGACTATCAAGGACTGTACTGAGCATATTGATTCTTTATTACCGATACTTAATTCCACTATTCTGGAATATAAAGAATTGTATAAGGAAGCATGCAAGCCTCACAACTTGACAAAAGACATTGAGGAAGAGATAAAGAAAACACAAAAAGAGATTGATGATAAAGAAGACAACATGATAGGTTCTTCGGAACATACTTCAGTTTTTTATCAAGAAATGGCAGTTTTTGAGGAAAAGATTGAGAAATTAGAAAAATAAAAGGCAAGGATAAGAATGAATGCAAGGGAGCTGAAAAAAAAACTTGGTCCTAGATTGGACAACCTTATAACTTAGAGGATTGAGTTGTCTAAAGCAACAATTCAAGGAGAAAGATCACTAGAGAAACAGATGCATTATCTAACTGGTATGATCCAATAGATTGAAACCATTATCTCTGACAGCACTAAATTCATGCAGAGTCTTAATTTGATTTTGGCAGATATCTTTCAAATTGTACACAACCGAATACAGGCTATGAGGTAGAATTTTAAATTCTTTGATTCTTTTTTATATCCTTTGTCATTGATGTCGAAGGGGGAGTAGGAGTGTGGAGAAAAATGTACAGAAGAGATCATTTGCTCAGGGGAGCACTCCTATTTTTGGATCAGTTTTGGACTTTATTTCTAGATATCAGTTTTTCAATTTTTCTCATGAGTTTTGCCATCAATGCCAAAGGGAGAGATTGTTGGTATTATACACTCAGATGAGAATAGTTGATGTTGTCATTGATGGCAACCAACTAGTAACATGGTTCACAACTTACACCGACAATAGACATCATTTACCAGCACCATCAGGCACAACAAGATTATTCTCACTGGCACCCAGTCTACATCAACAGAAGATCTTACCGGCACTCTGAGTCGACATGGAAATTATATTATTTTGTATTATATTTATATTGTATAGCCAACATGATGTATTGTAAAGACTCATATATGTATGAGATCTTATAGGTCATTTTGTAAGTGTGAAAAAGGTATGTGAAATATGTATAGGTAATTAATGCAAGAGGTAAATGAGAGAAAATATCTGTATATGCATTTTGATGTAATAATTTTATGAGAGAATAAGAGAAGAGCAGAGCAAAGAAAGGTTTAAGGTAGAGGTATTTGACAGAGCTTAAACCAGTACTGAATCCAATATTGCAGATGCTATTTTGAGCAGTACATTGTCATTGGATTTAATTATCCAATTTTTGTAGTCAGTGGGACTCCTATTTTGTATTGAGCAGTGATCTCTAGTCTGTTGGCCTTCCTGCATGTGTAGGCCCCTATTGTATAAGTAATATTTATTCATATTGGCTAGTGAGTAATTATTGTGGGTCAAAAATCCCACCGATGTTTTTCCCCTACCAAGTTTCCTCGCCAAAAATATTTGTGTTATTGTGTGCATTGATGGTTATACTGTTATTTCTCTTTATTGCTTTATTTCTTGTTTACTGATACATTATTTTGGCTTGTAAAGTTGCTAACAAGTTTAAATCTTTAGTATACCGGTTAGAAACTAATTCACTGCCCCCCCCCCCTCTCAGTGTCTTTGGGATTGTTCAAGTATCTAACAAGGTTATCATTAGCTCAAGCTAGGAGGAAAGAACTTTTACAAAAACTAGATGATGAAAATGCACTCGAGGAACATTGTCAGTAACTAAGTCAAGAAAACATGCTCATGCAAAATGAAATGCAAGACCTGATTATGAGGATGTCAAAAGATATTGGGGATAGAAAGAAGAAGAAAGAAAATCTTCCTATATCTCTGAAGAACAAATCTGAAGAATGTGACAAATTGGCTCATGAGAATTATATGTTAAAAATTAATTTGGTGCAATCCTAGAATAATGAACAAGAGCTTGAAAGACAAGTAATAACTCTAAGAGATGATCTAGCTACTGCAAGTGAGTATAAAGAAAAATTTAGGATCAGTGCTGCACAATTGGATGACTTATTGAAAAGACAAAGGAAGAGTGATGATTCTAGAGGACTTGGATTTGTACAAGGTGAAAGCTCTGGTACTACAAATAAATATCAGACAGCCGATATGCAGAACTCACCAAAACAAACAAAACCGATAAGGCAATCTAATGCTTATAAATTCAATGATAAATGCTTTGTTTGTAATAAATTTAGGCATATGGATAAACAATGTAGAAATAGAGAAAATCAAACCTACAAATTCTATTCCTAGTCAATGCACAAATTACAAGAAATATAGTCATAAGTCAGAAGACTACAGAATGAATGTAAAATGTCATGCATGTGGAAAGTTTGGACATTTGGCTAATCAATGTAGGTCAAGGAATGACACCAAATATGTTAAAGAAATTCAAAAGAAAAATGTTACATGTTATGCATGCAATAAAATAAGTCATATTAATAAGTACTACAGAAGCAAGACTAAACCAATCAGCGATGAAAAAGAAAATGAGAAAGGAAAGCAGATGGTAGATGAAATACAACAAGATCACAACAAGAGATGGCTTAGAAATTCTGAAGAACCAAGTGGAGATGCAACTACACTGGTAACTCCACCAGTAAAATAAAGCATTCCTCCGCCGACAGGAAATTCAACTAGTAATTGAGGCATATGCCTTAGGGGTTGGCAAATTCATTACAAATCTTGCATATTCCCTGCAAGAGATTTGGAAGAGATCTAGAGAGTTGTGTTAATCATTAATGAAGGTTTACCCTTCATAGAACTATGAAACTGACTTCCGGTAGGGTAGATCGCTAAGCATTTATGACAGTGAAGGATTAGGGTTTACTCCCTGTTAAAAGGGGAAAGTGGATTCATTCTCACTCACCTAGCACTCAAGAAATCATACAAATAAAAATCATTATGAGAGGATTTCCAACAATTTTCTAAGAAGCAATCAAATATTCGAACCGGTGATCATTTTCAGGTATTTCTTTGAAATGGCATCTGGATCATCTGCTCCTATTTTCATTACAAATCACACCATTGTTGAAGTCAAGGATAGGTTGAGACCCATTTTCAAGGAAGTTCCCAAGATAGCAAAGAAGGATGACTCTATGGGGGCATTCTCAAGGGTTCTCGATGGTGTAATATATGTAGAAGATGTAAGGGCATACATTCTCTGCATCTTGGAAGATCTAAGCACTGAGGAGATCAAGGGCAAATGCACACTCCAATGAGAAATTGTAGGTGATTGAAGGTTTTATCATTGATGGTAAACATGCAATCATATGATATTGGCTAGACAATATACCGACACTGGCAATGACAAACTCTACACCAGCACACAAAACACCAACAAAGGAAGGATACCGGCACCCTGGCCGACAGGAATTTTGTTTATAATGTATTTTGTAATTAATTGTAAAATCATTGTAAGACGACATGGCGAGTTGTAATATGACTCATATATGTATGAGATCATTGTAGAACATTTGGTAATAATTTGATAGGTGAAATAAGATAGACCTAATATGCGAATTATAGGTTAAGGGTTTATGTATGAAGCAAAGCTGAAACCGGTACTGGATCTGGCATAGAAGATGCTATTTTGAAGCAATGCAAGACATTGGATTTGTATAATCCATTTTGTAAGTCAGTGTGACTTCTTATTTTGTAATTGAGTAGTGACCTCTAGGCACTTGGCCTTCCTGCATGTGCAAGCCCCTATTGTAAGAGTAATATTCACTTACTGGACAGTAAGCGAATATTGTGGGTCACAAATCCCACTGAGGTTTTTCCCACACCGGGTTTCCTCATTAAACTACTGTGTTATGGTGTTCTTTTCATGTGGTTGTTGTTATTCTTGTTTACTGCATTATTCTTGGTTTATCAGTATACAGTATTGATATGCTTTATGTGTTTTAAATCAAGTAAATTCATTAACCGGTTAGATACTGATTCACCCCCCCCCCCTCTCAGTTTCTTTGGGAATCCTAACAATTGGTATCAGAACTTGGTCCTCTATTTTCAGAAGCCTAACAACTTGAGGAAGATCTTGACACCGGTAGAGATGGATAACTTGAAGAAACAATTGGAAACAACTCTTTCAGACTATGATGCAGAAAAATTGAAAAATATCAAACTTGAAGATGATCTAAAAGCTACTTAGGATATTATTCAAGAACTTCAAGAAAATCTTACCATTGCAAGAAATAAGGGAAGAGAACTTTGTGAAAAGATGCAGAATGAGAATGATGAAAAGGAAACTCTTAATGATCTTGTAAACAAACTGAGACAAGAGAGCAGTACTACAAAGAATGAAATGCAGGATATGACTATGAGATTTTGCAAAGAAATTGAAGATAGGAAGAAAAATGAAGAAAATCTGACTAGAAGACTGAATGATGCTACAAATGAAAACACAAGACTTAGTTATGAAAATGATATGTTGAAGACAGATCTGATGCATACACAAAATGACTCAAATGAACTTATGAGACAGAAAGGAATCTTGGAAAGAGAACTGGCTACTGCAAATCAACACAAAGAAAAATTCAAGAAAAGCTCAGAAGTACTTGGTGACATGCTGAAGAATCAGAAACCTAATGGTGACACTAATGGCCTTGGCTTTGAAGTTGGTGAAAGCTCCGGTACTACAAACACACATGATCATAACAAACTAGTAAGGCAACCAAATGCTTATAAATTTAATGGCAAATTCTTTAACTATAACAAGTATGGTCATAGAGAAAATCAATGTAGATCTAGAAATTATCAGAACACCAATACACCCATCGGTCAATGTTCTAAATGCAATAAAGTTGGTCATAATTCAGAGAATTGCAGAATGAATGTAAGATGTTATGTTTGTGGGAGATTTGGACACTTATCTAATCAATTTAGATCACAAACCGACAAAGGATATGGGAAAGCTATTCACAAAAATAATGTGACTTGTTATGCTTGTAACAAGATTGGACATATTGCAAAATTCTGTAGAAGTAAGGCACCACCAGCAAATAATAATGGTGCTAGTTTGAAAGGTAAAGAAAAGGTTGAAGAGGTGAAACAAGAATTCTCAAAACAATGGATCAGAAAGTCAGAATAGAATGTTGATGGGAATACTCCTCCACTGATAGATCAGAGTAACACTCCACCGGCAGGAGACTCTTCATCTAACTGAAGAAAATTCCTTTGGGGGTTTAGCAACTAAATAAAAAAAATGCTATTATTCCCTTGGTTGATGATGAGAAGTTGAGATCACTTCTTTATTGGTAGATAAGTTAAGTTGTGACTTAACCGACAAGCATTAAATGTGGTAAGTGAAGAAAATAACATTATAAAACAAGTGTTTTGGCTCCATTTTCATTTCACCAAGCATTCAAATCTTTGCGAGTGCTAAAATCCCGAGCAAATGCATTCCAAGGAAAGAAGCAAAGAAATCTATCAAATCTTTCATCCCTAAGGCAGATTAAGGTATTTATAGCTATGGCATCTTCATCTACTCCTGAATTTATTGCAAACCCTACTGTTGTTGAAGTTATTAAACACCCTAGACCTGTATTCCAGCTAGTTCCCAAAATTGCGAAGGAAGATGAAGCTTAGGTGCATTTTCTCAAATACCTAAAGTTGTAGTATATGCTGAAGACCCTAGAATGTATATACATTATCATATTGATGAACTAGGTGATGAGGAAATTAAGAATATGTATGAATCTGTGATTTGTGATGAATCCAAAAATGTCAAACCTGAACATAAGATAATAGAAACCCTAGGTTTCACTGAAATTCTCAGTATCCTAGATTTCCCCAAGGATATCATAAGGATAGTATTAAGCAGAGTACATGGTGAATTTTTCTGGTTGGACTCAGTTCATAAAATCACAAAAGAAGCAGTAAAGGTTGTGATAGGGTTACCCTCCATCGACAATAGACCTGACAAAACTAAGAAGGTCTCAAATGATCTAGTGACAAGCCTAGCCGGTGCAACATTTGATAAGAGATCACTAAGGGTAAATGATGTAAATGATACAAATATCAGATTTATCAGTATGATCTTAGGTTACAAGACTACACATGCAAATAGGTTAAACTCAATTTCTAGCCTATGTATTAAGAGTGCCTATGATATGGTAAATTATATTGCAAGGATAGACATATGTGAATGGCTTAAAGATGAACTAATAGACAATTTAGCAAAAATCAAAAGGGAAAATAAAGGAACATTCAGATTTGAAAACCTACTTGTTTGTCTGATGCTATATATAACCAAACAAGTACCCGGTATTGGCACCAAATATTTTGGATATGATATACCGGTAGGAAAACAACTATCAGAATTGCTAAACAATATGGGAGAGAATAGGGAGAAAACCATAAATGAGTACTTTCAAGCACTAAAAGCTCGAATGAAAACAAGAGTAAGGTTATCACAAGCTATTGTGGATAAGTACCAAAAGGAAATCTATTTTGTAATAAAGAAAAATGAAATTTGGATAGAGGCAGTTGTTCCTAGAACCATATGGGTTACTGAAATGGGGTATGAGACTGATGACAACATAATAGAAACCTATGCAAAAGCCATCCTAGAATCTCCTAAGGAACCTAAAGAAGAAGTATTTGGTAATGTTGAAACTATAGAAAGCCAAATTCAATCAAGGAAAAGAGTTAAAAGGGTTGAGGCAACTGTTATAAAAGGAACCCGACAGGAAAAAGCTATTAAACAAGATGTGCTAAAGCAAACCGGTATAGCTGAAGGTGAGTTGGAAGCACTCCAACTGGAAACACACCTTTCACTAATTGGAACTTCTTCAGAAAGTGACATACCTGTAGTATTCAAGAGAGTTGAGAGGAAAATAAAACCTTCACCGACACCTTCTCCTACACCAAAAAGACAGAAGCAACAAGTAGTAACGCCCCCAACAAATAAATTAACTCCAAAGAAAAAGAAGTTGACTCCTAAGAAGAAGTCAAAACAAACTATAGCCCCTATTGATAAATTACTAAATGAAATTACTGAGGATGGCAAGTTGAAGAATATCAGCAAACTGTAAAACGCACTATCCGCTGATGACAAAGAAAGAGTAGAGAATAGTAATATTACACTTAGATATTTTCAAGAAATTTTTGATGCAAGTTGTTGATGAAATACCGAGAGATCTATATAATAGACTAGAATCTAGAAGGCTAGCTATTGTTGAGCCTCATAAGAAAATAAAGATTGAAAAACTACTTGCAGTGCACCCTGTTAACTCACCTGATGAGATAGATCAATTAATCTTTGAGGATAATAGGTCAGTATTCTCAACTGCTCACTGACATGTAGCACTGATGGCAAGAAGAGCGAATCAGATAATAGAGGAAACAACAGATGCATGGGATATATTTCTAGTAGAAAAGGAGAAACAGGAAGAATATCAAAAACCAAAAACCTTCAAGGTATATCAAAAGGATAGGGACAAAGGAAAAGGCAAGGTTGGTGGACCTCCCAGTATAAAGATAACAGACAACTTACCCCCACCGCCTTTAGATACTCCACTGGTAGACATTACTGAAAATCAACCGGCAATAGAGAGTATGAAGACAACACATGAGGACACAAATCCTGATTTTGAGGTGTTATAGACAATGAATATCGACACTCAGGAAGTCAACATAGTGGTTGATAAGGAAACAAGTGAGAAAAGAGATGTGGCAACTGAGCCACTGGTAGAAGACACAACAGTTGAGACAGACGTTGAAGATACAGTTGTGTTGGCATTATAACAGATAAAGAGAGATTGTTGGCATTTCAATAAGGATATTGAGAAGGTTGTTGATGATTATGGATATAACTGATCAAGGATGTTTACTGTCTTAATATTATTATTTTGTCATTGATGTCAAGAAATTGATTTTCTAATTCAGTATGATGTTGCCATATCTTAAGAAGTGTGATTTGATGAGTATAAAGATGTCGGTAAAAGACACAGAAAGAATGTGATGAATAAGAGGAAGAATAAGTTATTCAATGAGCAACTATTACTGAGTTAGAAAATGATAAGATCATGATGTTTATATTGTTTTGATATCCTACATATGTTGTTGATTGTAAGGTTAATACTATACTATCTTACCAAGCAAAGAACCTAGTCGGTAAACCCTAAGGTTATCGCTATCGGTTAATGAAGGTAGAATGTCTACCGAGTAAAGTTTAGTATTTACCGAGTTGCAACCGAGTAGTAACAGAATGCATTGAATGAATAAAAGCATTATTTAATGAAGGAAGCTGATGAGCTGTAACTGATTAAATGATTGGTATGTCATGCATGAAGTTTGTTAAAGAATCTATGGTAAAGGAAAATCGGCAGGAAGATCTACAGCTCAAATTGAACCGCAATACCCTAACACAAGCTCCAAGAAATGTATGCAAGTTCCAAGGTGAGGTAAAACATTTTCAGATCAAAGGATACATTGAATTTGGTCAAGTTTGAAGATCTGATGGTTGTGATTGATCATGAGATATGTGATCAAGGAGATTAAGCGGTTGGTGAATTGTTTATGAATAAGGAACTATTGATAAACAATGTATGCGGGCAAGTGTATGCACAAGGATGCTACATAGTGATTACTGAGCACTGAAGCTTGAAGACCTATTTGAATAATAAAGTATAGAGCCCAACAGATGGATAAGATAAGTCCTAGATTGTATTGAGAAAATAAGAATCTGCTTTAGCATTTTAGATGTGAAGTTGCAGATAGATTTTTATTACTGTTATTTTGTGAAGTGACAGAAAATCTCTTAACCGAGTGGACTTAACGGTCTTATTTGTAAAACCCTCTAGCAAGGTGACATTTTGATTGAGTGTTTGAAATCCTTTAACAAGGTCACTTCTAACAAGGTGAAGATTGTAACAAATCTAAGGGAAATCCCTTAACTGGGTCACATCTAGCAATGTGTTTGTAATCTTTAATAGGATTTGCTCTTAACCGAGCATACTCTAGAAGAGTATATTTCTTAGTGGGTCCGAAATCCCACAGTGGTTTTTCCCTATTTGGGTTTCCACGTTAAATCTGGTGTTATGAGTATTATGATGTTTATATGCTTATGAGTTTGTATATTTAGCAGTTTTGGTTATATTGCTGAATTATATGTTATCGAGGTTGAATCTGTTGTTTTTGTGGAAGATTAAGTTTGTATGATTCACCCCCCCCTCTCATCTTATTAGCTTGGCATGTGTACTTAACATTAAGTATCAGAACTATCAATTGGTATTAGAGCTTTGGACTCTGGAAGAAAAAGTTTAAAGGTACTTGAGGCAAAGATCCAAAGATGTATAAGAGGGATGCATCGAAGCTAAACAAGTCAAGTTTGTCTACATGACAGAAAAGGATGAAGTTGCACCTATCAGAAGTTGGAGACTATGTTGTATATTATCTAGAGAATGATTTCATCATACCGAGCACCTATCCATTGACAATGGAAGAGATAAAAGTAAAGCAAGAACATATTCAAGCAATGATTGTAATAACAACTGCATTGACTGATTCAGAGTTTAATGATCTAGAAGGCTGCAATGATGCAAAGGCAATGTGGGACAAGCTCATATCTGTGTATGGTGGAGATGAACATGTTCAAAGAACAAAAGTGGATAGTCTAAGAGGACAACTTGAATCTATGAGGATGAATGTAGGTGAGAACATAACCCAGTACAATACAAGACTAAAGGAGATTGTCAATCAAATCAAAGGAGCAGGTGGAACTATTGAAGAAAAGGATATAACAAGTAAGTTGTTAAGAACCCTTCTACCAACTTATGCAATCCGAGTCTCTGCAATTAATGAATTGAGGTCTGTACCCAATATGCCAGTTTCTTTAGATGCTACTATTGGTAAGCTACATGCATTTGAGTTTAGTAATTTTGATAACAGTGGGTCATCTGTGAATAAAGTTGAGCCTGCATTTAGTTCTTTTCATATTAGTGAATCTGATGATTACAATGATAGAATGAGTAAGTACACTAAAGGGGATCACAGTGTGGCAAGTGAAATATTTTGCAAGAACATGGAAGAAGTATACAAATTGTATGAGGAAATTAGAAAGCAAGAAGAGTTTGAAGCACTATTAGCCAGAAGGTTATCAAGAGGCAAAGGTAAGTATAAAGGAAAACTACCTTTTAAATGTTTCAATTGTGATAAGATAGGACATATGGCTTCTAACTGTCCTGACCAAGATTCTACTAAAAAGAGAGATTACCGAGATGACAGACAGAAAGATAATCATTACAGAGGATACCGAGACTTCAGAAGAAGAGATAGAAAATCATGCTTAATAGCTGATGAGGAATCCAATGATGATAAATCAAATAAAACTGATACAGAGGAAGTAGTTTATGTGGCTATCAAAGATGGATCAGATGAA